>NC_143546.1:4229177-4540095 GCF_031878675.1 Megascapheus bottae
TACACGCACGCACGTGTTGATCCCGGGGCTTGAACTCAGGGTCTGGGTGCTGTCCACTTGAGCCACTGCTCCCTTTCTGTCTTTTTGCTTCTTTATTGGAGAAAAGAATCTCTAGACTTTCCTTCCCTGGGCTGGCTTTGAACTGAGGTCCTAGATCTCAGCATCCTGAGTAGCGAGGCATGAATCACTGGTGCCCAGCTAGGGAGCTCCCAGGCTGCTCCTGTGCCAGCCCCAGTGGCTCTCAGCCCCGTCTGCCTTAGTTCAAGGCCCTCTAATGGCAATCCCACTTGTCCTTTCTCTCTTATCCCCTGTCCCTTGTCCCTGCCCCCTCCTGGTACCTTCAATGTCAAAGGTCTGTCGTTTCTCGGAGGAACTGCTAGACGCCTCCGCCAGTGAACTGGAGGGCAGTGAAGAGGAGTGCGCGGCCTTGTTCTGGGTTCTAGAAGGATATCCCTGCAAGAGTGTAGGGTCAGAGCCACAATCAGGAGGTGCTGGCAAGAGGCAGCTGGTGACCCAGGCACCCCAGGGCTGTCTTGCGCACCTGGCTGCTGCCGCAGGAGGCCATGTGGCTGGCATCCTGGATCTTCACACCTGCAAGAAAGAGCACCGTGGATTGTTCTTTTCCTTTCCTTTCCTTCCTTCCTTTCTTTCTTTCTCCTTCCCATCTGGGACCCCATCAAGTCCCAAGGTTCTTTACCTGGAAGAGTGTCCAAAACCAGTCTCTGCCCAGACACTGAGCTTACTAGCTTCTCCAGATCCAGCGGCTGCTTCTCGCCTGGCTGAGGGGACAGGTCAGCTGGTCCATGTCACAGAGAGTCCCCTCCCTCTCCTCCCCTCCCCCGCAGCACACCCGCAGCTCACCCGGTGCAATGCCACTTGCTCCAGGCTTAGGCCATGCTTCCCCAGGATGGGCTGCAGCGCCTCCTGCAGCCGCTTGGTGGGCTTGGCGGAGATCCGCACCACGCGCTCCAGCGGGGACAACTCCAGCCTGCAGGGGACCCTGGCGCTGCAGAGCGCGGGAGAGCCCGGCCAGCCCCGGGGAGGGGGCGGAGCTTTCCCCAGAAGGTGGGCGTGGCTCTAAACCGCAGCCCGCCCCGGGGAGGGGGCGGAGCTTTCCCCAGAAGGTGGGCGTGGCTCTAAACTGCAGTCCGCCCCGGGGAGGGGGCGGAGCTTTCCCAAGAAGATGGGCGTGGCTCTAAACCGCAGCCTGTCTCAGGGAGGGGCGGAGCTTCCCCAAGGTGGGCGTGGCTCTAAACTGCAGCCCGCCCTGGGAAGGGGGCGGAGCTTTCCCCCAGAAGGTGGGCGTGGCTCTAAACCGCAGCCCGCCCCGGGGGAGGGGGCGGAGCTTTCCCCCAGAAGGTGGGCGTGGCTCTAAACCGCCAGCCCGCCCCGGGGAGGGGGCGGGGCTCTGCACCAGGGCGGGGCTGGCAACATCAAGAGGCAGGGCTTCGAATGTAAGGAGGCGTGGTTCTCTTTACCCAACTCGGTGAGCAGAGTGTGGGTGGGGCCTCTAGGGCCAGGGGCGGGGCTTCTTTCGCTGGGGGGCGGGGCTGGAGAGAATGTGAAATCCTGGGGATCCCAGCTCTACCCTGTGAGGTGCCTGGCCTTGGGGGGTGGAGGATGGGAGGAGCACTCACTCGAAGGTGATCCTGGTCTCCAGCCGCACTTCCTGGTCTGCCAGCACAGTGCAATCCTGATCCAGGACCAGGGCCTTCTGCAAACAACCAGGCAAGAACTAAGTCCCTTCCGGACCCCAGCCACCTCTTGTTTCCCTGAGAACCACCTTTATTGCCTCCTGTGACCTCCAATGAGGCTCCCGCCTGTCATCCTAGCTACTCAGGAGGCTGAGATCTGAGGATCAGAGTTCAAAGCCAGCATGGGTCAGGAAAGTCCTTGAGACTCTGTGGGGGGGTACGGGAGGGGAGTCGTGGGGCTTGGACTCGGCCTAGGTGCTGTCCCTGAGCTCTTCAGCTCAAGGCTACCACCCCTACCCCTTGAGTCTCAGCACCACTTCCGATTTTCTAGTGATTAACTGGAGATGAGTCTCTCGGTCTCTAGTGACAGAGCTGGCTTCGAACCTTGATCCTCAGATCTCAGCCTCCTGAGTAGCTGGGATGACAGGCGTGAACCACCATACCTGGCTATCCCTGAGACTCTTTAGCAACAATTAGTCTCTGGGGACAAAAAGCTAGAAGTGGGGTTATGGTGACTCAAATGGTACAGTACCAGGCTTGAGCAAAAAAGCCAAGGGACCATGTCCCTTAGGACACAGTACTGGCACACAAAAGAAAATCAATGGTAATTGTCCAGACTACTCCCCACAGAAGCTCTATGGCCTGTGGAAGCCCCAGAAGGAGAAGGGGAGGCCTCTCCCAGACAGCAGGCCTGTGCTGTGCTGTGGCAGAGACAGGTGGAACGTGGGTGGTGAAGTTATATTTAGCAGGCACAAAAACCCATCTGGGCTGTTGTCAGCTGCTTTGGTGGCCTGAGACAGTTGGCAGAGTCCCTCTTACTGCTGTCCTCACACTCCACGCTCCAGGTCCCTGAACTTGTCCCTTCAAGTATCCAGCTGGCAGATCTTTGCTTCAGCTGTTCCCTTGGCCCTGAATGCTCTTCTCCTCCCCCAGCTCTGCCACATGAAATCCTCTCTGACCATGTCAACTGCCGCCTTTCCAGACGGCTTCACAGAAGAAATGTCTAACCACTCCCAAGATACTCCTTCTGGAAGTTTCAGTCTTCCTCTTAATTACAACCTGTGGGGCTCACCTGATGATAAGCCCCAGAACAGGTCTCCTCCCAAAACAAAACAAAACAAGGAGAATGTCAGTTGGTTCAGGTGACTAGAAATGCCAGTCAAAATTGGGAAGGTGTTTAGACAGAGAGGCAGGTAAAGTGAGGTTCTCACCTGCTCATTACCCATCAGGTAGACCTTGATGTCGGGCAGAGAGAGCCCTCGCTTCTCACAGATGCCTGCCAGCATGTCTCGGATGGAGAGGCCGCGTCGGGCCAGGGCCAGGGAAGCTGTGCCGTCTGGGAGGTACACACAGCAGTATTTTCCTGGACTCTTTTCGCTGTCACCCTCTGTGCTCCCCAGGCTCTTCCGGTGGCTCTGGTTCTGGGGTACAAGCAGGGGGTGAAGGTGATGTGTACACACGCAGACAGACAGGTATGCGGACCCTAGTAAACTCCCCGGGGGAGGAGGGTACACACACACACACACACTTATTATTCAAGGGCACACCTAGAGGCAAGCCAAGATGGATCCTTCTCCAGGAATACACCCAGACATGGGGAGATCACCCACTGCTCACACCCATGCAGAGGAAGCTGCATGAGCACGGGCCCCTTGCATGGGCCCGAGGGGTGATGACGGGAAGAAAGGAAGGAGGCTGAGGGGAGATGCAGCCCATCAGGAATGGAAGTTGAGGACCCGGGTGGACATAGACCTCATCCCCACCCCCCCACCCCCAGTATTTGGCTCACCTCAGATCTGTTGGAAAAGGCGAGGAAACCGAGGTCCAGACTGGCAGACGAATTTAGGGAACCCTGAGATTCTCGGCGCAAGGCCAAGCTAGAGGTGCCTCCGGTCAGCTCTGGGAGAGAAGGAGAAGTAGATGGGAGCAGCGCCTCTTCCCTTCACCCACCGGTCGGGGGAGGCCTCCGCAGGGCCCGGCTGAAGCTGCTCCCGAAATTCCGGGGTCTAGCCTGGGAACAGAGCCACCCTAGGGCCCCAGGTGACCTGAGATCGGGGGTGTGTGTGTGAGAGAGATCCTGGGGCTTGGTCTCAGAGCCCGGGGCCTTTGGCTCAGGCTGGCCCTCTCCCACTCGAGCCACAGCTCCTGCACAGCTTTTTGTTTCGCGTTTCACTGGAGACAAGCGTCTCGCAGATTTCCCTTCCCGGGGCTGACCTGGGACCTCGATCCCGGGATCGACTGCAGGCGGGAGCTCCGCAGCTCGGCTCGGGGCGGCCTGGGACCCCAGTCTGGGTCCGGAGGAAGGAGGGGGGCGGCGGGTGCGCAGCGGGCACGGGCCGGGGCGCCCGTGCTCTCCCGGGCCTCACCTCTGCGGAAGGACTTGCGGAGCGGGCGGCCCCCCGGACCCTCGGCCGCCGCCGGCTGCCCCAGCTCCTCTACGCCCAGCGGCAACGACTTCCCCGGCTTCAGCTTCGGCTTCTGCGGGCACAACGAAGGCTCTGGTGCCGACCGAGCCCGTGCGGGTCGCGAGCTGGCACCCGCAGACCCGCACCCCGGGGCGTCCCCGCCGAGCCCCGCCCCCGGTCCCCACCTTCCTCGCCGTGTCCGGGCTGCCGAGGCGCGAGGAGCCAGGATCCCGCAGGGGCCGCCCTTCCGCCTCGGCCAGGAGGCACTCGCGGTACAGCGGGGACTTGACGAAGCGCGCGTAGCTGTCGAACTTCATCAGGTTGAAGATCTGCAGGACCAGGCCGGGTCGGGAGGGAGACTCAGGACCCCCGGAAAGCAGATGCTCAGCAGGCTCTGCAGCTGGCCCCGCCCCAACCTCTGGAGGGAGCCTCTGGCCCCGCCCCCATCACAGACCACGCCCGCCAGCTGTTAGGCCCCGCCCCAACCTCTGGAGGGAGCCTCTGGCCCCGCCCCCATCCCAGACCACTCCCACCAGCTGTTAGGCCCCGCCCCAGCCCCTGGATGGAGCCTCTGGCCCTGCCCCCATCACAGACCACTCCCACCAGCTGTTAGGCCCCGCCCCAGCCCCTGGACGGAGCCTCTGGCCCCGCCCCATCACACACCACGCCCATCAACTCTTAGGTCCCGCCCCAGCCCCTGGACGGAGCCTCTGGCCCCGCCCCCACCACAGGCCACGCCCAGCACCTGTTAGGTCCCGCCCTGGCCCCGCCCAGACCAGACTCCCGTTTTCGCCCCGCCCCGTATAGACCACGCCCACGATGTTAAGTAGGCCCCGCCCTTTATCTCGTAGTTCATCTCCAGCTTTGGCACCTCACCGCCCAGGCCCCGCCCCTTCCGGGCCTGGCCACGCCCCGTCCCCCTCCAGCCACGCCCCTCGGCGCCATCCCCTGCCGGCCCCGCCCACCTGGAGCTGCGGCGCCCGGAACATGTCCGGACGGGGCTGGGCCAGCACCTCCTCGCCGAGCCAGGCCTGCCGGTCGATGTTCACCGGGCTCAGAGCCTGGCTGGACAGGAACTCCTGGTAGATGTGGCGGGCCTCCTGCGCTAGCTGGGGGAGGAGGGCCAGGCGGAGGTCAGGGGCACGGCCGGGCGGACCCCACCCTCCCGCGCCCCTCTCCTCTCCCGCCCCCACCTGCTGGGTGTCGCTGGCTGGGATCTGCTGGAAACGCTCGCAGGCCTTCCAGAAAGTCACGTTCTCCGCGCTGAACTCCTTCTTCAGGAACTCCTGGGGGGGAGGGGGGAAGAGGAGGGGGGAGGGGAGGGGGAGAAGGGGGAGGAGGAGGGGAGGGGAGGGGAGGAGGAATGGGGGAGGAGGAGGGGGAGGGGAGGAGGGAGGGAGGAGGAGGGGGGAGGAGGAGTTGGAGGAGGAGGGGAGGGGGAGGAGGAATGGGAGAGGGGGGAGGGGGAGGGGGGAGGAGGAGTTGGAGGAGGAGGGGAGGGGGAGGAGGAATGGGAGAGGGGGGGAGGGGGAGGAGGGGGGAGGAGGAGGGGGAGGCCTGTCAGACACAGTCTGTATCAGGGGACCTGTTCAAACACTGGGACAGACAACGAGGCCAGGAGACCAGACAGACAGATGGTGCCAGATCCGGAGGCACAGGCAGAAGAAGAAGCAGAGATGAAGACGGAGAGAAGGAAGAGCTGCTGGGAGGGGAGGGAGCCAAAGGAGGCTCGGGGAGGGGTGCCTGGTGAAGAGCCCCTCTCTTCCTCACCCCTTCCCACCCCAGGGCTCACCGTGAAGTAAGCCAGGCCCAGTGGGTCTTGCAGCAACCGCTCAAAGGACAGGGCCCAGCTGGCCACCGGCTGCTCCTCAGGGAAGGGGCTGCTGGGACCACTCGGAAGGCTGTGGATGCTGAGAGAGCTGCCTCTGCCCTCCTTCTGGCTCTGGGACCCTGTGGTACTGCTCAGCTCTGCAGGGGAATGGGCAAGGAGATGAGCTTTCCTCCTCCCCCAGGCCCTGGCCCAATATCCATCTCCTCTGCAGGCCCATTCCTGTGTTCAACCTCCTTCCACGCTCCAACCAAGCCTTCCCCACACCTTTTGTCACTTACCTCCATCCGAGACAGCCAGAACCTAGGAGAGACCCAAGATAGAAAGTCAGAGCAGGGCCCGATGAGAAACAAATCAAGAGAACACAGGTCTGGGCCCAACCTCCCTGGAGACTGGAAACTGGATTCTGCCATATTACATGTCCCTCGCCAATCTCACTGCTTATCCAGGGTTTTTGTCAGTCTGTCCTGGCTCCTTTTCCAACATATGCCAACCACTGTGTGCTGGGATGTACACAAAATACCTTCAAGTGGCTTCATTCCTGTCTCCCAGCCCCTGCTGAACTCGGGGCCAAGGCACTCTTAGCTCTTTTATGCTCATGGCTGGTACTCTACCACTCTTTCTTTAAGCCCCAGCTCCACTTCTCGCTTTTTTTTTCTGGTTATTTGGAGTTCAATATCTCACAGACTTTCTGCCCAGCCCGGCTTCCAAATGTGATCCTCAGATCTCATCCTCTTGAGTAGCCAGGATTCCAGGCATGAGCCACCAGAAACCCCTTCCTCTCCCCTTTTACCATTATCTATATACTTTCTCTCCTACGAGAGAGACTCTGGGACTCTGGGAAAGTCAGTTCACCTGGTGGCTTCCATCTGTAAATAAAAATGATGCTAATTCCTTCCTTGGGTCACTAGAAAGATTGACTCTGTGTAATACCGTATTTATAGCATATAGAACAGAAGCACGCATGGAAGGGTGAGATCTGAGCTTGCTATTGGAAAGCGAGATGTCTTTGCAGCCCCAAACCGCATTGTAACTGTTTCCTCATTGGCTTGCCAGTTCTTCTGCACGTCTCACCCCCTTTGCAGGGTGTAGTGTTTTAGATCCATCCAGGATGGGGGTCCCAGGTTCTTTATTTCCCATAAGTTTTCAGGCCTTGCTGATGGAGGATCAGAGACCACGTTATAACATTGCTATCCAGGTGAGCTCAATTCTCCACTCTAACCTCTGGGAATCCCAGCCATTGTGGAGACAGAAACTCACCCTCTGGAAAGGACTCTCGCAATGTGTTCTCTTCGTTCTCTTCCTACCTTTCTAGAAGTTCTCCAGGATACGTCCTCCCCCTCCTGCATTCTGTTCTTCCTTGGGTCTGTCTTGGACCCTTTGGCCCTCACTCTAAATCTCCAGCTTTAACCTCACATAGCCAACTTTCTAGTAACATCACCCCCCCCCCAAAAAAAAGTCTCACGAGCCATTAAAACTCAGCCGGTCCCAAGAGCAAATCCCTTTCTCTTCCTACCAGAGTACAAGGCTGGGACACTGCTGGCTCACACCTGTAATCCTAGCTACCCAGGGGGCTGAGATCTGAGGATCACAGTTCAAAGCCAGCCTGGACAGAAAGGTACATTTATCTCCAAATAACCCAAAGTGGGGCTGTGGCTCAAGTGGTAGAGCACCAGACTTGATCAAAGAGGCCAAGGGATACTGTCCAAGCCTTGAGTTCAAGATTTAGTCCCACTCCTTTCAAATAATCATAAAGACCTGTTTGAAGGAACCCAATCTTCCATTAGGGTCACGGGATAAGAGGTAGCCGAGCAGGTGAGAAAGTCTGGGCAGAGTGCCTGCCTACCCTCCCCTCCCTTACTCGCCCCCCCATGTAACCTGTGTCATCCAAGCCACCCCACCTCCCATCCTAGCACTCCCCACCGCTGCAGGAGATTCTCTCACTCCTGGGGTTGGAGCCTGAAGCCAGGAGGCTTTGTAGCCAGCTCTTACTCTGCCATTCCAAATGCCTGCATGTGTAGTGTGTTCCTTCTTTCCCCACCCCCCTGCTAGGCAGCGGTGTTCCCAGCTCCAGGGATTGTACCACCACTGCCCTCACCCCCTCCAGTTCTCCTGGGATCGTCACCCACCCTCTTCCCGTGGCTCCTTTTTTTTTTGACGTCTGGGGGACTTGAACTCTGGGCCTGGGCGTTGCCCCCTGAGCTCTTCAGCTCAAGACTACCACCCTGCCCCTCGAGCCACAGCCCCACTTCCCGTTTTCTAGTGTTTAATTAGATATGAGTCTCATGTTCCTTAGTGCCCAGGCTGGCTTTGAACCATGATCCTCAGATCTCAGCCTCCTGAGTAGCTGGGATTACAGGCTTGAGCCACTGACATCTGGCTTCTCAGAGGCCTGATTTCTCCAGTCATTTGAATCAAAAGTCTGTGATCTTAAGAAGTAGGGTTAATTCCTAGGTCCTCTTCTGGCTTCACCCTTCCAGCTGTCCCATCCTGTTCTGGAATCTCTGCACCCTGGTTACCGTTGCTACATGACAGTTAAAACCCACCTGGGCCTGACTAATAAACCCCTCCCTGCGTCACCCATCTCCCTCCCCCTCACCTCTCCCCTACACTCCATCAAACTTTTCTATTTTTCCTGCACCCTACACACGCCTGCTTCTCCTGCCTTGTTTTTTCCTCTGCCTGAGTTCCTGCAGTGGCAGACCCTGCAACTCTGTCACCCCCTGCCTGTTCACAACCGCCATCTCCAAGGACCCTTCTCCTGAGCACCCCTTCCCTCCACCCCTCTGCCCATCACAGCTCTCTCCTGCTAGCCCCGTGGCTTCTGGGTGAGGGAAAGGAATTTGCCTTTCCTCCAGAGGCATCCTTTATTTATTTTGTGCCAATCCTGAAGTGTGAACTTAGCTCTTTCTTTTTATTGCACATGGGGGCTCTACTAGTTGAGACACAGCTACACTTGCAGTTTTTTGGTGGCTCGATGGAGCTAAGAATCTCAGGGTCTTTCCTGCCTGAGCTGGCTTTGAATGGCAATCCTCACATCTCAGCCTCCAGAGAAGCTACCTGTCTGTGGTTCAGTCCTCTCAGGCTGTGGTACCCATCACAAAGGCTCAGCCTCTGGCCATCCCATCACCTGTGGCTGCCACCTAAATGTCTTGATTCCTGTCTCTCTCTTTCTCCATTACCTGGATCAGCATAATGGCATCTGAGCCAGTGTAGGGACAGAAATCTAGAAACTGGAAAGATCTGCCATTTAGGGCCAAGTGATTGCCCCTGAAGACTCAGTTTCTCCCTGCTCACCCAGTTTCCCCAAGCTCCTAAGCTGATGTGAAGTCTGCATGAGTCCTGCCTAGCAAAGCATCTAGCCTTGCTGTGCTCACAGTAGCATCTCAACAAAGTGGGGGTACAGAAAAGTCGAGAGACTCCAACCTGCACAGATATCTGGCCTGGGGAAGTTGGACTAAGCTGGCCCCAACCCCCCACCTGACCCCCCCACCCCATCTGAGGAGAAGCAGTGAGCAAATAGAGGAAAAGAGGAAGAACGGTGGCTGAGGAAGGGTGTGGACACCCCAAGACCCACATTGGGGGTGGCGTCTTCAATGGAGACTCCAGGGGAGACTCAGGACGAGGGGCTGACTAGAAGACAGAGAGGAAGAGAGGCTGGTTTTCCTGAGTTCCCACTGGGTGGCAGATTAGCCCTGCTCTCCACTGTACCGTTCTGTCTTCATCCTTCAGGGCAGGAAACTGTTCCTCCCACTTTACAGATGAGGAAACTGAGGTCCAAGTAGATCACACAGCTAGAAAACCAGAACTACCTCAGAAGCCACGCTGGCCTGTCTCTGGAGCCTGAGGTCTTCTCCCTCTTGTTCTGCATGCTTTCCATTGGAGGAAAAAGGAGCTGAGAGGCCTAGGGTTTTAGAACCTGAGGCAGGAATAGGCTAAGGCCAATGGTGTGTGTGTGTGTGTGTGTGTGTGTGTGTGTGTGAGAGAGAGAGAGAGAGAGAGAGAGAGAGAGAGAGAGAGAGAGAGATATCTGGGGACAGTAGCTGGGAGCATGGCTTAGTGGTAGAGTGCTTGCCTAGCATGCACAAAGCCCTGGATTCAATTGCTCAGTACCACATACATAGAAAAAGGCAGAAATGATGCTGTGGCTCAAGTGGTAGAGCTCTAGCCTTGAGAAAGTCCAAGGACAGTGCCCAGGCCCTGAGTTCAAGCCCCAGGAATGGCAAAAAAAAAAAAAAAGCTCTGGGAATAGTGCCCAAGCCCTGAGTTCAAGCCTCACCACTAACAAGGAAAAATAAAATAAAAAGAGGTGATTTCTTGAGCACCTTTGTTTTGTATGTGTGCTGGCACTGCGGCTCAAGGCGAGCATTTTACCACTTGAACCACGGCTCTATGACCAACTTCTTGCTAGTTGACTGGAGACGAGAATCTCACAGATTTTTCTGCCCCAGCTGGCTCAGAACTGAGATCCTCAGATCTCAGCCTCCTGAGGAGCTAGGATTATAGATGTGAGCCACTGTTGTCTGGTCAAATCTCAGCCTCTTGAGTAGCTAGGATAACAGGTGTGACCACTGGTGAGGGGAGGGAGGGCAAAGGGCATGTGGGGGGGCACACAAATGAACTGGACTTGGGGCTCCCTGCAGACACATCTGGAAGGAGGTTGGGGGGTGAAGGTGGGGGGAGGGGGCGCTGGGAGAGAGGACCGGAGCCTGACAGTATTGGAGGAGGGGGAGTGTCTCCAAATCCTGACTTGTCAGCTTGTCAGCTGACCTTGGCAAATCAAGTCTCCCAAGTCTCCCTTGGTAGAGAACTCAGATAGATGGATTGGCTCTCAACCACCTCTCCACTTCCAATCTCACTCAAGCCCCCCATGCCTGGTCAATCTTCCCAGGACACGTGTGACCCCTGGCATTCTAAGAGGTGGCACAGAGAGTTCAGACTGACCCAAGAAGGGCAAATAATAAACCTGTGGTGATCACTGCAGGCAGCATCTGGACATCAGACAGAGACTGGGGTGCCCTCCTGCTCTCTCTGGGGTAGAGATGCCACGGGCTGGCACAGGTGGCACAAAGGTTAGAGCTGTCTCCAGCCCTCTCTGTTTCCCTGCAGCTCTGGGCTGCGCTCCAGAGTGAGCCTGCCTTGATGGCCTGGATGCCAGGGGAATGACTAGAAAAGAATCTCACCTCCAGAGAGGGAGTGCCAGGCTGATGGGCTCTTCTCCAACTTTCAAAGTTGGGCTATAGTGGCTCACACCTGGCATCCGAGCTACTCAGGAGGCTGAGATCTGAGGATTAGAGTTCAAAGCCAGCCAGGGAAAGAAAGTCTGAGACTTTTTAGTGCCAATGAACCACCAAAAAGCCAGAAGTGGAGCTGAGGTTCAAGTGAAAAAGCTAAGGGACAGGGCTCAGGCTTTGAGTTGAAGTCCTGGGACCAACACACACACACACACACACACACACACACACACACACACACACACACACACACACACACACCCGGGCTGAACATGTGAAGGGACCCTGGGCTAACACCGCCCAAACACTGTGTCAAGGGGTTCAAGACTGTGATCCAACACAAACTGCCCCAAACTGCTGAATGAAGGAGAAGGGTCAGATCTTCTCAGGACAGTACCAAGTGGGGTTGTGCAGCCAGGGAGAAGTGTGGGGTAACCTAGTTCTCAGCTACACCCCTACTTCCCAGGGGGCTGGATATGAGACAGGTGATTATCCTTCTTGCCCCATCCCTGGGGGCCCAAAGAAACACCTGACACCTGAAAGCTTCCCAAAGAGATGGCATCAGAGGACTGACCCCACAAGAGCTGGCCCTGGCACTCGGGTGTGGGGAGGGAAGAGCTGAGGCTGCGTGAAGTGCAAGGACAGTGGCAGGGGACAAGGGACCCGTGTGTGTGTGTGTGTGTGTGTGTGTGTGTGTGTGTGCATCTGGACCAGAGGCTATGCCCAATTTATTTCTAATCTTCTCTCCAGGGTGGCATGACGGTGGGAGGGAGGGGTGCCCCTGGCAGGGCTTCTAGAAGGATCCTGAGTTCTGAGGTTCAGGACACTGAGTCCCATGGCAGCTGTCTCTACCCTCTTCTCTTGCCTGCCGTGGCCCGCTGGGCTCTGGTGTGGCACTGAGTGTGGGCCCCGCCCTGGGCGGGTCCCCCCCCACCCTCGTCGCCCTGGCTCGGAACCCACACTCACCATGCGCCCGCTGGGGACACCCAGGTGCTTCGGTTTCCCTGGCATCCCGCCGCTGCTCACGGGCCCCTGCCCAGGGGGCCGCCCACCATGGGGACGCCTGGGCAGTGCCCGCCCGAGCTGGCCGCGCCGAGGGCGGGCTGCAGAGAGAGCCCGGCTGTGCCTCTGCGGGCCCTCACATCCTGGTGCACCAGCTCACTACCTCTTTTCTCTGCCACAGGAAGTGTTTCTATAGAAACCAAACCACAGAAAGCAGTGAGGGCTAAGAGAGAGAGGAGAGAGAGAAACGCCTCTTCGTACACACCCGCCACACACACACACACACACACACACACACGTGCCACCAACACAGCCCATGCAGGCACCAAGATGCAGCAGAGACCTCTTGTGCCCAACATGGCCTGGCTCAGTCGCAGGGAGCCCCGAGGCCCTGTCTGAACACACATGGCAAGTCCATGGAGACGTCACCACGCAGCTTTGAACCTGGCACCCTGGCAGGGATTCAGGTGGCTATGTATCCAAATGTGTGCGTTACCTCTCTGGGTTTGCACATCTCGGGCCTACTATGTGCCAGGCAGACCTACTATGTGCTAGGCATGTGCATGCTCAGTACCCCTGCCCCAGCAGGCTGCACATGCAACCCTATCCTCTGCAGGTACACGCTGTCACACATGTGTCCAGGAGTGCAGAGACAGGTGGTGTGTGTGTGTGTGTGTGTGTGTGTGTGTGTGTGTGTATTGGTCCTGGGCACTGTCCCTGTGTTTTTGTTTTATCACTTGATCTACAGCTCCACTTTTCTCTCTCTCTCTTTTTTTCCCCCCTTCTTCAGTTGTGGGGCTTGAACTCAGGGCCTGGGCACTGTCCCTAAGCTTTTCATTCAAGGCTAGCATTCTACTACTTGAATTTTTGAGCCACACTGGCACTTGTGGTTTCCTGGCAATTCATTGGAGATGAGCGTCTCGTGGACTTTCCTGCCTGCACTGGCTTGGAATCATGATCCTTAGCTCTCAGCTTCCTGTGTAGCTGGGGTTACAGACGTGAGCCACTACGCCCAGCTTGCTTGGCTTTTTCACTTCAAGGCTGGCACTTTCCCACTTGAACCACAGCTCCACTCTCAGCTTGCGACACAGACCTACTCAAACACCTCCAGGATGGCATGGATTTGTTCAGGTATGGATATGGGGACAGAATCAGGTTTATCCGCTCCAAAGGCAGACTGATTCGTGCTAAGTGACACAGAGATCCTGCCACAGTTACAGAATTGGGGCTCAGGTTGTTATAGCCTGGGCTCTGTCCCCCTTTTTTTTTTGCCCAAAACTAGCTCCATTCTCGCTAGAGATAAGAGTCTCCCTGACTTTCCTGCCCTGAGAGCCTCAGATCTCAGCCTCCTGAGAAACTAGGATTGCAGGCATGAGTCACTGGTGCTTTCCTTCCTGGTTTTCAAATGGTCCATTTTTGCTGTCTTCCTGTGGCCACGGGTAGACTGGAAGGGGGCATGCTCTCTCCTGTCGAGTCTTATGTGGGTGTTCCCTCCTCATGATTTAATTACCTCCAAAAGGCCTCATCACTAACACCCTCAAAGACTATCACATTAGGGGTTTTGTTCTGATGATCAAGGACAAAAGGTCTTTTTTCTTTTGAGATCGCCTCTCATTAGGTTGGCTAAGCCAGCCTCAAACTCTTGGGTTCAAATGATCTTCCTGCTTCAGTTTCATGAATTGGCCTCATTTTCCTTTTATCTCCTTTTCTGCTCTTCCTCCTCTTCCTTCTCCAATGAGGATTGAACCCAAGGCCTTGTGTATGCTAGAGAAACACTTTACCACTAAGCTACACTCTCAGCCCTAGTATTTCAACATAGGAGGCACCTGATTTCCCAGACTTCTTTGCAGTGGTTCAAGACACTGAAGAGGCTGGTGTGTACCCACCTTTGGGTGATTGGATACAGGAAACAACAAGGCTCCAGAGCCTTGTTGGTTTGTGGTTCTACAGAGTTGGTGCGTGCAGGCATGGAAGCCCGCCATCTACCAATCCACAACAGTTATAAAAGCTCTCCAGAAATAAACTGGCTAGGCCCAGGAGTGTGGCCTAGTGGTAGAGTGCTTGCCTAGCATGCACGAGGCCCTGGGTTTGATTCCTTGGTACCACAAACACAGAGCAAGCCAAAAGTGGTGCTGTGGCTCAAGTAGAATAGCATAGAAACACAGACCTGAGCCGCCACCACTAGCCTAGAAGCCAACAGCGCATCTCTCTCCTTGGTCACAGTCCAGTGCTTAAATCCCCTCCTGTGTCTCCCTCCCCTGTCATGCGTCTGTTTCTCCATCAGGAAGGCCAATCCCGAGTGTTTCCACAGGCTGACCCTGAGATTTCCCTCTTCTTCACTCTCATCTAGCTTTCCCTGCTTCTCAAGAGTGCACAGACCCCTGTTCTTGGCTTCTCTTTCCCTAGCTCCCCACAGCTGATCACTGAATATATATAATTTTATTATTTTTTTTTGCTAGTCCCGAGGCTTGAACTTAGGGCCCTGTCCTTGGACACTTTTTGCTCAAGGCTAACTCTCTGCCACTTGAGCCACAGCGCCACTTCTGGCCTTTTTTTGTTGATGTTGTAGGCTCAAAGCTTGGAAGAAGATCGAGTAAGATCAAGAATTCCTAAATTCTGGGAGTGTGGCCTAGTGGTAAAGTGCTCACCTAGCATGCATGAAGCCCTGGGTTCATTCCTTGGTATTACATCTACAGAAAAAGCTAGAGGTGGTCCCATGGCTTAAGTGAAATTGTACTAGCCTTGAGAAAGCCCATAATCTAGTTCTACCTTGCCTAATTCTATTCTGCCTATCCAGCACACCCACTGGACCCAGCACACCCCCTGGACTCACCTCTCCGACCTCTCTTGGTCCTGAAGTTGAACCAGTCCTGCCCATCAGTTGTTGGACACAGTTCCTAGTGTCATGGTGTGAGCTCTGGGGCCGCATGACGAGTCTTGGTCCTTGTTGGTCTTCTCTGGCAAGAAGCAGCTCCAGCAGGCCAAAGATCCTCGACCCACAGTCTTGGTTAAGGCCAGCAGAACTGCTGTCCTTCATTCTGGGTCCTTGGCTTATATCCATCTTTGGCTGCTCCTTTCTGGCCCAAACTCCTTCTTGTTTGATTTGGATTGGGCCAGAAAAGTCTCTTTCCGATTGGTTGTGCCCAGGGGTGCACTGGTGTCTTACTCTGTCTCCTACGGCCAGGTGTCTGGACTCTTAGTCATTCACGACTACTCTGTCTCGTGTGCCTGGGTGTTGTCACTGCCATGCTGTTCTAGTGCTTTTATCTTTTATGCCCATATGCCCTTAGATACAAGCTGGCATTGACAATATACTTCTTTAAGTATTAGTCATTATATTAGTATTTTTCACATCATATTCATTTAGCGTTGTCATATCGTATTCACCATTCTAGCATTTTCACATCAGATCCATCGTTATTCTTTATTGTTAATTAATTAGTTAATGATTTTGCCAGTCCTGGGCTTGAGCTCAGGGTCTGTCCTTGGGCTTTCTCAAGGCCACCTGAGCTTTTACCACGCGAGCACCCCTTACAGCTCTGTCTACGTATGTGGTACCGAGGAATCAAACCCAGATCTTCACGCGTGCTAGGCAAGCACGCTACCACCAGGCCAAGCTCCTGGCCCCTCATTAGGGTATTATTTGCACAGCATATCCATTATGTCAGTATTTTCACATCATTATCCCCTGTTTTACCTTCACATCTTCACCCTCCTCACAGTGTGCCAGGGTCTGGGTGCTCTCCTAGAGCTTTTTTTCCACCCAAGCTCTGCTATTTCAACTCCCGCTCCACTTCTGGCTTTCTCTGGTGCTTACATGGAATGAGAGTCTCTCGGTCTCTCCTGCCCAGGCTGGCTTCGAACCGTGATCCTCAGACCTCAGCCTCCTGAGTGGCCAGGATGAGCCCCCTGGCACTTCCCTGGGGCTTTTCAAGAGGTGTGGGAAACTAGCTAGGGGAATCAGACCCTTTTAAAGGTCCCTCCCCAGCTACCCAAGGTGGCTCAAGGATGGAGAACGCCTTCAGAGCCCCTTTCCCCACCCCCAGACTGAGAAAATTCACCCTGAGGCCCGACCTGTGGCCGGCAGCCCCGGCCACAGGACATTCTGCGAGTCCAGCTCCCGGGCGCAGCCCTGAAAACTACAAGTTCCAGGATGCTCCGCTCCCAAGGTCCCGCCCCACCGCTGCCGTCGCTCAAACCATTCCTCCGCTCCTCATTGGCTCACAGGCCTAACGTGCTGCTCCGCGATTGGTTTGCGGTCTTGTCACTCTTAAGAGCGCCTTGCCGAGGCCGGCTGACTGGGGCTTTGTAACCTCCAAGAGGATGGGGAGGCCGACGATCCAGACGCGGGGCTGTCCGGCCCGTCCATCCGCTGGCCGCCTTGCCTGCGGGGCTTTGCCTTTGAGCTCCTCGGGGACGCCGGGGTGGCAGGGCTTCCGGCCGGAGGCCGTTGGGTGGGACACCCGGAAGGCGGAAGTCCGGGGGCGGAAGTGGCCCCGAGGAGACGAGGATGGCGGCCGAGCGCTGGTTTTGGCGCTGGGGCTGGGGCCAGCGGTGCCCGGGGAGGCCTGGGCTTCCTGGCCCCGGCCCTGGCCCCGCTCCACTTCTTCATTTCCTCCTGTTGTTCGGCTCGGTGGCCGCCGACATCACCGACGGCAACAGTGAACACCTGAAGCGCGAGCATTCGCTCATCAAACCCTACCAGGGTGAGCGGCCTGAGGCGGGAAGGAGTCCGGGGTGGGGGGGAGGCCGAGGCCGCGCCGGGGTCCCCGGGCCACCTGAGCGTCTGCCCGTCTCTGCCCCCCCCCCTCCACAGGCGTCGGCTCCAGTTCCATGCCGCTCTGGGACTTCCAGGGCAGCACCATGCTCACCAGCCAGTACGTGCGACTGACCCCCGACGAGCGCAGCAAAGAGGGCTCGATCTGGAATCACCAGGTGAGGAGCCGAGCCCCGGCCGTGTGCTCCACGGGGCCCTCGTCTCCCGGGTCCTTCTCCATCCTGATCACGCTCGGAGAAGGTTGCCCGGGTCAGGAGCTGCACCCGACTTGGTACCGTCGGCCCTGGGGCTGGAACTCAAGGCCTGGAACAGTGTGTGTGTGAGCTTTTCCACCCAAGGCCGGCTTTCTACAACAACTTGAGCCCCAGCGCCAGTTCATCAGAGGTTAAGAGTCTCATGAACTTGGCCAAAGCTTCTGCTGGAGGCCCACTGGGATGGGACCCTCAGATCTCAGCCTCTAGCCATGATAGGCGTGAGTCACGAATATCTGGCTTTTCTTACCTTTCTTTTTCGTGTGCGTGTGTGATGTCTGTCCTGGGATTGAACTCAGGGCCTTAGCACTTTCGTTTTGGATGGTTGTTGGGCTTGAACTCTGGGCCTGGGCGCTGTCCCTGAGCCCTTCAGCTCAAGGCTAGGGCTTTACCACTTTTACGCCATATCATCGCTTCTGGTTTTTCCCGTGGTAGCTTTGAACCTTGATCCTCAGATCCCCAGCCTTCTGGGTAGCTAGGGTGACAGGTGTGACAGAGCCACCTCACCCCGCGCAGTTTAACTTTGCTCTGGTTAATTAGCGATAGTTTGGCAGGCTCTTCTGCCTAGGCTGGTTTCGGGTGTTCTGTATCTGGATTGCATCAGCTTCCAGAGTAGCTAGGGTTACAGGTGAGCCCGCCATGTTCAGGCTCATTTAATGTCTTAAAAAGCCATGCCAAGGTTTGCTGAGAAGCTAAATAAACCTTGGAGTCGAAAGCGCCCTTTCACCCAGTGTCACATAGCCAGAAAGCAGAGTTGATATTGCATGAAGTGGATCTTCTTACAAGCGGGAAGAAGGGAACAAACTGGATCTTTCTTGGCTCTGTGTTAGGCTTGCCCCAATCATACCTTGTAAGATTTCATTCTTACACATCCACTCTTTGGAATACAGAGCCTTCATGATGAGCCGCAGAAAGAAATGTCTTCAACTGACATGTCTGGTGTTTGTTCCTCGCCGTTTGTTTGTTCCTCTTGCCTCTTCCCTTGAACATTTTTGAGGACTTAGGCTTCTTCTCCAGGGCTTGGCTGAGGATCTCGTCAGCAGTGCTACAGAGGGTCTGGAATCAGGGGCAGTTTTAGTTCTGCGACTCTTGCCTGGACGGTGGGTAGCTTGAGTTGGCATGACACGTGTGAGCAGTAGCCACACATCAACCTCACAGTGTTGATACAAAGGAAGTCCCCGACGTGAAAGGGAAGTAATCTTGGACTAGGTCATGGCCTGGCAAGGAGCCTGTCTCTGCTTGATCCAGCCTACCACAGTCTTCACTGTTGGCTCTCTGCTCTCCTAGCCTGACTGGCTGACTTTCTCATGTGCTTCGAGAAGCCTGCATTGCCCCGTCGTGCCTCTGCACAGCTGTTAGGGGACTCCGGGGTTACTTTCTCTAGCTTTTGCCAGCAGAGCCTGTAGCCTCCTCTGAAGGTGTAACTGTGTATCTTCCTAATTGTGCTCCCTTATCCTTTTGTCAGCTTTTCTGGCTGCCTTCCTGCCTCAGGGCCTTTGCACTTGTTCTCTCCGTCTGGGACACTGCCTCCTGGTTCTTCATGCCTACTTGGCTCCTTTTCATCTGTGAAGTCTCAGTTCAAGTGCCACCCACTCAGTACTTTAACCATCTCTCCCAGATTGCATGCTGTTATGTTCTATTTTGGGCCTTGTTCTCTTGGTTCTTTTTTTTTTTTTTTGTGGTGTTGCATTTGAACCTACCACTGAGCCCCATGCCCAACTTGGGTAACATTTTTTAGGCAATAACATAGCCTTACGTTTTCCATAGACATGGATTTACTGTAGTTTTAAATGAGAAAGAAGAGAGCAAGGTACTGTAGCAGCAGTACTCTGGTTCAGCCACAGAGTTAGGTGCATTTGAGACAGGTGGCTTAGATTATGTTTGCAGGTCGCTGCCAGTTTACACTGCCAGTGGTTTTCTGGGGCCCACCTGTCTTAACTTTCAAAGCCCCTTCCTTCCCCCACATCTCAGCTCCACATCCTTTTCTTGCAGGCCCTTCTCTCCTATTTGCCTCATACTTGGAGTATTTCCTGTGTTTCTTGAGAGATGTAGCTCATAATTATTAAGACTTCTCTGCCTTCCCCTCCTTTCTTGGAGCTGGAGAGATGCTTCCTGCACTTTTCTCTGTGTCTCCTTCACTTGTTCCTGGAGAGACACTAGACAAGCACTGGTACTGTCTGAGCTGTGGCTGTGACTGAGAAAACTAGAGGCCTGTGTGCCTGAAGGCTGGAGCAGAGGACAAGGGGGCAAGAGGCCTGTCACTCTGTTAAATAGTGTTCTTTACTTTTGGTGATATACCCAATCAATCATTGCTTATATCTAATAATGTGTGTGTATGTGCGCGAGCGTGAACGTGTGTGCGTGTGTGAGCGCGTGTGCGTGCGCGAGCTAGGGCTTGAACTTGGGGCTTACCTTCTGTGCACTCTACCACTTTGAGCGGCATCTCTCACTTCCAGCTTTTGGGTTCATTGGGGATAAAAGTCTCATGGACTTTTTGGCCCAGGCTGGCTTTGAACCATAATGTTCAGACCTGAGCCACCAGGGCCCGGCTAATCATTTTTTATGTTATAAAAGCTGTATTGTTAGCCAGGTGTGGTGGCTCACGTCTGTCATCCTAGCTACTCAGGAGGCTGAGATCTGAGGATCATGGTTCAAAGCCAGCCCAGGCACTAACGTGAGATTCTTATATCCAATTAACCACTAGAAAACAGGAAGTGGGGCCGAGGTTCAAGGTGTAGGGCGGTAGCCTTGAGCTGAAGAGTTCAGGGACAGTGCCCAGGCCCAGAGTTCAAGCCCTGTGACCAACAACAATAACCACCAAAAAAAAAAAAAAAAAAGCTGTATTATTTAGCTTTTAAGTTTGTGTTATTGATCCTTTGCTTTTTAGTTGAATTTTTAGTTGAAATAGTTGTCATTTCATGTGCAGTTGTAAAAAATATTAATGGTGTTGTCTTAGGGGCCCCAAGGATTTGTTTTGTTGTGACACTGCCATTTAACCAAATTACTGACACATCCATTTACGCTCTTGCTGTCTTGTGCTCTTTCTGTTGTGTCCTGTTCTCTGCTCATCTTCTCCTGAATCTTGATTTCTTTGCAGTGGTGGGGTTTGAACCCGAGGCCTTGGGTACACACAAGGCGAGCATTCTGCCACTGGTACCATACTCCTAAGTCCTGTTATTTTCTCCTTTGGTTTTGAGATAGGTGTCTCACTAACCTGGCCAATATTGGTGTCTACTGGAAAGGCTCCGCCGTTTCCCCTGCTGCAGCCCTTACCCCGTGTTCTCAGGCCTGGCTGCATGGCATTGGCGGGTTCTCGGTGCCCTGATAAAGAACAGAGCAGCTGGTGGCTCCAGCCCCAGAGCCAGACTGCCTGTCTGTGCTGGAACATAGTGGTTCGGAATCATGGAGCCAGCAAGACTGGGTACCGGCTGTGCTGGCATGGAGGCCTTTTCTCCTGACCAAGAGTGGATGTGGGAGCTAAACTCCCACATCAGCCTCAGCCCTCGTGGGGGCTGAGAGCTCAGAGGTGAGAGATGTGCAGGGACAGCATTGATTCTTTTTTTTTTTGGTCCAGTACTGGATCTTAGTACTTGACACCTTTGCTCACTGGCCAGTGCTCTACCAATGGAGCCACGCCTCCAACCCCTGCAGAGAATATTCATGCTTCAATAGTTGCCAGTCTAATAGATCAACAATGTCGCGTTGTAGTGTGTCTTTCCTTTGCTTATTTCTGTTTGTGGTACTGGGGTTTTGAACTTTGGACTCGCCTTGCTTGGCGTACTGCTCTTTTCTCTTACCTATCTGCCCCTTCCTCAAGGTGACGCTCGTGAAGGTTGGTCTGGCCATTTTCTCCACGGGCAAGTGTTTCTCTTGATTTGCCTCCACGATCCAGGGTGGAACACATGGCGGTGACAGGAAAAGGGGCGCAAGAGTTTGTCTGATATGGAGAGGGCGGGCCTCAGGCAGCCCCGCCCCCCTGGTCCTCTGAGGTCAGGGGCACCTTGCCCCGTCTGTGTGTGGCTAGAGTCTGTGCCAGGGTCACCTGTGTGGCCCGAGGCGTCTGAGCGGTCCCCTGTCCCCCTCCACCAGCCCTGCTTCCTGAAGGACTGGGAGTTGCATGTCCACTTCAAAGTCCACGGCACGGGCAAGAAGAACCTGCACGGAGATGGCATCGCCTTGTGGTACGCCCGGGACCGCCTGGTGCCAGGTGAGCCATGCTGGCTCGGGTGGTGCCCCCCTTGCCCTGTGCCCAGGCGAAGGGGGGAGAGGTGAGCAGGGGAGAGGCCAAAGCTTACCACCTAGTGCCATGCGCTGTGTCGCCTGGCTTTGTCCTCCACGTTCAGGGCCTGTGTTTGGAAGCAAAGACAACTTCCACGGCCTGGCCGTCTTCCTGGACACGTATCCCAATGACGAGACCACCGAGGTAGGCCCCGCCCTGCCCTGCAGCGGGTTCAAGGCCAGGCCGGGGGCTTTCCCTGGGCCCAGGGTGGCGGGGTCCTGGCTTCTCCTCACAGGCCAGGCCAGGCGTGGAGTAACCGGAGTCTTGGTCCCAGCGCGTGTTTCCATACGTGTCGGTGATGGTGAACAATGGCTCCCTGTCCTACGACCACAGCAAGGATGGCCGCTGGACCGAGCTGGCGGGCTGCACCGCCGACTTCCGCAACCGGGACCACGACACCTTCCTGGCCGTGCGCTACTCACGGGGCCGCCTGACGGTGAGTGCCAGGGCCGTGGGGGGCAGCGGGGGCCAGGGCCGAGCTGACTGCAGACCCGCCGCAGGTGAAGACGGACCTGGAAGACAGGAACGAGTGGAAGAACTGCATCGACCTCACAGGCGTGCGGCTGCCCACCGGGTATTATTTTGGAGCCTCGGCTGGCACCGGTGACCTGTCTGGTGAGTGGGGACCCACGCGCAGAGCCCATTCTCCTTGGTGTTTTTTTTTGCCTGTCCTGGGGCTTGAACTCCAGACCTGGGCACTATTTCTGAGCTATTTTTGTTCAAGGCTAGCGCTCTCCTGAAATAACCACGGAGTGGTTAAAGGTGACAAAGGAGGTTATGTGGTCAGCCAGCGGCCGTCCTGGCCTGGCCTCCCACATTCCTATTTCATATTTTCATGAGGAATTTTCCTCAACCATTTCACGAGGTCACATGCCGGAGCCATTAGGGCCAGGTGGCCCTTCTGCAGCTGTCCCTGCACATCAGAGGTAGCACATAGGCAGTGGGGGTGTGCACTGCATTCCGTTGAATCTGCCAGAGGCTGGAGCAAGAGTGACCCCGCTGAGCCCATGGGAGGTCTGCCTCAGCCCAGCTGGCCTAAGGGCCCCCCTGAACGGACTCGCAGCCTGCCCTCCTCACCCCTGTCTTCAGGGCTCCTTCTCTTGCTGGTTCATCCCCGGCTAGAGATCAAACCTACTTCTGCAGTTTCCCCTGCCCGGAGGGGGTGGGGCTGGGGCCGAGGGTGGCTGAGATGGACAGAGGCCATGCAGGGGACAGGGTGTTCTCTAGTCGAGGGCAGCAACTTCTCTGGACCCTGGCCACCCGTGGCGGCTGGCTGCAGCCGTTCTAGATTCCTCCTCGATCCTGCAGACAACCACGACATCATCTCCATCAAGCTCTTCCAGCTCATGGTGGAGCACACGGCGGACGAGGAAAACATTGACTGGACCAAGATCGAGCCTAGCGTCAACTTCCTGAAGTCACCGAAAGGTACGTGGGCACGCGCCTTCCCCTGCCACAGCCCCACGCTTGCTCCACGGCTGTCTGCCTTTCCTGGCGCAGGCCAGGGCTCTTAGATGTCACTGCCACTGGTGATGGCTCCAGCCAGGGGCTCCCAGAAGCCAGGGGCGTGGACTGGCCTGGCTCTGGTGAGTTTCTGGAAGGATGAATGAGTGGGTATGGGTAGAGATGGGGAGTCCTCACCCCGTGGCATGGGGTGCCCTGGACCGCTGCTTCCATCCCGGATGGGCAGAGGGAGCTCGGGAAGCCCGATACAGGGTCACCGGGTCCGCACCTGCTCACCGCCCTCTTTCTCCCCTGTAGACAACGTGGACGACCCCACGGGGAACTTCCGCGGCGGGCCGCTCACGGGGTGGCGGGTGTTCCTGCTGCTGCTGTGTGCGCTGCTGGGCATCATCGTGTGTGCCGTGGTGGGCGCGGTGGTGTTTCAGAAGCGCCAGGAGCGGAACAAGCGTTTCTACTGAGAGGCCGGGCGCCGGGGCCCCGCGCTGAATGTGAACTCTCTCTCTCTTTTTCTTTTTTTCTTTTTTTTTACTGGGATTGTAAAAGAACAACAAGGCGACCTTATTTCTTAACTGTTTCAAAGAATTGATTAAAGTATTTTCATACACTTGGCTTCTTGCCCAGCAGGGCCGGGGGCAGCAGCTCATGGCTGGAGGCCTGGCCCGGGACGCCTCTCAGGAAGTGGGGTGCCCGGCCCTGCAGGTGGCTGCTGAACACTGGAAGGCCCCCAGGCTGCGGGGGGTGGCTCCTGGACATTCGGGGGGGGGTGTGTACGTGTGGGTGCGGTCGTGGGCAGAGTTGGGAACCCTGGCCTTCTATGCAGCACCCCTACAACTCCTTCTGGGTGAGACTGGACGAGCCGTGTGGTCGGCCCATAGCGGCCAGTCGGCTAAATAAAGTGAAATCGCCAACCTCAGCGGTGTGCTGTTCTGAAGGCCTCATTTCCTTTCTGGTAACGCCAGCCAGTGCCCGCTTCCCAGTGCCTGGCCTCATTCCTGCCCACAGCAGACACTGGCGGGCTGGGGATACGGGGGTCCCCAGGCAGGGAAGCATGGGCAAGCATAGCCACTCAGGCCCTGCACGTGGAGTGGCTCCCCTCCCTGGCCTCCAGTCCATCTCTGATCCCATCTGGGTCCTCAGGGAGCTGTAGGTCAGTTCCGGTCACCCCCCCCCCCTTGTGCGGTAGTCCCGTCCTCCTGGGTGTCATGCTTGTCACTGGGGGCTTTGCCACATGCTTAAAGAATTATTAGCTGAGTGCTGGTGGGTCACGCCTGTAATCCTCAGATCTGAGCCTCCTGAGAGTAGGGTTATAGTCATGAGCCACCAGGGTCCCCCTCTATTTTGCTTTTCAAAGCTTGCTTTTTTTTTTTTTGAAACTTGTCCGTAGGGCGAGTTTGAGCTGTCTTCACCCGTGCCTCTTCCCCACCCGAAGCGCCCACTTCTGGTGATGTTTTGGTGGAGGGGTGGGGCAGGGCAGAGCCACAGGCCTGCTGAGGTCTCAGGTTGTGTGAAGCTCCTGTTTACCGCCCTCCCTTCCGCCTGGATCTGGGCAGGGATCCCTTAGGGGCAGAAACCTGCAATCCCAGGGGCCGAAGGAGGTACACGGAGTGGCATTAGGCCGCAGGCCCTTAGTGACAGGCCTAGGTTCCGCCCCAGCCCTAGACTGCTGACAGCTTGGCTTTTTCTGTGTGTGTATGTGTGTGTGTGTGGGGGGAATCCTGGGTCATGAGCATATTTTATTAGTAGAGTGCCTGCCTCTCATGCATGAAGCCCTGGGTTCGGTTCCTCAGTGCCACATACACAGAAAACGCTGGAAGTGGTGCTGTGGCTTTAGTGGCAGAGTGCTAGCCTTGAGCCCAGGTCTTGAGTTCAAGCCCCAGGACTGGCCCCCCAAAAAAAAAAATCCCTATTTGTTTAAACGCTTTTTTTTTTCTGTCCATGTGGGGCTTGAACTCAGGGCCTAGGCCATGTCCCTGAGCGCCTTTGCTCAAAGCTAGTTGTACTTTCCCACCTTGAGCCACATCTCCACGTCTGGTTTTTCAGTGGTACATTGGAGATCAGTCTCATGATGACTTTTTTGCCCCGGCTGGCTTTGAACTGTCAACCTCTCACCTCAGCCTGCTGAGTAGCTTGGATTCCAGGCATGAGCCACCAGTGGCCAGGTTATAATTTATTTATTTAAAATCATACGGGGCAGCCAGAAGTCCCAGCTGAAGTTGGCAGGGCTAAGACCATCTCACGTGACCTAGTATCTAGGTCGTGAAACTGGCATAACCTGGCATTTTGGAACTCCTTGGCTGCAGCCATGCCTCTGTGCTTTCGGATTCCATGAATCCACAGCTGCCTTCCCTCTGCAGCGTCTCCAGACTTCTTGTCTGGGCACACAGCCATACATGAGGCTCTGCCTGCCTCCATTTCACCTGATAACCCTGTCCCTAGCTCCAGTCCCATTCTGGTACCATGGGTTAGAACTTGAATGTTTCTCATTTGGGGAAAGAGAACTGAACTCAGTAGAACTTGAAGGAGGTGGGGGAAGGCCTGGGATTTTGTTCTAGTACCCTAGGGGAGGAAGAGTGAAACCTCATCAGCCATTCACTGAAGACACATGAACCTTCTGTTGTTGGCCTCATACTTGCTAGGCAGGTGCTCTGCCATCAAACCTTTGAAAGAGCTGATTATTACCCAGTTAAGTGCCAGGTTCAAGCCTGGCATGCAGTCTGCCTCTTGTAGGCGTCCTGCCACAGCCAAGTCATGCACAGACCTGAGCGACTGCACCCAGCTTCCTCAGTTGGGATGGAATCTTGCAGATTTTCCTGCCTGCACTGGGTTGGGAACCAAACCTTCCCATTCTCAGCCTCCTTGCCTGAGTGGCTAGGGCGATAGACTGAGCCCCTGGCACAGCACATCCATCATAAAAGGAATGGTTTTATTGTTACATTCTCCCATTTCCTTTATGTCTAAGCATGTAGACCAGTTCCTCATGAGACCAAACTGGGGCAAAATGTGAGACTCTATCTTAACAAAACAAGCCAGTAACAGTGATTCAGTCCTATAATCCCAGCTACAGAAGATGGTGGGGTCCAGGGTAAAAAAAAAAAAAAAAAAAAAAAAAAAAAAAAAACTTGGAAGACCCTATTTTAGAATTAAAGATATTTATGAAGCCCCACGGGAGAGTTAGAATGGAAGAATATGGGAAACAGAGTCGCTAAGGGAGGGAAAATGGGAAGTTGGCATTCTCAGCCACAGCCAAGAAGGCATAGACATCCACGTAACCTCCAGGAGCCGGTGAGGTCACCCGAGTCCATGCAGGCCGCTGTCCCTTTGCCATACAAAGGCCCAGTGTACCCTGCAGATCCCAGCAGCGGCAGAAGCTTGCAAGCGCCCCCTAGTGGCCTCTCCTTGGAATGACACACTGGACCAGAATAGAGCCATTTGAGAAAGTAATTTTGAGGTAACATAGAGCATAGGCTCCATGGCGTCTCTCCTTTGTAATGATTAGTGCACATCTAAGATTCTCCTAGCAGAGGTTCACAATAATCCAAAAGCTATATATATATGTGTGGTTCATACAGGATGAGACTAAAGGAAATGATCCAGGTTATGGAAGTAAGAGGTTTATCTTTGGTTTATCTTTGTGATTGTTCTTAATGTACAATGTGAAGTTATTTCTTTTTTTTTCCACTTATATTGTTAACTGGGCCTGACTTTGTTACCTGGTATATTGTGTATATGTGTATCTGCTTATTTGAAATGGGGAAGGGAAGAGGGAAAACAAGATGACTGGAAGGGTGGGGAAGGAAAAGGGGGCAAAAACATGAGAAAAGGGGTATCAAGGTTTGAGAAGTAATGTACCCATTACCTGACGAAAGTAACTGTACACATTATCTATACAATAAATAAAAATAAAAAAACAAGAACCTAAAATATTCCTTGTGTCTCAGATGCTGTGTGGCAGTCTTTATTTTATTGGTGGTGGAGGGGGAGAGGCCCTCCAGGTGTGTGGCCTGTAGCCTGGGATGCCATGGGTGGGATTGGCCAGTCACCCTGTCCTGGTCTACCACAGGGAGGTGCAGATGCTCAGGGTGGAGTCAAAGGACCAGAACGGCCAGCTCAAGTTTTCCAGACCACACTGGTGAGACTTAGCGACAGGCAGAGGAGCTGGAATGGACAACGGCGTGAGGGTCTCATTCACTATTTCTCCCAGCTGGCCCCAAATCACAAGCCTCCATATCTCCATCTCCCAAACAGCTGGGATCATAGGCGTGGGCCACCTTACCAGGCTCACTGCTTCTTTACCTGTTTTTCTGTCCATGGTCACCTAGGATGGTTCGATATCTAGGCAGTCAAGAAGAGGCTCATCTTAGCTAGCCAGGAGTGCAGCTCAATGGTAAAACATTGCTGAACAAGTGCCCAGGACCTGAGTTCAAGCCCCAGGACTGGCAAAATAATAATAATAATAATAATAATAATACTATCCTGTATTATGTGCTAAAACATTGTTCACCAAATTCGCCATGAGATACAAGTTAGGCAGGGGAAGAGACGACGCGAGTGTGTGCGGTGGCATCATACGACGGACTAGGTGTCCCCACTCGGGGCTTACCTGGGCCTTGGTCTGGCCAGGGATCTGCTCTGATTAGGGGACTGCGCCCTTTGCAGGGGCCTGGGCCACTTTGAGGGAGTCGCGCCGTTTTATGGGGGGGCTGCTCGGAGCTCCATTGCGTCGTGACTCCGCCACGGCCGAGGGGACAGCAGAGGATCCCGGCTCCGGGACGGGCCCAGGCACGGCTGCGGAGGACGGAGCCGGTCACCGCTCCGCACAGCAGGGAGCTGAGCCCCGCCGGGCCTCCGGGGGGGAACGGACGCCAGGGCCCGGGGCCAGGGTCCGCGGCTCCCCGCGCCTGCGCACTGAGGAACGCTTCCCCGCTCAATCCTGCCGCCGCCGTCTGGGTTTTCAAATTTGAAACCTGCGGCTTTTCCCGCTCGAACGTGAGGACCAGCGGGGAGGGAGGGCGGGGCCACTCCCCAGCCAATAGTGTGTTACAAGTTTCAAGGCCCCGCCCCGAAGATGACGACAGCGAGCCCTGGCAGGTAGCCCACCAATGGGCGAGCAGTTCTAGGACGCCCCGCCCCCACGGCGCCCACGTGCAGCCACGGCGCCTGGGACCTCCCCGGGGCCGCTTGGCCCTTCCTGCCCAGTGCTCCCTCCGAGGCGCGCCCCACCTGCGCGGGTCTGGGACGCCGGCCCCAATATGCTGAGGAACCGGCAGGGGCGGCTGAGCGAGGCGGGGGTGACGGGGCCCCGCAGGCCTGGGGTGCGGACGCGGGCGGGCGGGCGGGCCGGCAGGCGCGGTGCGGGCTGCGGCGGCCCGGCGCGCCGGGGGCGTGGCCACGCGCGGGGCGGGGCCGGGGGCGGGGCCGGGCCTCAGTGTTTGTTGCTCCGTGTCAGTTACATTGTAACAAAAGTAGAGTGGCGGCGGCGGGGCCAGCGCTCCCGGCGCTCCCGCCAGCAGCTGTCGCCGACATGGAGCCCGTGGCCAGCAGCATCCAGGTTCTGTTGCAGGCGGCCGAGTTCCTGGAGCGCCGCGAGCGAGGTGAGGGCGGCCCCGGGCCCGACGCCCCGCTGACACGGCCCGGACCTGGACTGGGCTCCAACTTGAGCGGTGCCCGGCGTTGTTGCCGGGCTTGGGACGGGCGGGCGGGCGGGCCGGCGGGGTCCTGCCCCAGCCTGGCTGTGTCAGGGGTATCTGCCGGCCCTGGCCCCGGCCCGGCCTGACCCGGGCCGGGCACTGTCTCTGGCAGAGGCGGAACACGGCTACGCGTCCCTGTGCCCGCACCGCAGCCCCGGCCCCGGTCCCGGGAGGAGGAAGCGGCCGCTGCAGGCGCCCGGCGCGCTGGACGGCGGGCGGTGAGCGGGGCTGGGACGGGCAGGGGCAGGGGGCTGAGCTCGCCCCTTCATCAGCATGGACCCCGCTGCTGCTCCTTCTCTCTGCTCCGCTCCACCTCCCAAACATCCACTGCCCCCCGTTCGTGTTCAAAGACTACTTCCTGCGCGCCTTGGCCTTTCCAGGAAGTGTGAACAAGACAGCTGTGGGTTCCCGGTGTGCCCCACACGGCAGCCCCCGCTCCCCTCAACTCTCTGCATATGCTTCTTCCTCCGGTTCGAAGCCCTCCACTGTCCTCTGAGGAAAACATGTTTAGGCTCATCGCCACCTCTGCCCCCAAAGCTGGTCTCGCCTGGCTGTCAGGGGAACCGCCTTTGAATCCACAGTCACCTGGGCAGGAATCGCACAGCATTTGGCTCTGGGCTGTGACACTCAGATTCCTCTTGTCCCTCCCTGGGGGGCCAGCACAGGATCCCAGTAGGGGCTTCACTGGGGGAAGGGATCTGCTGTGGATGTGTGTCTCTGTGCATGCATGTGGGCGTGTGCCATTACTAAGGCTGGGTGCTGTTGTCCCTGAGCTTTTTACTCAAGGCTGGGACTCTGCCCCTCGAGCTCCACTTGCAGCTTTTTGGTGCTTCCCTGGAGATAAGAGTCTCGCAGACCTTCCTTCTCCCGGTTGGCTTTGAACCCTCATTCTCAGGCCTCGGCTTCCAGAGTAGCTGGGATGACAGGCATGATCCCTCTGCTCCTGGCTTGGGGGGCTTTTGAGGGGCGCTGGGTGAGGGTGTGGACCAGTCCTTTTCATCCCGTGTTTCTTGGCATTGGCAGGTCTGTGCACAATGAGCTGGAGAAACGCAGGTGAGTCCCCCCTGGGCTCGGACAGCTGCAGACCCTGGAACCACCTCCCTTTTGCCTGCCCCCTTCCCTCCCCCGGCTGGCCAGGGGGACTGGCACTGCCCTCCAAACCCCTTCCCCTGCAGGAGGGCCCAGCTGAAGCGGTGTCTGGAGCAGCTAAAGCAGCAGATGCCTCTGGGCTCTGACTGTGCACGGTTCACCACACTAAGCCTGCTGCGCCGTGCCAGGATGCACATACAGGTAGGTGGGGGGGGGCTGCCCTCTTCCTGGCAGCTGGCCCGCTGTGCAGAAGGGTGCACTGGGGGAAGAAGCATGCGTGAACTGTGCAACTTGGACATTTCTCTTTGCTTTTAGTTTCCACTTCTACTAGGTGGAAAGAAACATAATGACAAGTTTGAGGCTTTAGCAAATTCACATTGCTGTTGTTTTTGTGCCAGGACTGGGACAATGTCAGGGACACTGTCCCTGAGCTTTTTTTTTTTTTTTCCCAAGGGTGGCACTCTACCAGTTGCACCACAACTCTACTTCTGTCTGGCTTTTTGCTGGTTTGTTGCAGATAAGAGTCTTGTAGATGTTTTCATCCCATCTGGCTTTGAATCCTGATTCTTAGCCCTCAATGTTCCAAGTAGCTGGATTACAGGTGTGAGCTTCTGGCTGTGTTATTGCAACCATTGCTACTTAGATATCAGCTGCAAGATCTCAGGCAAGTCCCTTGTCTGGCTTGGACCTTGTGTGGGGATGTGGGGATGGCTGTGATGTCCTGGGTCACAGTCTCTTAGAGGGCTGACGTCTGTCCTTCAGAGCTTCTGGCTGTGGTGGCTGTTGGACCAGGGAAGCCAAAGCCTAGGGCTGGTGCTCCTGGGCCTTGCTGCTGCCAGGATGGAGCCTGCCCCCTGGCGGACAGGCATGGGTGTGCAGGTATAAAGGCCCAGGAAGCTCCAGGATGGTGTGGGCACCAGATGCCTTTTAGATGGGAAGTTAGCCACTGAGGACATTCAGGACCTGGCCCCCTGATGTGCATTCTTCATCCACAAGTCTAATTTGAGCACCATCCACTGTGAGAGCTGTGACAGATCCACGTGCCATCCAGCCGTGGGAGGGTGTGCGAGTCACAGCCCGTCTCCAGCTCCACTGTGCCCGAGTACTCAGGTTGGCATGTGGCTCCCGCTTCCTCACGCGGAGCTGGCAGGCTGGCCCCAGGGCACGACTGGAGAGCAGGCCTTCCTTGAAGTCCCGCCATCTTGGCACATACTACTCCAGCTTCCTCGCTTCCTGTTTGGCAGGTCTTTCACTTTGCCCTAGAAAGAGCTTCACTGTACACAGCTCTGTCCAGGCCCATCGCTGACAGGACTCTTGACAGGACACAGCCACAGGATGAAAGTCTAGGCCCTCTCTAGCCCAGTAGCCTGCTTTTTTTTGGGGGGGGGGAAGGGGGGCATATATCTCCCATCTACGCCAGAAAAAAACATGGAGTTCTGACCTGGTGTCCACTTCTTTGTCTACATAACTTCTCCACCTTCTCCACCCTGACCACTCCCCCTGCCCCCTTTATTTGTGCTGATAATGGGGCTTGAACTCTGGGCCAGGGCACTGTTTTGCTCAAGGCTAGCACTCAATGTTTGAACCACTGTCTCACTTCCAGCTGTTTGGTAGTTCATTAGAGTCGAAGTCTTATGGACTTCCTACCCCAGGCTGGCTTTGAATTCCGATCCTCAGATCTCAGCCTCCCGAGTAGCCAGGATGACAGGCGTGAGCCACTGGCACCCAACCCATTCCCCCCTTTTTATTGGATAACTGAGGGCTGGGCATGGCAGAATCCTTGGCTTTCCAGACCCTGAACTCCAGTGGGGCTACTGGCCGGGGAAAGAGGGTCTTGAAGGCTCATGCTTCCCTGGGGTTCCCCAGAGGATTAAGAACCCAGTAGCTTAAGAACTGAGGGCGCACACCTGGAATCTTACTCAGGAGGCTGAGATCTGAGGACTGCGATTTAAAGCCAGCCAGGGCCGAAAAGTCCCTCTGAGACTCTTATCAACAGTGAACCATCTGACACCCAGAAGTTGGAGCTGTGGCTCAGGGTGGTAGAGCAAAATAGCCCAGGGACAGTGCCCAGGCCCCGAGTTTAAGCCCCACAACTGGCATTTGATAAGGAAAAAAAAAAATCACCATTCTTGGGGTGCCCCTCCATGCTGTATCTGCGGGCAGTCTGCTTCCCGGGTGTGGAGAGCCTCAGGTCTAGCTGGCACGGGCCGTGTGTCCACACCGGTGCCCAGGTGCTGACCCCACTCGTGGCCTGTGCTTCTGCAGAGGCTGGAGGAGCAGGAGATGCGGGCACAGCGGCTTAAAGAGCAGCTGCGCAGCCAGCAGCGGCGTCTGTGTCGGCGGCTGGAGCAGCTGCGGGGCCCGGCCGGGGCCGGCGAGTGGGAGCGGCTGCGAACCGACAGCCTGGACTCCTCAGGCCTCTCCTCTGAGCGCTCAGACTCCGATCAAGGTGGGTGGCCAGGGTTGGGGGCCCGTGGGCCCGGAGACCCCAGCCTGCTGAACCAACCCCTCTCTGTACAGAGGAGCTGGAGGTGGACGTGGAGAGCCTGGTGTTTGGGGGTGAGGCCGACCTGCTGCGGGGCTTCAGTGCGGGTCAAGAGCACAGCTACTCGCACAAGGCCGGCGCCTGGCTATGACACGGCCTGCTGGAGTGGACTGATGGACTCCTCAGGGGACAGCGGTCCCTGGACCCTGCTGTGTGCACACGGGACTGCGCCGCCTTCCCAGGCACTTTTGTGTAGCATCAGCTCCCGAGGCCCCGGGCCTCTCCCCCCAGCCCCCACTGTACAGTATTTCATTAAAAGCCTCTTTCCTAACTTCCCGTCCATTTGTGCCTGGCCTGCCAAGAAGAGGAAGTCACAGCCAGGCAGGATCCACCACGCCCCGGGCCTCTCCTTTTAGGGCGCCTGAGTGTTGACTTGCCCAAGATGTAAACCAAACCAAAGCTCTCCAGGGCTGGGGCCAAATGAATTGAAAGAAGGTATTTATTGAGCGCCTATTATGTGCTAGCGTTTGTGGGACACATAAGAGAAAAGCAAGGCGCCTGCCCTCAAGGGGCGCACAGTCTAGCATTCCGTCCCCCCCCTTGGCAACCCACACCTGCGGTCCGTGGAGGGGACACGCAGGCAGGGCTTGACGAGCCACGGTTGCCATGCGGGGCCCCTGCCCACCACCCAGACAACAGAGAGGACTCAAGTTGATTTTTAATCATGAATGATGGGGAGTGCGGCTGGGCGGCTATACAAACTGCTGCTGCTGCTGCTGCTGTTTGCTGGCGGCCTTGTTGGCGAGGTCCTTGGCCTTTTCCGTAGCTGCCAGCGCCGTCTCCTTGGCCTTCTCCTTGGCTTCCTTGGCTGTCTCCGCGAGTGTTCTGGAAGGGGCTTCACCTGTAGCCGAGGGCAGGAGGCTGTCTTCAGGGGGTGTTACTGATGGCCTGTGAGGGCCCTCCCCTCTGGGGGGGGCAGTCACCCCTGGCTCAGAGCACCCCCACAAGGCCCCTCTCACCTTGAAGTTTGGCCAGGATGTACTCAAAGCCCTTCATCGTCTTGGTCACATTGCTTTTAAACCGGGCGAGACCAAATTCCTGGCAGAAGACGGAAGAGGGAAGAAGGAAAGCTTGGGATTTGTCCCCAGAGCCCAGAGCCCCGGGCCCCGGCCTCCAGCGCTCACCTGGACGGCTCTGGAGACGCCAAACAAGCTGGAGGAGACCCAGGCTTCCCGGCGAATTTCGGTCCAGCTGTTGTTGTCAGAGTTCACACAGTAAACGCACCGTTCCTCCACCATCTGCGTGGGGCAGTCAGCAAACACGCCAAGACGCTGGCACCCTGACCACTCAGCCACACGGGCAGAGTTTGTTTTGCCAACTCACAAAAAGACTCAATCCATGCTATGCTGACCAGCCCAGCACCCATTTCCTAGGCTCCCTCCATCCCCAAATACAGATTCCCGAGCAACTGGGTCTACAGATGGGTGCCAGGATGCTAGCCCGGAGAGGGGGCGCTACCCTCCCTACATTGCATGTCTGCTGGGTATTAAAGGAGGCCAACCGACCTCCCCAGACCCCTGCTGGTTCTGGCGGGGACAGGGGCTTGCTGCTCTAGGCCCTGTGTCTACACGACACGTGGATGGCTACTTCCATAAGCTCTACACTGACTGCACACCACATGGTGTTTACAAGCAGGGATGGTGCCCTCTCAAGCTGTAGCCTTCCAGGGCACCTCCTGATCTCTCCCACTTCCCTCTTGGTACAACTGAGTCTTCTCAAGGTTACTGACACATGTCTGAAAGGTCATAGGCACTCACAAACAGAGTGTTTCTAATACTTCTCTATGATTAGGGGTTATTTTGTGCGTCTGAGCACTGTCCCAGAGCTCTTCAGCTCAAGGCTACCACCCTACCTTTGAGCCAAGCTCCACTTCCCAGTTTTCTAGAGGTTAACTGGAGATAAAAGTGTTTTGTGCCCAGGCTGGCTTTGAACCTTGATCCTCATAGCTCAGCCTCCTGATTAGATAAGATTACAGGCAGTGAGCCACCACTGCAGATAGATTAAGTTTTTTTGGTGCTTGAATTCAGGGCCTGGGTGTTATCCCTTCTTAGCTTTCTTGCTCACGGCTGGCGCTCTACGACAGTTCCAAATCTGGCATTTTGCTGCATAAGAGGCTCATGGACTTTCCAGCCTGCGCTTGGCTTTGAACCTCGTTCCTCAGATCTCAGCATTTTGTCAAAAGCCATTTTGAAAAAGCAAGAAATGAATGGCATGTGGGACATTTTTGCCCCAAATCTCCGGAGGCTGCGATCTCACTTGGTGACCAGAAACGAGAGGCTGCAACTAGGTTAAAACAGGACAAGGGCTGGGAGCCGTTACCCCGGCACATCCTAGAAAGGCTGGAAGACCAAGTTGAAACCAAACGCCTCTCCTTCCTCCCGCAGCCCTGAGCTCGGGGAGCAGACTGGTTTTGTGTTGGGGGGAGTCGCTGGGGGCCTCACCATCAGCCGGGCGTGGTTGATGTTCCAGGTGAAGGTGGTCATGGTCTGATTCTGTGGGTCCACAATTGAGTCCTCCAGAATGTACACTGAGTGGGCCACGTTGGCAGGGAACAGTCGCTCCGCCCAGCGGGGCATCCTGTTGGTCTTGGTCAGGAGTCTCCGGGACAGAAGCTTCTGGTCGGGGGTTACCTCCCTGTGTACTATGTCTTCCGTCAAGACATGTTTGCTGCAGATGCAGAGGAAAGGCGACCGTCGCTCGGGAAGGCTGGCTGACAGGCGGGCCTGCTGGGTTTCCCCCTGGGAGGCCTCTCTGGCTCAGGCCTTCCTGCAGTCTGGCACACGTGAGCGGCCATGGGGACGGGTGTGAGACCTCGAACCTTTTCATCTGGGGGGGCAAATTCCATCCTCCTCGACCTGGATTTCCAGGGACTTCGGCCCCATCGTGGCTCCGCTAGAGGGCGGCGGGGGGCGGGCGAGGCCCGAACGGCTACCCGGATCCCTTCCCCGGTTCTCCAGCCACCGCCTTTTCCTTCCTCATCAACCCCCAGAGGTCACAGCGGGGCCGGGGGACCCCGGAACGGATCCCCGCCCGGGCCCAGCCTCCCCCCCCTCCTCCCCCGGCCCCAGCCCCCCGATCCCCGCGCACCTGTACGGGTTCGGGTACCGCTGCCAGAAGGCGGCGAACACTTGGTCCCAGGAACTTCGGAGCACGCTCTGGCCCAGGAAATACTTGACCATCGTCCCGGCCTGGGCGGGCTCAGCACCCGCGCAGCATCAGGGGTGCGGGGCCCGGGTGTGAGGGAGGGGGGCGCACGCGCGGGGAGCGGGGGAGGCCGGGCCGTGGTCCGGTCGGTGCACGGCCGCCGCCAGGCTCGCAGCTCACTCGGCACCGCGCCGCGCCCGTGTGGTGACCGCCGGCGCCGCCACAGCCGCCGCCGCCGCCGCGGCCGCCGCCATGAGGGTGTGTTCCGCCGCGCACCACTTCCGGCGCGGCCCGAGCGGAGCCGCCCAGCCGCTTCCGGCGGGCCGGGCCACGTGACCCGAGGCCCCGCCCCTGCCGCCCCCGCCCGCGGGAGTCGCGACGCTGCGGGTCGGAGCCGGATCGCCGGGTCGGCCCGCGCCGCCGCCCCCACCCCCCACCCCGTGCTGCCCGCCCGTCACCCCACCCGTCCCGGGCTGGGAATCGGAGCCGGCGAGTGGGTGAGCGTCGCGCGGGCGCCCCGGGCCGAGCAGCCGGGGAGGGAGGCGGGCGCCGCCGAGGTGCGGGGCGCTGCGGCCGGGGTCGGGGCTGCGGCTGCGGCGCCGCCCGGGCCGCGGGGACCCCGGCGCGCGGCGGCGGCGGCCCCGGGAGTATGAGCGGGCAGCGCGTGGACGTCAAGGTGGTGATGCTGGGCAAGGAGTACGTGGGCAAGACCAGCCTGGTGGAGCGCTACGTGCACGACCGCTTCCTGGTGGGGCCGTACCAGAACGTGAGTGCCCGCCCGCCGCGGGGGGGATCGGCGCCCGCCGCGGGGGGATCGGCCGCGCCCCCGCCCCCCGTCCTCACCCCCGATCCCCTTGCAGACCATCGGCGCCGCCTTCGTCGCCAAGGTGATGCCCGTCGGGGACCGCACGGTGACGCTGGGCATCTGGGTGAGTGCCCCGGGGCAGCCGGGCGGGGGCTGCGGGCGGCCGGGCAACCCCCGGAGGACCTGGAGCTGGTGGTGACCGGGTCCGATCGGCTCTCCGCCCCGCCCCGCAGGACACGGCCGGCTCTGAGCGCTACGAGGCCATGAGCAGGATCTACTACCGGGGAGCCAAGGCGGCCATCGTGTGCTACGGTAAGGAGGGAGGGGGGCCCTGGGTGCCAGGCTGATCGCCGCCCACCCGCCGGGCCCTGATCGCCACCCGTGTCTCCTGCACGCTCGTGTCTCCAGACCTCACCGACAGCAGCAGCTTCGAGAGAGCCAAGTTCTGGGTGAAGGAGCTGCGCAGCCAGGAAGAGGTGATGGATGGTCCGGGGGTCACGGAGGGTGTTCCCCGTGTTGGGGTGACCCCCACAGTGCGTGTCTTCTGCCCCCCCTGCCCCTTCAGGGTTGTCAAATCTACCTGTGTGGCACCAAGAGTGACCTGCTGGAGGAGGACCGCCGGCGGCGGCGGGTGGACTTCCATGATGTCCAGGACTATGCCGAAAGTAGCTATGCCTCAGCCCCTGGGGCGGGGGACCCGGGGTTGGGGGGGGGACGGCCTGCCCTGGCTGGGGTGGCCAGGCACCCTCCCAGGACCTGCCCTGAGCTGCTGGCGTGTGTGTGTGTGTGTCGACCTGGACCCCAGGTGCAAGGCCTTAGTCGCTCTCTGTCTCTCTCCACAGATATCCAAGCCCAGCTCTTCGAGACATCCAGCAAGACTGGCCAGAGCGTGGGTGAGTGCATCCTGAGGGCCTGACAGGGCCGGGTCACTGGGAGTTCCCAGGGCCCCTGGCACCAGGCCCTCACTGAGCCTCTTCTTGCCAGACGAGCTCTTCCAGAAAGTGGCAGAGGATTACGTCAGTGTGGCAAACTTCCAGGAGATGACAGGTGTGCTTCCAGGCTTCCTCTAGCTTCTCCATCTCCCAGCCCCCTTCAGGACTACCCAGATCCCACCTCAATGGCGCTCAACTGCCCCTCTCTCTTTGACAGAGGACAAGGGCGTGGATCTGGCCCAGAAGGCAAACCCCTACTTCTACAGCTGTTGCCATCACTGAGTCACCATCACTCACCTGGCTTGGGGGATGAAAGGAATTCCTCCAGGGGCCGGATGCACAGCTCTTGCCCGGGCTTGGGTGGCCCAGGGCTCCTCAGGGTAGAGGTGGCCCTGCCTGTGCTGGCCCTGGCGATGGAGGCAGTACTGGCTGACTGCAGGCAGGTTTGGATTCCAGGCTTCTGTCATGGACAGTGCTTGCTTCTACAGACTATTTAAGTGGCTTCTGATCTGTAAATAAAATCAGTGCACTGTGACTCTCCCTTGGCCCCTTTCCCTGCCGGCTGGACTGGGTGGTGAGATGCTGTGTTCTTCCGAGGACTGGCTGGCCTCTGTGGCTCTATTGAGACCCATTTCTTACTTTGCTTGGGAAACCAAGCGCCTCGTCCATACACAGGGTTGTCACTGAGATGTTAAGCTTTTCTTTCTCTACTCACTTTTATTGGAGCTGGCTAAGGATTAAACTCAGGGCTTTCCTTACACATGCCTGTACCAACATTTCCAGCACATTTTTGTTGGTGTTAAGCTAGGGTGAGGCCCCAGGGCAGGGCAGCATCCCCCCTTATTCCTGCTGGGGGAGCACCTCGTGTTGGGATGACAAGACCAGCCACTCACTCAAAGCTCAAGACATGTGGGTCTGGAGGGGACCCATGGCACACACCTGGGAATTCCTGTGTTGCCCTGCAGTGCAGCTTAATGATGGAGAGAAAGAGTTTTGAGAGAGAAAAATGGTTTGATGGCTGCACTGTAAATTCTAATTCAGGCTGGAAGGGATCAAAGCTGATGGGGGGAAAAAAGAAAAACAATTGGGGGCAGTGGCTCATGCCTAGTCCTGGAGGGCTGAGGGCTGAGGGTCTGGGTTCAAGGCCAGTGTGGGCACTAAAGAACAAAACTCTTGTCTCTAATTAATCATTAGGAAACTGGGAAGTGGGGTTGAGGCTCAGGGGGTAGGGTGGTAGCCTGGAGCTGAAGAGCTTAGGGACAGCGCCCAGGCTGAGTTCAAGCCCCCATGACACCCCCCCCCCCAAAGAAGCAGTGGTTTGTAAGTTAGAACCTAGCCATCAGCTTGGGCTTCTCATTCTAAAACCTTGCTCAGAATTATTAATGTCCTAAGTGAAAATTCCATCCTTATCTCAGGGAGTTAAGGATGAGAGCAAAAATGGAGTGCAATGTCCAAGGCCCTCTGTACCTCCCCCATGCTGGGCCCTCCGACACCTGGGCAATAACTACTGGAGGATTATAACCCTTCGGGTGGGGTGCCTGTGAGGGTGTGGCCTGGCTTCTCTCCAGGTGGGTTGAGGCTCAGGGCCCCTGGCATCCCACACCCTCAGCAAGAGAGTTAAGAGCAGCTTGGGCAAGGCTGCCTTGCACTTCATACCTTCTTTTTAGTTCTTTTTTAATCTGCTTTGGTTTCACTTCTGTTTTCCTGGTTTCACTTCCTTAAGTACCAAATTCCTCAAAAGGCCTTCACTCTTAAGCAACTAAGAATTTCACTGGAGGGGATGGAGATCCTCACAGGAGACCGCAGGCGGGACCCTGCATCCCCTGACTTGTGCCAGGAGAATGGTTGAGGGGTTTTGCCTCTATCCCAGCCAAAGCGGTCCCCCCAGCCCTCTGGGCCCTGCCACCCACAGCCCACAAAACAAGACAGGGCAAGGGCACTTCAGAAGAGTAAAGTTAAACTTTACTTTACAGTATTTTTTTTCTATATACAAAGAATTACAGTACATGTTTACGGGGACTCCTAGCACAGGGCTCCGCTTTCACTAGGAGTTCCGTATCCAGCTGACCATCTGCGAGGACAGGGGTGGAAAAGTGATGGATCTTGGTTGAGCTTCCCCCCCTGCCCCCCCTTCTTAAAAATATATAGATCTCTGATCAGTTTGCTTGCTTTGCCAAGACCTAGAACGCTGCTCTTCCATGAGCTCCTGCTGCACTCACCGCCCTCCCCACGCACGCGCACGCACGCACATGCACACGCACACACACGTAGCAGCACCTTGACCACGAGGCCAGCTGCTCTGCTCACACTGAAGCCCTAGTGCCCGACTACTGCTGCTCCCGTCGGAGATGGCCGAACCACGGGGCTGTGCTGGATCGGGGCTAGCCCCGCAGCCCCCACAGACTGTGGTCTCAGCATCCCGGGGGAGGCCGCACGGGTGACTTGTACTTAGGCTGGTAAGGAGACATTTCTCAAGTGGTGGATCTCTAAAATAAACTCTTTCCACTTGCTGGGGGAGAACCCCCCCCCCCCCAGTCTGCATGAATGGCAGAGGTGTTCCCGTGAGGGTGGCCGGAGGGGGCTGTGGACACAGGGCCCCTTCCCCTGCACCTCGCCCACCTCTGGACTGTGCAGGCAGGACTGGGGGGGGGGGGGGCTCTGCCTTCTCCCTGCTCCTCTTCACAAGAAAACCCTTCTACTTGAACAAATTAACCCTTTTCCTCCCCAAAAGCCAGGCTTCTCAAGTCACCAGACCCTCAACACTTGGCAGTGCTTATTTATACCGTGAAGTTAGCACCATCGTTACTGTGTATGAAGCGATTATCTATTCGGATTGCAGTTTCCACTACAGCTGCCCGGGGGGCCAAGGAAGCTGGGCTGGGGGAGCCGCTGGCCAGGGCTCACCATCCGGAATGTCTACCAGAGAACCTGGCAGGGCACAGGCGAGAGGGGGGGGGCAGCTCTTGGCCTGCTGAGGGCTCAGGGGGGGCCCCGAGAGGGTGACAATATCCTAAGAAAAGTCACTTTGTGGAAGCTCGGGGCATGCATGGGCTCTGCTGCTCTCTGGTTTGCTCTCCATGAGGAACTGCGGGGACCAGGCCTTCTTCTGCTCTTTGGTTCCACAAGGCGACAGCAGAAGTCAGCCGGGAGTCCAGCTCCGGCGAGCAGACTGGCCTGGCCTGGAAGGAGCGCTTCCTTCCCTGGCTGTAGTGTGGTGGTGTGGGAGGAGATGACAGAGAATTCTAGCAACGCTGAAGATGTGGGTTTGGTTCGGAGGGCCTGCACAGTGACTTCGGGCATCCTGCACAGAATGATTTTAGAAGACAGCAGATGTCTGAAAGCACGGATGCTGCAGAAGCAAGGACGGCCGTTCTCTACTTGCATGGACTGGCTCCAGCAGGCACGGTGGGCGAATCTTTGCGGATTCCAGCAGCTGTGTGACCGGGCAGGGATGGAGAGGGTGGTCTCACAGCTACCTGTGGGGCAGCTGAGCTTTGACTTGCTGCTTGCTGCAAGTGGCCTCCAGGGAGCTGGCTCCATACTGTCCAACTGCTAAGCAGCCATACAGGACTAGAAGTGTGTCATGTTTTCCCAGCACTCGTGCTCTGCTTCCAATTACACTGTGACTCTTGCCGTGATTCCAGTGACTTGATGGTGCGTCCGGCAGCTCGAATCTCTACTTTCCACTTGATCATCTAGGAGTCTTTCATGTCCCTGAACAGAAGAGTTGCTGTTGCGAAGGACTGCCCCAAAATGAAGGACACAGCTCAGAAGTCGTATTCTCAGGCAGGTCTGGAATGATGCCTCCATGAAAGGAAAGAACCAAAACAAAACCACAGAGTGGTCCATCTCAGTCCCCGTCCCTCACTCCCTCTTGTCTGTGAGAAATTTCTAGAGAGCTGTCAAAACCACCTAACCAAAACCTACTGTAGAGAAGCTAGTTCAGGATCAAACTTCTCCGTGAAAAATTTTATATAGCCTGCAACACCCCCACACCAAAAAATAAAAAATAAAAAAAAATTCACAGTTTATTTCATGAAACAAAGAGCTACGGTAATCGAAACACACAACAGCGAAGGGTTCTGACGGTGCAGTGCAGATATCATTTCCTGATTACAACTACAGATGACAGGGCACAGGGCACAGGACTGGCACCAGGCAAACCTACTCACACGACCTAAGCGATTAGGAAAGGGGCTACTAGCTGCAGTTATATACTTATTATTCTCACACATGATAAATACTTAATATAATGAACTTTAATGTTCTGGATGAATTTCTTTAAAAATATCTTTCTTGTGGTTTAAAATCTTTAAAAACAAAATAAGATGCTTCACGCTTGGCTCTTCCTTTTGAACAAAGAGCTTTTCCTCTCTGCCGATGTGGGGGGAGAGAAGATAAAGGGGGTCCCAGGCAGGGGGAACTCGCCAAGGAGGCCCTGAGGTCTCAGCGGAGCGCAGGGATTGGCCCCTAAGCCAGGGACAGTCCCGCCCAGCAGTGTCCCTCTGCCTGAGCTCAAGTGTCTCAAGCCGAGACAGACTTTGGGAAATAAAAGCAGGTTCTATCTTCATTTTTTATATAAAGCACAAATGTTTCTGTAACAACTATTGTTTTTTCTCCTCAGAAGCGATGGGACTAACATCGGTGGGCATGGAGGAGGAGGAAATTGGGAAAGATATGGAATCTTGTTGAGGATGCAGAAGCCATAACCGAGATGGAGAATTCAGGAGATGTCTGGGCCAGGAGGTGGCCTGCTGAGTAAAGCTGCTGGCTGGTTGGCAAGAGAGAGGTAAACACATTCGGTCCGGGGACAAAGGGTGGGGTGCAGAAGAGAACTAGCCAAACAGCCTTTCCTGTTGGCAGTCAGTGAGCTGGGGAAGCAGTAGGGCAGGCTAGCACCAACAGATTTCCCAGCCCTTGGGCCCCAGCTCAGGGCAGCAGTAACAGATAATCAGCAGTGATGAGGACTCGTCTCTAAGAGGGAACATTGCTCCAACCGCCACGCATCTCCAGTCTCTCGGAAGGGCTCTGGCTTGCCTGGCGTAGGCTAAGTGAGCAGGCAGGAGCTCTCGTGAGAGCTCAGCAGTGCTCAGGCAGGGGGTGAGGAGACCTGACTCCTTCCCTCAGGAAGGTGTACGGAAGTCAAGGAGAGGAGAGATTTTCCATCTAGATCTGGCACTTTTCCTGAAGCTGGTGTGTCTAGCATGCCAGACACTCCCTGTGTTCACTGCCCGAGGCTGAAATCTGAAAGCACCTGAGTGTTTGAGGAATAGGGTGGGGTGGGTTCAGGGAAAAGGAGGGGACTCAGAGGAAGGGGAGGGGAAGCTTGCCCGGACGGTCTGCTCTAGGACTCCGCCTTCTCACAGCCTGGGTGAGCCCAGGAACCATTTTCAGACTGCAGGAGCACACAGGGACAGTGGTGACCCAGCCAATGGCAACCTTGACCTTAACATACAGCACACTTCCAGCTCAGAGAACCGTGTTGGTAAAGGAGCGCGCACACATCCGTGCACAGCCCAGCTAGGCGATACCAGCTCCACAGACACTTCTGGTCCCCCCTGCTCCTCCCCACACATAAAAATCGTGCCCCTCAAGACTGCAACAGCCTGGGAACCAAGCTGGGCAAACGCTGGGTATTTTTGCATCAGTGACTGACCAGCTGGCCTGGGACCCACGAACGCTCAAGAAACCGCCCCAGTCCAGACGAGCTCCTCCCCGGGGTTCACGGGGCGCCCTCAATGGTGGGCTGGAAAACAGCTCTGAGGGCCTCTAAACTTGCAAACTTGACCAGCCGAATTGAATCCCATGCTCGACTCCACAGCGGACCTTTTATTTTAATTGACCATGGTAAAGCTGGGGCAGAGAGACAAGCGTGTGTCTCTGGCCGGGACCCACGGATTTCCACACACGGTTCATACACGCACAAGCCGGCACTGGCTCCCATCATCAGAGTTCTGAGTGCAGGGAGGTAAGAAAGGACCTAACAGTGGAAGGTGGCGGGAAGGGTCTGCTTTTCAAGAGGGAAAAAGAAAGAAATGAAGATTCCCTTTCCCAGAGGGTGCCCGGCAGCTTGCGCGGTGGGCTGGCGCTGGCGGTGTCACTTCTGCTCGGGATCTGCGCGCTTGTGACCGCAGGGGGCCTGCTTGAGAGTGGGAAGCGGGTTTTTCTCTGCTTTGGGGTCTTGTCCTCTTCCAAGGGACCAGCAAGTCTGTGCCAGTGTCTGTGTACCCGCCGAAGACCAGCAAGACTGTGCCAGTGTCTGTCCAGCTACGATGGGCCAGAGGCCTGCCCCTGTGGACGCTTTGCCCAGGCCCCAGGGACTTTGCTCTGTGCTGCCCACTTTCTTCTCTTCGGTGGGGAGGGAAGTCGGGGCCTTCCCCAGGGACCGGAAGGACTGCCCGTTCCTGGCAGGAAGTCCGGGGAGCTGCTGGCTTCTGGCCAACTGCTTCACCAGGCCTGAAGCTTGGCTGAGGGGCCCGGGGGGGAGCTCAGAGCCCACGGGAGCTCTGGAGGAGGCCTGCGTGGCTGGCTCATATAAAAAGGCCTTGGCAGGAGCCTGGGACAGCAGTCTGGCCTGGGTGAGCGACTTGACAGCCTGCCAGGGGTGCTCTGAAAGCGTGGCCGGTTTCCCGGGTGTTTGCAGAAGAGGGCCTGCCATGCTGCTTTTCTCCCCGGAGCGGGGCATGTGCCCCAGGCCCTTGCTGGCAGGCCACGAGCTGGACTCCAGCGCCGGCGTCTTGTCATCGGCGTGCGGGGTGACCTCCTGGGGAGGGGTGGTCCGATCCTTCTGGCGTGGGGTGAGGTCTATGAGATCCATCACCAGAGCGGCTCTGTTTTTGGACTGCGTGTTCTGGTCCACGGGCCTCAGTGCCTTTTCCTTGGCTACCAGGCTTTGGACTACCGCGGACAGCACTTTCTCGGGAGGTGGAAGTCTCTGGGACAAGGACGCGTGGGATTTGTCAGGGTTCTGGGGCTTGGGACTGTTGGTGGCTAGCAGCCTGTCTGGCGGGGGGAGTCTCAGGCCAGCTGGCGCTGGGGTTTTCTCCAGGGACGGAGGCCTTGGGCTGGCAGCACCTATGGATTTCTCCAGCTTCGGGTCGGTCTTCCTCAGAGGTCTGTCCGGGGGCTGGGGCCTGGCTGCGGGGGCGGGGCTCGGGCTAGTCACTGGAGAGGGCTTATCGGAGAGCTGAGGTCTTGGTCCTTCCACTGCTGGTGGCCGGTCTGGTGGCCTCTGGTTGGATAACAAGGGTTGGGATTTGGTCCCTGTCCCAGCAAGTTCTCGGACCCTATCTAAGAGCTGGGAGCCCGAGCCAGTTCTCTCCAGAGGTCTCTCCGGGAGAAGCGGCCTCTGACAAGTCCCTGCGGAAGCCTTTTTGGAGGGTGGCAGCATCTGGTTGGAGCCAGCAGATGACTTGTCTGACATCTTGGACCCCGGAGTGGCCATTTCGGATGACCGCTCCGCCAAATGGCTGCTGGGAGACAGTGGGCCTGCAGGAGGCACATACTCACGGATCTCCCCCGGCTCCAGCGGGTTGGGCCCACAGGGGTCGTGCTCAGTGCAGGACAGGCGCCCGTCCAACTTGGAGATGAAGAGCATCCCTTCCCGATGCTGCTTGCAGAAGGAGCTGGGGCACATCTCGCAGAAGGAGGCGGCCTCCTTCCCACACACGTCACACTGGTGCCAAGGACACTCCCACTTCCCTGGAAACAGAATGAAGGAGGGCAAGATCAGCGGGACAAGCGTGAGACCCGGGCCAGGGCTCTGAGCCCGGTCCCTGAGGCCGTGGAGGGTGTGTGTTTGTCTCCTTCTGTGTGTCACCTTCTTCAGGTTTCACACTGCTTGCCCAGAACCTCAGCTAGCTGAGATTACAGGCATGAGCCATGGGTGGCTGGCAATCTGGGAGATTCTTATCTTCAAGTAAGTGGTAGAGCACTAGCCTTGAGCAGAAAAACTCAAGGACATTACCCAGGCCTTACGACCTCATTTCAAGCCTAACGATCAACCACCACAACAAACCCCCAAATCAGCGCAGTAATCAAGGCCCAGCAAGTCGAGTTATCAATGAAATACACACAGAAGGAAATCTGTTTCTCTGTGACCATTTTCAGCAAGAAGAAAGAAAAGAAAAATAACAGAAGTGAACTCCAAAGCTCCCGTTAGAGGAAATGGGGAGGTAATACTTTTGCATATCCTAGAAACCTCTGGGTTTTTATTTGTAAGTCTACAGGGCCTCCCGCCCCAGCCTTCTAGCTCCAGACAGCTTTTAAATAACCAACTCTAGTAGGAGCAGCTCAGTTATTTACACTTCTGCTCATTTGGTTACAAATAGGAACGTGACACAGATAGGGTGGTTGCAAAGGCAGAAACATGTCCAATCTGTTCAGGTTTAAGTCTCGAGACCAGCACTCCTCCATTCATGTTGTTTAGAGAGAATCAGCAGAAAAGACCCAGAGTAAATCTAAACTTTGCATCTATTTCCATTCGCTCCTTCAAACCTGAGCCTCACCTGTGAGCCCTGACCTCAACAGAGCTCCCTAGACAGACCAGACCATTAGCAAACACTGAAGTAAACTGAGGTCCCCTGTAGTCTTAAAGCATACTTTCTTGAAAGGAGGCCTCAGTGAGGTCTGGAATGGCTCCCAGCTGGCTCTATCAGGAGGGTGAACGGTGCAGTCATCAATCAGGGACCACAACAACCCAACAGCTTCACTACCACTCTACCGTCCACTTCCAGAAAGGCAACACGATTCAGGGGCCTTAGACCCAGAATCCTGGCTTCAGTCCAGCCGTGACAAGGCAGGCACACCATCAACACCCCCCACCCCCGAAGTCCTAGAGATTGAACTGTGAGCCTATGCTCCTTTGCTCGAGGTGAAGTGCTCTACCACTTGAGCCACAGCTCCCATGTCTGACTTTTTCTGATTTACTGGAGATAGCACCCACCTGCTGGCCGCTTGGTGAGATTGAGGCAGTCCGCATGGTACACTTTCGGGCAGCCTGGCTTCTTGCAGGAGACCAGCTGCCCAGCGTCCCCGCAGCTGAAACACTCGTCCTCTCTCTCTTTGGTGACTTCGCCTTGGCTCCGGCGCTTTCCCTGCTGTTTCTTCTTGAATCTCTTGGACTTTTCCTCAGTGGCAATGGGTTGATTCTAGAGGTCAGATATGGAGCCGTCAACATTCTGTCAACACCTGTGCTACTGCATCCTGACCAGGTTAACCACCCCTTCTGAGTTTCACCTTCCCTCTGGGAAAAGACAGTCCTCAGACTGTGCCAGAGCCGAGAAAACGTAGGGAAGGCACCTGGTACATCACACACGGTGGTGGCATCACTGACTCAGCGGTCACAAGGCACCGTGCTCTTATCACATATGCATCTTAGCCTAGACTTGCCCAGGGCCACCGCCAAAGTTAATCAGGTTCCCCCATATCAAACTCATCCTCCACCACTGCCCAGCACCTCTCTTATTGTTTGGAAATCAAAGAAACAACCACCACGGAAGTTTCCCTTCTAGTGTTGTCAGGCCAGCAGTTGTGACTACTAAACTTCCATACGTATGTCCCACTTTTCAACTTGTGCTCTGGCATGCTACAAAGTCCCTGGAGATGTAGAAACCTGACACCACCAACTATGAGATAAACTCACCCCATCCCAACGTAACAGTTTAAAATCTCCTAGCTGCCAAGGCAATGCCGCCCAGCCTTAGTTAATTTTCGGAATGGATCTCATCTGTGCTCGGGCTGAACTGTGATTCAATTTATGTTTCTTATAAACTGGGATGATAGATTTCATTGGTGGATCCAGGTCTTACAAACGTTTGCCCAGCCTAGCCTCAAAAGCATGTACCTAGATATCTTTACTTCCCAAGTAGCAAGGATTACACTTGTGAGCCACCTGACGACTGTTTTAACTCACAGAAAACAAAACCAGTTGACATCACTAAGATCATCTAAGGAACCAAGTAAACCAAACCCAGTATAATATGGATGATTTTCCTCATCTTAATAAAATACAGGATTAGTGGGTACTCTTCATTTTCATATACTCTTGCTTAAAATAATTTACTCTCCAATTTGCTTTTTTTCACTTTTAATGTTGAGCTATTGAACAAACATACATAACAGAAAATACTCAAATGAAATGGCTGTGTAATCTATTTTGCATTAAAACTGAGTTTCAATTTTCAGTTATTTTTGATAGAAAAACCTTTAGGTATACACATGTTCATCAATTATGATCAGACCGCTGTATTTAAAAAAAAAATTACCCACCAAAAAGTCTATATAACAGTCAAGGAAGTTTTTAAATAACAAAAAAGCAGGATAAAGACTTATAACAGTTGCTCCTTAACAGTTACAGAATTATAAAGCAGTGTACAATCATGTTCACACTTGTTTACAATGTTACAAAGTTGGCAGCACTGAGGATCAGGCCTATGGCATGTACATGCCAGGCTGTACGCTGGTACACTGCGCCACTGGAAGATTTCCCCACCCCACCATCTCCTTCCATCCACAGAACCACCCTGTGGATGACACTAGAATCGTAAAATCAACTCTAGATTCTTTGGTATCTTTACACAGAGAAAGGAGACACAATCACAGATATACCAGAGAATCTGAGTAGTTTATTGGCATATATGAGATGACCTGAAACCAATTCAGACATGGGATATAACCTATTTTACAGGTTCCTGATATTGTACATGTTGGCTAGAAAATTGCCACCAGTTCAAGTCAGATTGTTCAAACCACGTCAGCGATACCCAAAAATCTACCTCCAGATAACCATATGGGTATCAGAATGCTCAGTGCACTGCCAGTGGCTCAACTGACACCAACTCAATGTCACTATTTCAGAGAAGCATCTTCAATCTGGAAGGCAGTACCTTTGGCCTCACTCCCAAGAAGCCACTGCAGTTTGGGGCTCCACATTTGCAAACAGTCTTTCCATTCCCAAGACACTCTAGGTTGTAATTGAAGGTAAGTTCAGTACCTGTGTGAGAGACAGTGAAAAATTAGTACCTCTGCTTTCAGTTGTGTCACGGATTAACTTCCAAGTCCACAAATGAACTTTATTAATAAGTTTCAAACATTCATGAGCTAATACAACTTATTTCTCAATGATTTTGGTTGGAAACTATAAACTCAATTAAAAAAAACAAACAAACTCGAACATACAGGCATACACACAAAAGCTTATGTTTTACTGGTGTGCCATGCCTAGGGGGTACAACAAATATAAGCATCACCTGCTGGTCTGTCCGGACGCACTCTTCTTCTTCCCTGAGAGTACTCAAGGAGCGGATGCCTCAAGACAGCCATACGAAAGAGACTATGCTGCGTGCCAGTGGCTCACACCTGTCATCCTAGCTACTTAGAAGGCTGAGATCTGAGCAATGCGGTTCAAAGCTAACCTGGGCAGCTATTTCTGTGGTAGGCAGGCATTCACCATTTTTGCCCACACTGGACAGAAATCCTCCTACTTAAACTTCCCACATCGTGTCACTGGGATACAAGACACTTGAGGAAGGATTTGCCATTCAGTCTGAGCAGGCCTTGAATTTTGAATTTTCTTTATCACTGAATTGCTGGGATTACACATGTAGTAGAAAAAGATATAGTAATGGTAGAGTAGAAAAAAATGCCTTTAGTTCTTGTCAGTTGTCTTTTTTTTTTGGAGGGGGAGGAGTTTCAGAAAGGTGATACGCCACAAATTTCAAATAATCCACACAAGTCACTATTTAAAAAATTAGTCAGGCCAGGAGTTTGACCTAGTGGTAGAGTGCTTGCCTTGCATGCACGAAGACCTAGGTTCGAGTCCTTGGTCCCATATATATAGAAAAAGCCAGAAGTGGTGCTGTGGCTCAAGTGGTAGAGCTCTAGACTTGAGAAAGTCCAAGGACAGTGCTCAGGCCCTGAGTTCAAGGGCCAGGACTGGTTAAAGTGACTGAGTCAAGTGCTAAGTCATGCTGCACTAGTTTTACCTTATTCACTTAACACTTTATGGGAAGCAAAAACAAAACAGGAAGAACAACTAGTTGCTCAATTTTTTTTGGGGGGGGGGGAGGGGTTGTGGCCTGGGCATTGTTCCTGAGCTCTTCAGCTCAAGTCTACCGTCCTACCCCTTGAGCCACAGCACCCCCCTTTCGGTTTTCTAGGCCCTGAGTTCAAGCCAGGACTGGCAAAAAGAAAAGAAAAAAACATTAGGTTGAGTCAAGTGCCAAGTCATGCTTCAGTACTTTTATCTTCATCACTTACTTAACACTTTATGGGAAGCAAAAACAAAACAGGAAGAACTAGTTGCTCATTTGTTTTTTGTTTTTTTTTTGGGGGGGGGGGGGGGGGGACGGTTCCTGGGCTTGGGCATTCATTGTCCCTGAGGTCTTCAGTTCAAGGCTACAGTCCTACCCCTGGAGCCACAGCACCTCTTCTGGTTTTCTAGTGATCAATGTGAGAGAAAGAGTCTCACAGACTTTTTTTAGTGCCTGGGCTGGTTTTGAACCACAATCCTCAGCTCTCAGTTTCCTGAGTAGCCAGCGTGAGCCACTGTGTCTGGCTTAGCTAAAAATCATATGAACTTTGAAAATTCTAAGATATCTAGGAGACAGCTGAGAAACATTTTCTAAAGAAAAGGTACATGGGGAAGGAGAACTAACGCCATTTCACCGATAAAGCAACAACAAAACACAGGTATACACAAACAAATCTCTTTTTCTTTCTTTTATCAGTCCTGGGGCTTGAACTCAGGGCCTAAGCACTGTCCTTGGCCTTTATCTCCACCTGAGTCACAGCAGCACTTCCAGTCTTTTCTCTGTATGTGGTGCAAAGGAATCTAATCCAAGGCTTCGTGCATGCTAGGTGAGCACTCTACTGCTGGATTATCTTCCTGGCCCACAAATCGCTTCTTCTTTCTGATCTTTTGAGACAGTCAGCAAAGGGTGACCTCAAATTCACAAACACACACCTGTCCTGACTTAACTACCTGGTGCAGAGAGTACAAATTTGCACCACTACATCTGGTGAGTCACTCATTCAGCATTTTTGTTCACAACCGATACTTTATCACTCCTATCTAGAGTCCCCAGGACTTTTCTGCCAGGCTGGCTTCAACATTCAATCAATCTACAGATGCTTTTTAATTTTTTTTTGCCAGTCCTAGGCCTTGAACTCAGGGTCTGGACACTATCCTTGGACACAAGCTTAGTGCTCTACCACTTGAGCCACAGCACCACTTCCAGCCTTTTTTGTGTATATGGTACCAAAGAATTGAACCTAAGGTTTTGTGCGTGCTAGGCAAGCACTCTACCACTAGACAATACTCCCAGCCCCTTAACTCAACTCTTTACATCATTACTTCTTAGCGTGGTGCTGGTGGCTCCCATCTGTTATCCCAGCTACTCCAAAGGCTGAAATCTGACGGCCACATTCTAAAACCAGACTGTGCAGGAAAGTCAATGTCATCTCTGGCTAACCAGCAAAACGCCAGAAGTAGAAGCTTTGAGTGAAACAGAACTCAAGATTCTGACTTCAAGTACTAGTATTAGTACAAAATAAATAAATCAAATCAAATAAAAACAGATCAATGCTTCTTCAGGTCAAGAAAACTAAGCAGCTGGGTGCTGGTTGTTCATGCCTGTAATCCTAGCTACTCTGGAGGCTGAGATCTGAGGATTGTGGTTCAAAGCCAACTCGGGCACTAAGTATAAATTCTCAGTTTGAGCATAATGGTATCCAACTGTTTCGCACATTTTGAGATCCATATAATTTCTGCACATTTGAAAATTCATAAAATACGCTGGGTATTAGGGATCTCATCTGTAATCCCAGCTACTTAGGAGTCTGACATCTAAGGATCTGAAGCCAGCCCAAGTGGAAAAGTCATGAGACTCTTATGCCCAAATTAACCAGCAAAAAGCTGAACATGCGGTGTTACCAGAGGCTCGAGCCTGGATCTGGTTCAGACCCAACCCGGACAGAAGCTTCTGAAGTGAAGGCATGGCCCAAGTGGTAAAGTGCTAGCCTTGACCAAAAAGAAGCTCAAGGACAGCGCTCAGGGCCTGAGTTCCAGTCCACGGAGTAGCACAAAACAAAACAGAACAAAAAAAAACAAAAGAAAACAAAAGCTGAAAGTAGAGATGTACATCTCAAGTGAGTGTACCAGCCCTGAGAGAAAGACCTGAACAAGAGCTCAAGGTACAAAATTCAAAGCCCCAGTAATGACAAGGTAAAGCACACTCATGCCCACACACAGTCTCTAAACAGCAAAATATTCATAAACTTTACGTAAGTATGAGTACCACCTCTGAAACATGAGTCAACATAAATCCTTGTATCCTTTCCATGTTTATGTCAAGCTGGGTACTGGTGGCTCACACCAGTCCTGGGCTTGAGCTCAGGGCCTGAGCACTGTCCTTGGACTTTCTCAAGGCTAGAGCTCTACCACTTGAGCCTCAGCACCACTTCTGGCTTTTTCTAAGTACGTGGTACTGAGGAATCGAACCCGGGTCTTCATGCATGCATGCTAGGCAAGCAAGCACTCGACCACTAGGCCAAACTCCCGGTCCTTGGGATAGATTTTTATGAAGATGCTAGTAGTACAGGACACAGCAACCCTCTGGGAAATCGCAAAGCTAAAAGTCAATCAGACCAGGCCAAGAATGAACTTCCTTAAATGACACGACCTGCCATGCAGAAGCTTTAAATGTCTCTTACCTGCTTTAATGTCACTCAAGGCAAAGAGGCCAACACGAGTGTCTCCATTCACAGACCATTTCTGTGTTTCGCAGTTGGGTTGGCAACAGTGATTCATGAACCGAGCATAATTTCCTTTGGGACCAGCATCAATGATTCGATCCTAGGATGCCAAGAAAGTATGTTAATCACATTTCTCAAGAACTCTGGTACTCATCAGCATTATACTATCTGCTGGGTACCAGTGGCTCATGCCTGTCATCCTAGCTGTTCAGAAGGCTGAGACTTGACAATCACAGTTCAAGGTGTTTGTCATGAGGCTTGAACTCTGGGTTTGGGCACTGTCTCTGAGTGCTTCAGCTCAAGGCTATCGCTCTGCCATGTTGAGCCACAGCACTACTTCCAGTTTTCTGGTGGTTCACTGGAGATGAGATGGACTTTTGTGCACAAGCTGGCTTTGAACTGCTATCCTCAGACCTCAGCCTTCCGAGTAGCTAGGATTAAAGGCGTAAGCCACCACATGGCTCCATGAGATACCACGTAAGCACCACTTGCGGCTTTTTTGATGTTTGTGGTACCAAGGAATAGAACCTGGGTCTTTGTGCATGGTAGGCAAGCACTCTGACCATTAGGCCAAACTCCTGGCCCTCCATGAGACTCTTATCTCCAATTAACTACCAAAAATGCAGAAGGAAAATGTGGTTCAAGTGGTAAAACACTAGCCTTGAACGTAAAGCTGAGGAACAGTGCCCAGACCCTGAAGTCCAAGTACACACACACAAAACAAGAAAATACAGTATCCTTTCTAATAAGCTGAAGTTATTTCTGGTATCTGACTATTCCAGCATGATGGTTTTCAGCTACACAGCAACAGCACCAATTCAGTCTGGATATGTAAGAGGTATAAATTCTTGGATATTTCAGATACATGAACACAGTGTAACTTGAATCAACTTTAAGAAGCCCCCTAGTGGACACCAACATGTACTGCAGTATGAACTACTGACCTAGAAGCCGTCATTTATCTAGATCGCTTGAGAAATTTTCTACCCGAAGAAAACAGAACTAACCTGAGATATAAATTCTTTTTTGAAGGGAAGCCAGTCCTGGAGCTTGAACTCAGGGTCTGGACACTTTCCCTGAGTCTCTCTGTGCCGAAGGCTTGTGCTCTACCACTTAAGGCCACTTCTATTTATGTGGTACTGAGTAACTGAACCCAAGGCTACCACTAAACCAGATGCCCAGCCACTGAGATTTAAACGCTACATGGATTATCTACAAGTGAGAGTACAATTTAACACCAGCTCCAGGCTCACACTGTAATCCAGGTATGGGTGACTGGGCCCTGGGCAAAAAAAGTAAGACCTTATCTGAAATAAACTACAACAAAAGAGAGCTAAAAGGACTGCATGACTACTAAAGTGGTAGAAAGGGTCAGAGTTGATACCACAAGACTACCTGAATAAATACAATTAATTTACAGAGGTAAGTATCAGGAAAAAGGCTGTAGGGAAAGTGAGTAGATAAGGCCAGTTATGATGGCATACACATATTATCCTGATGGAGGCTAAAGCAAGACAGCAATTTCTATGCAAGTATGGACAACTTAAGTGACTATCTCAAAACAAAACAAAAAAATGCTGAAGATGCAGCCAAAATGGTAAGAGTGCATGACCAGCATGTGAGACCCTGGGGTCAAACTTACACCAGGAAGAAAGAGGAAGAGAAAGGACAGGGATAAATACTGAGTTAAGCAGGGGGAGGGAAGATTCTAAGTTGGGTGCCAGTGGCTATAATCCTAGCTACTCAAGAGGCTGAGGTCCAAGGATCACAGTTGAAAGCTAGCCCAGGCAGGAAAGTATATGATGCTTTTATCTCCAATTAATCACACAGAGTTCAAGCCGCAAGATTAGCATGCATGCATGTCTACATAAGTAAATGTTCTGAACCTAATACTTAGGTACAAAAAGGAATTACAGATTCACAGAAAACAAACATACATTATAAATCAATTTTAAAATATGCCAGGCACCAGTGAAAACTATTTTTTCTATTAATTAGAAAATAACTTTAAAGATGAAATAATATTAAAGAAGATTTCTATTGTGTAAATAGAAAGATTTTGCAGAAAAATAATTAAGCCATTCTACGAATCTGGAGAAACAGCTGCATTGGGGAGAGCTCGAATCCTCGTGATATACCCACGAATACTGGCTAAGGTGAAATGATTTCACTATGCTAACAACTCTGCGTTACTGACCTTGTCTAGGGTGAGCATGTAGAAGTTAGTGATATCATGTTCCTGGGCGTGGCGAATCCGGGCTCTGCACTCTTCTTCATCTATTAGCTCACCCACATATTCATTCACAAATTCGCCCTAGAAGAAACAAGAGAGCTCCTGGCTTAATGTGAAAATGAGTGTTCAGACAGTCACGGTGGCTTACGCCTGTAACCCTAACTACTCAGGAGGCTGAGTAGCTCCTCAGGGCTCAAAGCCAGCAGGGCCCCAAAAGGACCTGAGACTCTTATCTTTAACTAAATGGGAAGTGGGGCTTGGGTCAAGGGCAGGGTGGTAGACTTGGGCTGAAGAGCTCAGGGACAGCGCCCAGGCCAAGTTCAAGCCCCATGACACCCCCCTCCCCAAAAAAAGAAAGTGTGTCCACAGGTTAGCACTCAAGAAATTATTTAATCAGGGGCCTGGGAGTTTGGCTAGTAGTAGAGTGCTTGCCTAGCATGCATGAAGACCTGGGTTCAATTCCTTAATGTCACATATGTAGAAAAGGCTGGAAATGGTGCTGTGGCAAATGGTGAAGTGCCATCCTTGAGAAAGCCCAAGGATAGTGCCCAGGCCCTGAGTTCAAGCACTAACACTGCCCCCCCCCCAAAAGGGATCCTAAATAATACCTCTTCCCTCTCTTAAATGCAACTTCTAGGACTATCACAAAAAGGTAAATAATGATATAGGACCTTCTTTTTGCCAGTCCTGGGACTTGAATTCAGGGTCTGAGCACTGTCCTTGGGCTCTCTCAGGGCTAGAGCTCTACCACTTGAGCCACAGCACCACTTCCGGCTTTTCCTGTGCTCGTGATACTGAGGAACTGAACCCAGGGCTTCATGCATACTAGATGAGCACTCTTCCACTAGGCTACGCTCCTGGCCTGACATAGAATCTTTAAAAAAAATTAAACTTCTGAGTTAAACTCTCAGCTCTGGAGGGCTAATAATATACAATAAGATTAATCCATAAACTGTACTGTCTTCCTCTATAATGCGCATTTTCAAGAAGTAATCATATGTGGCAATCTAAAATAATAATCTTATGACTAAGGAGAGGTGTTTTTTGGTACCTTTTTGATATCTGTTTTTGTCCGCAGGCCCCAGCCCCTCTGTAAGGTGCGGAAAATCTCCACCTCTGGATACTGGCGTTTGCTGAAGCACTGGTTCTGGCAGCGTCCGCCAGCAGGACACACTGTCGGGTGGCACTCGTACAGCAGCATGCGGTTGATGCACTCGGAGTCAATCCCACAGGGATTCTCATCAGTAGCTTTACAGTTACAGCGGGGAATTTCAGAAAGGTCAGCTGTGAAGATCTGCACCCTCCCGATAGGACGGTTCACCTGGAGAGGAAGCACACACGATGGTCCGCCTGCCAAGTCATCAACAAGCAGCACAAAGCTGGAAGTGGAAGCGTGGCTCAAATGGGAAAGCATCAGCCATCAGTGAAAAAGCAAAGTGAGAATAAGAGGCCAGACTCAAGCCCTTGACCGACATAATGACACACAGGTTTTGGCAGTTTGATATAAACACAAAGCCTCACTTGAATCAGAAAATGTATAAAGTCCTGGGTTTCAATTCCTCAGTACCACATAAACAGAAAAGGCTAGAAGTAGTGTTGTAGCTCAAATGTTAGAGCTCTACCCTTCAGAAAGCCCAAGGACAGTGCCCAGGCCCTGAGTCCAAGACCCAGGATTGGGGGGGGGGGGTGGAAGCTATACATTGCTAGGCACAGTGGCTCACGCCTGTAATCCTAGCTACTCAGGAGGCTGAGATCTGAGAATTAAGGTTCAAAGCCAGCTCAGGCATGAAAATCCCACGACACTCATCTCCAATTAACCATGAGGAAATAGGAAGTACTGCTGTGGCTCAAAGGGTAGAGCAGTAGCCTTGAGCTGAAGAGCTCAGGGACAGCGCCAGTTCAAGACCCACAAACATTAAAAAATGGAGTTGCCTTCTCTGTAGTCAGGCACAGTCTCTGTAGTCAGGCTGACAGTCTCACCTTGCTGTTGTCACCCAAGGATTAAGCAGCCAATACACTGTTTTCCATGTAGCTTGGGCTGACAGATGCAAATCTGGCAATGCACCTAGTTCTGGGGTCAGAAGTGGTCTTTGAACATTTCCACGTGGGCTGGAATGGACCTGAGTGTGACTTTTCCATTCACAATCTCCCAAGTAGCTAGGACTGCAGGTGTGAGCCACACAAGGCGAGCCACTGCTTATACACTTCACTGGAAAGTCTCACTAAGTACCTTTCTCTTCTTTTTCTTTTTTTGCCAGTCCTGGGCTTAAGCTCAGGGCCTGAGCACTGTCCTTGGATTTTTCTCAAGGCTAGAACTTAAGGCTACCACTTGAGCCCCAGCACCACTTCTGGCTTTTTCTAAGTATGTGGTACCAAGGAACCGAACCCGCGTCTTTGTGCATGCTAGGCAAGCACTCTACCACTAGGCCAAACTCCCGGCCCCCTTTCTCTTCTTTTATACTCCAATCTCTGTCCCAAAGTAACATTTCTTTTTGCCCAGGGCTTGAACTCAGGCATTGTCCTTGAGCATTCTTAAGGTCAGTGCTCTACCACTTGAGCCACAGCACTACTTTTGGCTTTTTCTTCTCTGGGCCTGGGTGCGGTCCCTGAGCACTTCAGCTCAAGGCTACCATCCTACACCTCCCCCCCCCCCGCCCCCCCGTAGCCACAGCCCCACTTCCTGTTTTCTAGTGATTGATTGGAGATAAGAGTCTCAAGGTCTTTTGTGCCTGGGCTGCCTTTGAACCTTGATCCTCAGATCTCAGCCTCCTGAGCAGCCAGGATTACAGGCGTGCACCATGGCACTTGCCTTTACTTTTGGCTTTTCTTGGGGGTACTGAGGAATTGAATGAACTGAACGAAGAGCCTCACTCATGCTAGGCAAGCATTCTACCAATAGGCCATTCTCCCAGCCCCAAAGTAACTTTTCTTAAACTTCCCATTCTACATATGAACAAAGTAGGAAGAGAAAAAACTGTAGAGACTCTCCTAGACAGTCTCAAGATTTCTTCTCACCTTTATGTGTTTATAAGGTGGGGGTTTCTTGTCATTCTTTCGATCTTCCTGAAGCTGCCTTAGCTCTTTTTGGGCCTTTAACTCTTCAAATCTTGCTGCAGCTTCCTGAAGAGCTAAGAAACAAAGCAAATGTAAGTTTATGATTGGAGATCTAGAGTGGGGTATAGCAGTAAAGTGCTTGACTGGCATGCATAAAGTCCTGAGTTGTATTCCCCACTACCACATACACAGAAAAGGACAGAAGTGGTAGAGTGCAGCCGTGAGCAAAAGAAACTCAAGGAGAGTTCCCAGGCCCTGAGTTCAAGCCCCAGGACTGCCCCCCCCCAAAAATGAAAAAGATTGGAGTTATCCACACCCCGCTCCTGCCTCCTACACCTGAAGTTGGGAGAAAAATATGTATTTCACACACACAAAAAGTCAACACTAAATTTTAAAAAAAGACAGTTGTTTTCAAATGGATTATAGTATTTCAGTATTACAAAAAAACAATGTATCCTGCAACTCAATGTCAATATATACCCTGTTGGAAGAAAAATACTGTACAGCAGAATGACATGAAAAAGCTCACACACATCATCTTCTAACAAATACCTTTTTATCTCAGTTCTCAATCTTTACCTCCACATTCTAGTCTTTTAGGCAACGTGCACATTAACCTCCAGAAGAGATCTGAATCCTTAGATCTAGCAAAAGGAAGTGTCTGATCTACAAGACAGTTTTCAAACTCTACTGCACGAGTGCTCAGAAAACAGAATACCCTTCCTCAGGGAAGCTACATTTAAGTAAAGGTTGAATTATAAAGCAATGAGTTATGTAAATTGAGTTTTCCACAAAATCTTATAGCTATAGCCACAAAAAGACCTGAGACAGCACACATCTGTTAATGTACACTATACCAACTGGGGCAGAGCACATATATACTCAAGCAAGAAACAGCCTTTTTTAAGCCTGAGAAATCAGATGAAGTTACTTACCTTTTTTGTAAGTCCCATCCACTCCTTTGCCCATCTTATCCTTGCTGCTAACATCCCCCTCCATGTAAGGAAACACTCGGGCCTGATGGGTCCATAAATAGTCATTAGACCCAAAGAAGAGAACAGGGAATTCACCCACATCGTGTCTCATTTTATCAATGTTGGAAGGAACAGCGCGAGGATGGCAGATTTCAGCTGGCCACCACCTAGAAAAAGGGGTAAAGAGGGAAGAAAGCTCTAGAAAATTATAAGGCTCTAGCAAAAGAACCTACCTAAGACAGGAACAAGAAATTTTGGTGGGGAAGGGTCACTGCTCTATACTGAGTATATGTGCAAAACCAGTGGCAATCGATCTTGGTGAGGTTATGTGTGGCTGCAAATCATTACATTTACTTGCTCTTTCTTATAAGAGAAAATTAACTGCAGAATGGGGGCGGGGGGAATGCTGTGTTTAATCACAAAAAAAGATCATTTCTTCAAAAGTAAAGTAGTTTCCAACAATTAGGATGGTAAGAGAAATATGCCATCCTTTTTTTGGCTTACTCACCTGTACCGTCCAACTTTTACCCAGACAATCTCCCTGTAGTGTGGCTTTTTGCCTGCCTTACAGTCATTGCAATACCAGTTTCCTTCAGGGATATCAATGTTTAAGCATTCTCGATGAAAAGCAGCAGGACAAGAATCACAGCACAGGAGGCTACCTCCTGCAGGAATCAGAACATCTGACGATCAGACCCAGAGGACTAGGCTTAAGTAGCTTTTGCTCAACCCTAACCAATGAAACAAAATTAAGGTGAAAAACAAAGTTAGAGCCGGGAGCCTGTGGCTCGCGCCTGTAATCCTAGCTACTCAGGAGGCAGAGATCTGAGGATCGAGGTTCAAAGCCAATCCTGGGCACAAACGTCCATGAGACTCTTATCTCCAATTAACCACCAGAAAACTGGAAGTGGTGCTGTGGCTCACAGTGATATAGGGCTTAGCCTTGAGCTGAAGAGCTCAGGGACAGCATCCAGGCCCAGAGTTCAAGCCCTACGACCAACCCACCGCCACTGCCACCCTCCCCTAAAAGGTAGAAAAGACATGTATGTATACACAGATTTATATTTTATCTTGAATCAACCGTCAAAAAGCTGAAAGTAGAGCTATGGCTCAAGCGGTATAGCACTAGCCTTGAGTACAAAAGCTCAGAAATTAGCACAGGACTGGCACAAAAAAAGAAAAAAACAAAACAAGAAAAGAAAGGGGAAAAATTGACACCATTTTCTAATGATATCAAAATTGGGCATGGTAAGCCGGGCACAGTGGCTCATGCCTGTAATCCTAGCTACTCAGGAGACTGAGATCTGAGGATCGAGGGTCAAAGCCAGCCTGGGCACTAAAGTCCATGAGACTCAAATGGGAAATGGGAGGCTGTAGCTCAAGGGTAGGATAGTAGCCTTGACCTGAAGAGCTCAGGGACAGCACCCAGGCTGAGTTCAAGCCCCATGACCTGCCAAAAGAAAAAAAAGAGAGGGGGAGGTAGAATGGTAAGCAAGAGAAAGTAGGCAGGACTCCTGAGTGTTCCCACAACACCTGTGTGGCAGAGGGAGCACCTCTTTTCAAAGAAAAGAAAAGAAAAACAAATATGTGATAATAACATTGGCTGCAACTGTTTCTTAATAGATATTTATCTTCTGGTCTGTTTAGAGCAATAGGACTCCAAATTACGCCATTAATTTTTTTTCCATATTGGAAGGACTGCATTCTTTTTTATTCTTCAGTGCTTTAATTTATCATTTTTAACAAAAAACAAGTCCACTTTTCAAAATAACTAGTGAACCTCTCCTAAGAAGGAACCAAACCAAGTTTTCACTCATCACTTCTAAATAATTTCTTCCGCTGACAACCTCAAAAAAAAGTAACTCTTTCCCAAGTACAATGGTGTATTAATCACTTTTCTGGTCCAACACAGAGAGGCAGAGGTAGCGTCTTACCTTCTGAGCACACAAAACACCAGCTCACATTCACATGCTCGTGATTTCGGCAGCCCCGTCTAGGGGTAAAGTGATTAGGGCAGATGATACTATTCGATGCAAGGATTTTTGACCCAGCAGCCAGACAGAAGTCATTGGCATGGTAGGCCACGGGGCAGCGGACACAACGCATCAGACGACCTACGGGGAAACCAGATAGGAGCAAAACCACCAGCTTACATATGAGAACAATGTCACTTACTCAGGCCCGTTTTGCTGGATGGGTAGGAAAAAAATGTCCATAATCAAAGGACCATTAATGGATGGACTGTAAACATGTTTACTAACATAGCAACCATGTGTCAAGTCTGCAAACAGAGTCAAGATCCCACAACAACAAAGGGGCATGCCCGCCCACAGAGAACACTGCCCAAATCCCTGACTCAACGCCTAGGACTGCTGGGATGACACTGGGGGGGTGGCAGGTAGAACATGCATTCTTGCATTCTACTCTATGGTTTGAAAGTCTTTGAGCTAAATGAACCTCTCCCCTCCTTCCAAATGAAGTCCATCTAATATCAACGAAACCATCATCAAACCACTGAAATGCAATCTACACATTAACAGCAACTTAAAAAGGAAATGAATAGGCCGGGAGTTTGGCCTAGTGGTAGAGTGCTTGCCTAGGATGCAGCAAGGCCCAGGTTCCATTCCTCAGTACCACGTATATAGAAAAAAGCCGGAAGAGGTGCTAAGGCTCAAGTGGTAGAGCTCTAGCCTTGAGAAAGTCCAAGGACAGTGCTCAGAGCCTGGGCTCAACCCAGGACTGGTTTAAAAAAAAAAAAGGGGGTGGGGGGAATGAATAAATACTTTCTCAAACTAAATTGCACATTAAATCCAAATCTTTCAAACTACACACAAGACCAGAAAACACAATGTGCTGTTTATGGAAGCAGTCCATTTCCTGCTGTCTACCTACCTGACAAGCCAAGAGAAGCTGGGAAGAGCTACCCAATACTTCATCCGAGAAGACCACTGCCCACAGAGCTGAGGTCCCACCGCTCGATTGCTCTGCATGAGCAACCCTTACCTTTGGATGCAGAAACGCTGGCGGGGTTGGCAGCATGGCAGGTTATGCACATGTGCAGGGAGCACCGGAAGCCCTTGTTCTGCATGACAGTTGGCGGGTACTTCTGGACACACTCTTCATGGTAAAACTTTCCACACAAGGGCAGAAGGCACCTTTTAACATCTTCACCACTCTGCTTACACACGAAACACGTGTGGATTCCTAGGGGGGAAGGGGAGAGAATCAAACTAGTTCAAAAATCCTCACCATTACTAATGATTAGGTGAGATTGTAGATACCAACAACACCCACCCCGCTACACACCACAGTGCTGGGTTTAGGCAGGCCCTTGTCCTCTGAGCTACATCTCTAGGCTTTTTTTTTTTTTTTTTGGTGGGTCATGGGGCTTGGGCGCTGTCCCTGAGCTCTTCAGCTCAAGGCTACCACCCCACCCCTGAGCCATAGCCCACTTCCCATTTTCTAGTGATTAATTGGAGATAGGAGCCCAGGTTCTTTAGTGCCTGGGCTGGCTTTGAACCGTACTCCTCAGTACTCCTCAGATCTCCGCCTCCTAAGCAACTGAGATTACAGGCATGAGCCCTCTCGCCTGGCCCCCAGGCCTTCATTTGTGAGGCACGGTCTTGCTATTCAGCTCAGGCTGGCGGGGGATACCAGCTTGGAAGGACGGTATCTTCTGCTGGTTTGGGTGGTACTGAGATTTTGACTCCAGGGAGTTAACTTGCAAATAAAGTGCTTCACTACCCGAGATAGACCCCAGATGTGGCCCCTCCCAGGCATTGCTGAAGAGGGTCTGGCGTATTTGCCAGGGCAGTCTGGACACATGGCGCATGTCGCCAGGCTGACAATCACAAGTCTCTACACACAGCTAATCGTCTGATGGCATCTGGCTTTTTTGCCTAGGAGGCCTCACGCTATAATCATTCCAATATTCCCCTCCTGACAGCCAGAACAGCAGACAGCCATCTCAACCACCAGACAGAAGACAAAACTGGAGGCCAGGTGCAGTGGCTCATTCCTGCAATGCTAGCTACTGAGGAGGCTAAGAGCTGAGGATCTCGATTCAAAGCGAGACCAGGCATGGGGCTCTTATCTTTAATGAATCATTGGAAAACCTGCTGAAGTGGTGCTGTGAATCAAGTGGTAGAGTTCCAGCCTTGAGATGAAGAGCTCAGGGATGGCACCCAGGCCCAGGGTTCACGCCCCACACTGACCAAAAACAGAACAAAACTTATTTTCAGTGTAATTATGCTGATTATGACATGTCAAATAATATATGTAATATACAGATATTCCCTATTATATATATGGTGAAGAGGGGGAGGGGGAAAGAGAAGGAGAAGGACAGAGAGGCAGGCTCACCTAGACTGGTCTGCTCCAGGCTCATACATGCTAACTCCAAAATCATGTATTTTACATTTACTGTAAATCAACTGCAGCTCAATAGAGCTGTTTACAAAGACATAATCATCTACTGATACTCTTACCAGCCTAGGAGTCTCAAACGCATTACGATTAGACACAAATGAATCCAAGTGTCATTTCACTTAGTTAAAACTTGCACACACACAAAAATAAGAAAACAGTGCCAGGCGTGGTGGCTCACACCTGTAATCCTAGCTACTCAGGAGGCTGAGATCTGAGGACTGAGGTTCAAATTCAAAGCCAGCTCGAGCACAACAAAGCTGTGAGACTCTCATCTACAGTTAACCACTAGAAAATGGGAAGTGGGGCTATGGCTCAAGGGTAGGGTGGTAGCCTTGAGCTAAAGAGCTCAAGGACAGTGCCCAGGCCTTAGAGTTCAAGCTCCATGACACTCCAAAATAAAACATTTCTTACCGCCCCCCCCCCCAGTTGTGGAGCTTGAACTCAGGGCCTGGGTGCTGTCCCTGCGCTCTTTATACTCAAGGCTAGTGCTGTTCTACTACTCTGAGCCACAATACCACTTCCCAAGACTTTTTTTTTTTTGCCAGTTCCGGGACTTGAACTCAGAGCCTGTGTGCTGTCCCTGAGCTCTTAAGCTCAAGGTTATTGTTCTACCTCTTGAGCCACAGCACCACTTCCAAGAAGACATTTCTAAGGACAAAACAATGAAAACATGAATAGATCTATGATTTTCTAAATTTCACTCACTGAACTGTATGGCATTATTTCTCAATTTGACAGAAGGGAAAATAAAGTATCTCAACTATCTTTTTTCCATCACAATGAAATGATCTGCAAAAGAAATCCTAAATAACTACAATTCACTGATACCTCAATCTCAGTTAACTAAGACATGAGATTATTGTCTCTTTCTCAGTGGAATTTTCTAACGCTATACTCTATACTTCAAGATAGAAATGTGAATGACTTTCACTAACTGTAAGGCAAAAAAGGTCTTTACACTTCCTATTTGAGCCTAACAACTTTCCTTTCTTCAGGATTACTATACTTTTCTGTGGAAAATCATTGTATATTCAGAAGTTCCTGCTTGACCATCAAAAGGTCTCTGCCTTCAGGTACTACATTCCTTCCTAGTGGAATCCAAGTAACCTGATGGAATACATCAGCCTCAGGCAGAAAGTTAACGTGTGGGGCCAGGAGTTTGGCCTAGTGGTAGAGTGCTTGCCTAGCATGCACGAAGACCGGGTTCGATTCCTCAGCACCACATATAGAAAAAGCCAGAAGTGGTGCTGTGGCTCCAGTGGTAGAGCTCTAGCCTTGAGAAAACCCAAGGACAGTGCTCAGGCCCTGAGCTCAAGCCCAGGACTGGCAAAAAAAAAGAAAGAAAAAAGTTAACGTACGTGTGTGTGTGTGTGTGTGTGTGTGTGTGTGTGTGTGTGTGTGTGTCTATCCACTGGCTTCAACACTCAGGAGCCTGGGCACCATCCCTGAGCTTCTGTGGCTCAAGGCTAACATTCTACCATTGGAGCCACAACTCCACTTCTAGAGCGTCCCGTGAACTTTCCTGCCCTGTCTAATTTCCAATGCTGCTCTTTCTAAGAAGTTGGACCACAGGTGTAGACCACTGGTGCCGGGCTAAAAATCAAGATCCCCTGTGGTCTGTGTCCCATCTGTCTCTACTGATGACATCCCACTCACCAACTGCTTCCTCTTCACATCCATGGCTCTGCATAATCAGGAAGCCCCAGCCTGCTTATATGGACACTTTCTCTTTGGGTAGAATCATTTAGGCAAGGGCTGTAGTCCAAGACCCTCAGATCTCAGCTCCATGAGTAACAAAGATTACAGGCAGGAAGTACTTGCACCAGGCCAGCCAGAAGCTCTAATCACTTGTGACTGTCAGGCCAACACCTCCACCCAAACTTCTTCACTGCTTAAATGTTTTCACACCTGCATACCACGACGAACAAATAACACTTTCCTTAGCACCGTTTATAATACGGTACTATCACAGGCCAGTCTCAGCTGACCATTACCATTTCTGACTCAAGCCCTCTGTAAGTTTCCCAAATATTCTTCCTTGTGCTGGCATTTTTTTTTTTTTTTTGTATTTTTGTTTTTGCCAGTCCTGGAGCTTGAACTCAGGGCCTGGGCACTGTCCTTGGGCTTTTTCAAGGCTGGCACTGTATCTAGCACTTGAGCCACAGCACCACTTCCAGCTTTTTTTTTTTTCTATGTATGTGGTACTGAGGAATCAAATCCAGGGCTTTGTGCATGGCAGGCAAGCACTTGACCACTAGGCCATACTCCCAGCCCTGGTAATTACTTTTTTTTTTTTGATGAAGTATATTTACCATAGAAAAGTGTGTGTATCATGAACAATGGGATATCATTTTCATGAAGTGACATGTGCACAGAACCATCACCCAGCCAGCCAAAGAAATAGAAAATATAGCCAGTAACTAGAAAGCCTTCTGTGTCCCCGTATCACTACCTATGACCCAGAACTAAAATATTTTAACATCTATACTACCTGCTTCCCAAATATTCCATGTAATTCCACTGTTACTCCTTTCCCCTTTAATTCCTGCTGGTACTAGTCAGAACACTGGGCCTTCCACACACTAAGCAGGCGCACTAGCCGCCCCCTCCCTCTTTTGCATTGATTGTTGTTTTAATAACATCTCAAAAGAGTGTAGGCCTGTGGGGACAGGAATTCCTCTACTTAAGGTTCCCGCTGTCACTGGGATAACAACACGGGCAGTGTGCCTTGCAACAGCATTCCTCTCTAGTATCTTGGGAAGACAAGTACATACAACCACCCTCACAGGATCTGGAGAGTCCTGAACCTGTGAGTCCAGGTCAAATCACAATTCTATGACCTCTGCCTCTCAAGTAGTTAGGATTTAAGGGTTGTCACTAAATCCAACCTTTAATTCTCTTTTAAACCATCCCTCAAGGATGGTTTAACAGTGCCTTTTGTGCTGTATAAACTTAACTCACTGGTATCTCAACAAGCTGTTTTTCTATCCTCTGACCCCATGGCACCTCTATTTCTATGTGTAGCAACTACCCTCATCTTGCCAAAAAAGTAACATCTCCAAAATACTTTCACTTAAAAACTTAAAACTTGAGATTTCTTTGGCAGAAGGCTTCTGTGAATCCGTTTTACCTGTGCGACATTCATTGCAGATAAACTTTCCCCTTGGCATCTCAGTCAAGCCCAGGCACTCCAGGTGGAAAGCCCCACAGCACTGAGCCTCACACAAGAGCAGCTCACCAAGCTTCTCACAGTTCTGTGAAAGAAAAGAAACACATCTGTCTATAGAAAGAGGTTTAAGGAAAGTAAAAATAAAAAGCTCTTATAAAGGCAAAAGAAGCAACTTTGGAAAACAATATGAAATGCCTTCAGCCATGCAAAATAATAATAATACAATAATCATAATCCTTTTCATGTGCCACGTACCACCAGGCCTTGACTCTGATTCTAGGTAAAGAAAATATAAGCAAATGACAGAAAACAAAAACAAACAAAAGGCCAAAAAAAGTAAAGATATAGGAGAATGCTTAGTATTAAGTATAAAATTCAAACAGCATGTTAGCATTGGTGATTAGGATGGCCTCAGACGTGGACTCTGAATGAAGATACAAAAGTCTATAGACAGAAAAAAAATATATTTGTCAGTGCACTACCATAAAGTATAGTCACAAGTGACAGAAAGAAGCAGTGAAAAGAGCCAGGCACAGTGGCTCATGCCTGTAATCCTAGCTACAGTGCTTGACTAGAATGCATGAAGCCATGGGTTCAATTCTTCAGTACTACATATAAAGAAAAGGCTGGAAGTAGCAGGGTAGCTCAAGTGGTAGAGTGCTAGCCTTGAGCAAAAGAAGCTCAAGGACAGTGACCAGGCTGAATTGAAGTCCCAGAACTGGCATAAATAAATAAATCACTCATTCACTCAAGGCATCACATTCCAGTGTCCCTCCTCTACCACTCATCTTAAAATCCTGGTAACACAGGTTTGCTCCCATTACGTAAGCAAGAGATAACATTGATAACTTAAGGCAAGAGTATAGAAACTTAGGTCTAAATTTGTCATTACAAAGAATATTTCCCCCATGCCCTGGTGATATTACTAGGGCTTGAACTTAGGGGGCCTGCCTGGGTGCTATCACTTAGTATTTTCAGCTCTACCACTTGAGTCACAACTCCCATTTCTGGCTCTTCAGGAGTCAGTAAGAGATTCATGGACCTTCCTGATCAGGCTGGCTTTGAATCTGGATCTACAGATCTTATCTTCCTATGTGGCTGGGATTACAGGGGGTTAAGACAGCAATACCTGGCTACTATGAAAAAAAAATTAAGATGAAGATTCTGCAAATTTCTAACATTTGTTAACTTGCCCATTCCAAAACCCTGATCTATATAGCTCTATAGAAATCAGAAGAAAATGCTAAACTCAGGCTCCTCCATGACTTACTTCCATAATCCCAGCTACTCAGAAAGGAGAGATCTAACGATCACAGTTCAAAGCCAGCCCAGGCAAGAAAGTCCATGAGATACACCACCAAAATAGCTAGAAGTGGAGCTGTGGCTCAAGTGGAACAGCACTAGCCTTGAGCAAAAAAACTCAAGGAAGCCGGGCAATGGTGGCTCACACCTGTAATGCTAGCTACTCAGGAGGCTGAAATCTGAGGACTGTGGTTCAAAGCCAGCCAGGGCAAGAAAGTCTATGAGACATCTCCAATTAACCACCAGAAAAACCAAAAAACTAGCCTTGAGCTGAAGACCAAAGGGACAGTGCTCAAGTCCAGAGTTCAAGCACACAGCCAAAGGGGGAGGAGAGGGAGAGAAACTCAGTGATTCCATAGCTTATTCAGGAGGCTGAGATCTGAGGGCCAAGGTTCAAAGCCACCCAGGGAAGTAAAATCACAGAGACTAGTCACCAGAAAACAAGTAGAGCAGTTGGTCAAAGTGGTAGATCACTAGCCTTGAGTGAAAAAACTCAGGGACATGGGCCAGGAGTTTGGCCTAGTGGTAGAGTGCTTGCCCAGCATGCACGAAGACCCGGGCTCTATTCTTCGGTACCACATACATAGAAAAAAGCTGGAAGTGGTGCTGTGGCTCAAGTGGTAGAGCACTAGCTTGAGAATAGTCCAAGGACAGTGCTCAGGCCCCGAGTTCAAGCCCAGGACCGCCTGCCCTCCCCCCGACACACAGAAAAAGCTCAGGGACAGTGCCTGGACCCTGAGTTCAAGCCACAGGACTGACAAAATAAATATTAAAAAAAAAACGAATTTTCCATGTTTGCCACTGTGTATGTGCTGGATGGGGGGGGGGAGGCGCCTTCAGGGACAGCTCAGTCTCTGCGTTCATGCATGGGGGGCAGGGATAGAAGGTAGGAAGAGAAAAAGTCAAAATAAACATAAACCTCATATAGTCAATGAGCTACTTACTCAGGGCTACAATTTGGATGTTCAAGTGCTTCATATAAAATAAAATAACTAGTGCATGCAACCTGCACAATTCTCCCATGTGCATTTGTGTGTGTACACGTATTCATATGCATATGTTATGTTTTTTCATCTTGTTTCTGTTTAGTTACTGTTTTAGAGGTAGTAATCAAAATTCAAACCCAGGACTTCAAGCTTCGTTGTTGTTGTTGTGCCAGTCCTAGGGCTTGAATTCAGGGCTTTCTCAAAGCCTAGTGCTCTACCATTTGAACAACTGTATCACTTCTGGCTTTTTCTATGTATGTAGTCCAAGGAATCAAATTCGTGTCTTTATGCATACTAGGCAAGCACTCTTAGCACTAGGCCAAACTCCTGGCTCACATACTATTTTTGTTTGTTTGTTTTTGCTAGTCCTGAGATGAGAACTCAGGGCCTGGGCACTGACCTTGGACACTTTTTTTGCTCCTGGCTCCTTTTCAAAAATTTTGTATACACAGTGATACTGAATCTACCAAGGTGAACTAGTGAAAACCAGAGCTGACTATAATTATTATTTAAGTTAAGAGAGGGGAAAGGTAAGATCAATAAATCTAACATGCTAAGTAACTAATCTATTATCTTTAAGAAATCAAAGAGCTCACGCCTGTAATCCTAGATAGTCAGGATGCTGAGATCTGAGGATCAAGGTTCAAAGCCAGCACAGGCACAAAAGGACCTGAGACTCTTATCTCTAATTAACCCCTAGAAAATGGGCTGAGGAGACCAGGGACAATGCCCAGGCCTAGGGGTAGGGCAGCAGCCTTGAGCTGAAAAGCTCAGGGACAGTGACCAGGCTGAATTCAAGCCCCATGATGGATAAAGATAGGAGGGGGGGATGGGGGAGAGGGACAGAGGGAAGGAAGAGATAGATCAAAGAAACAAACCAATCTTGGTTATTTGAAAACAGCAAAGCTTAATATAGGTGCCTGTGACTCCTGACCAAATCCCCTCAATACTCAGGAGATACTCAACAGACACTGTGGTGACAAGGAACTATGTAAGTTATGGGCTGGACACGAAGGAAAAACAAACAAACAACAGAAAAAAGGCATGACATTACCAAAAAGAAATACTTATTATCTGACGTGTATGAAACATAACCCTCCTGTACATTGCCTTAGTAATAACAATTCCAACCCAGACAGATAGTAGACTTATCTTCAATAAAAATATGGAAAGCTAGCCAGGCATGGGGATAGACGCCTGTAATCCTAGCTACTCAGGAGGCTGAGATCTGAGGTTCAAAGCCAGCCCAAGCATTAAAGACAATTAAGCACTAGAAAATGGAAAGTGGGGCTGTGACTCAAAGGGTAGGATGGTAGCCTTGAGCTGAAGAGCTTAGGGACAACGTCCAGGCCCAGAATCCAAGCCCCAGAACTGACCCCCCCGCCCCCCAAAAAAAGACTAGGAGAGCTCTGGGAACAAAGGCCAAAATGACAAGGCAAGTTTCAAAGAACAATATAGGATGAACCTTAACCTATAATACGTTTGTCATTCCCATTATTAACAACTCACATATGAAAATTGAGATATGCCATATTATACTATGTTTTATATCATCGGTGTCAATAATTTTTATAGACAAATTTAACTTCCTATTGTATTATTTTTTAGTTTTGCAGTTCTTAGGGCTGAACTCTAGAATTAGGACTGTTCCTGAGTTTTTGTGCTCCAGGCTAGCACTCTACCATTTGAGCCTCAGAGCCACTTCTGCCTTTTTATAACTAGAGAAGAATCACAAAGACTTTCGTGCCCAGGCTGGCTTTGAACCATGATCCTCAGATCTCAGCCTTCTTTTTCTTTTTTTGCCAGTCCTGGGGCTTGAACTCAAGGCCTGAGCACTGCCCTTGGGCTTTCTCAAGGCTAGAGTTCTACCACTTGAGCCACAGCACCAGTTCTGGCTTTTTCTATATATGTGGTTACTGAGGAATCAAACCCGGGTCTTCATGCATGATAGAAAAGCACTTTACCACTAGGCCAAACTCTTGGCCTCAACCTTCTTAGTAGCTAGCATTATAGCCTTGAGCCACCAGCACCCAGCTAACTTCCTATTTTAAATACCCAATTTTCAAATATATTATTAGTTGAAGAACGAATTTTTAGGACTAATCCTTTAGTGATGTAATTTTACTTAAGTATGAAATAAGATGCTACTAGTAAATGTTAACTGGAAAACAACAAATTTACACAATACAAGCCAGGACCATGGGGTCGCTTTCCCCATTTCTTTTTTTCCTTTTTGTCAGTCGTAGGACTTGAACTCTGGGCCTGGGCACTGTCTCTAAGCTCTTCAGCTCAAGGTTACCACCTTACCCCTTGAGCCATAGCCCCACTTCTGGTTTTCTGGTGGTTGATTGGAGATAAAGAGTCTCTCGTTATTTTAAGATCTGATCCTCAGATCTCAGTCTTCTGAGTAACTAGGATTACAGGTGTGAGCCACTGAGTCCGGCCTTTTTCTCCATGGGTGGGTGGGGGAGGGGCCCGCGTGCATGTGTGTATGTGTGTGTGTGTGTGTGTGTGTTTGTGTGTGTGTGTGTGTGCGCCAGTCCTGGGCTTGAGCTCAGGGCCTGAGCATTGTCCTTGTACTTCTTTTTCCCCTCAAGGCCAGAGCTCTACCACTTGAGCACCATTTCTGGCTTTTTTTTCCCCTATGTATATGGTACCAAGGAAATGAAACTGGATCTTTGTGCATGCCAGGCAAGCACTCTACCACTAGGCCAAACTCCCAGCCCCTCTCCATTTCTCAGGACAAATTCTCCACATGTAGATCACACAGCCTAGGACTTGTAGTGCAGAAGCTAGAGAAAAACAGATTACACTGCTAAACAAGGAAGAAGACAACAGGAAGGGGCCAGAACCACTCTTCTATGAAAACTCACTAGAGCTGCTTACCAGTTCGTATCTTTACTTTTAGCTACTGAGGAGGCAGAAGTATGAGGACAGCAGCTCAAAAACAGCCTGGGCAGACAAATTTGAGAGACACTTATCAACTATTAATAAGAGGATGGATCTGAAGGCAGAATGTACACTATGAGTAATAACACTCAGAGGCTCTGAGCTCAATCCAGGCTCTGGCACAAAACAAACTTCATACAAGAACTAGGTAGGGCTGGAATGTGGCTTACTGGTGGAGTGCTTCCTAGCATTCATGAAAAGTCCTGGATTGCATTCCTCAGTACTGCTGCCCTTGAGCAAAAGAAGCTCAAGGAACAGTGCTCAGACCCTGAGTTCAATCCCAGACTGGCAAAGTAAAAAATAGATTAAAAATAAATTTAAAAAATTCCTGGGTTCAATTCCTTGGTATCATATATAGAGAGAAAGCCAGAGGTGGTGCTGTGGCTTAAGTGGTAAAGCACTAGCCTCAAGCAAAAGTGCAACGGACAGTGCAACCCCAGCATTGGCCAAAAAAAAAAAAAAAAAAAAAAATTTACATAGGCAAACAAAGACCTTAAAATTAGAACACATCGGCCGGGAGTTTGGCCTAGTGGTAGAGTGCTTGCCTAGCATGCACGAAGACTCAGGTACAATTCCTTGGTACCACATACATAGAAAAAAGCCAGAGGTGGTGCTGTGGCTCAAGTGGTAGAGCTCTAGCCTTCAGCTGAAGAGCCCATAGATAGTGCCCAGGCCCGGAGTTCAAGCCCCACCCCACACACACACCTCCAAAAGAACACATTGAAATCACCATTTAATTGACTACTCCAATATTCCAAAGCAGAGGGGAGGGGAGGGGAGGGGAGGAAAGGAAGGAAAGAAAGTCAACAATGTAATCAATTACTAGTACTTCAAAGCCAGAGTACCTAGGCTTGAATTCAGGCTTAGTGTATGACTAATACCGAAGCAAGCTAACTTTCTTCACTGGCATAAGCTGGGCATGTGATTTGATTCATGTCTGTAATTCTAGTTACTAAGGAGACTGAGCTCTGAGGATCACAGTTCCAAGCTAGTCTGACTCTTAATTCCAATTAACTAGCAAAAAGCTGGAACTGGTGACACAGATCTAATGGTAGAACACTAGCTGTGAGTGAAAAAAGACAGTTTTCTGAATTCAAACACCAGCAAAGGGAGCACGGGAGGAAGAAGGGGGACAAAGGTGAGGGGCTTCATAGAGACTTATGCCTATAATTCTAGATACTAAGATGCTAAGATGCCTTGAGTCCAGCCTAGGCAAGAAGTATATGACACTCCCATCTCAACTAAGAACTGTCTATTACCTTAGCTACTCAGAAGACTGAGGTAGGGATAGCAATTCCAGACCAACTGAAAAATAAGGAAGAGTTGGATCCAGGCGTAGTGACTCATGCTCATAATTCTAGCTAATCAGATTTGAGGATCAAGTTCAAAGTCAGCCCATGCACTAAAGAAAGTGAGGCTCTTACCCCCAATTAACCACCAGAAAATGGAAGTGGTACGCTGTGGCTCAAGGGGTAGCTGAAGAGCTCAGGGACAATGCCCAGGGCCAGAGTTCAAGCCCCATGACAAAGAAAGGAAGAAAGGAAGAAAAGAAGGAAGGAAGGAAGAAAGGAAGGAAGAAGGAAGGAAGGAGTTGGAAAGAGATCTCTTCTCAGCAGAAAAAGATGGATTTAGTGGAATATGCCTGGCATACCAGTTAAGTCAGGAGTGTAAATAGGGTGACAGGCAAAAAGACAGACCCACAAAAATGACAAAACTGGGCTGGGAATGTGGCTTATTGGTAGACTGCTTCCTACTAGCATACATGAAGCCTTGGATTTGATTCTTCAGTACCAAATAAACAGAAAGGGCTGGAAATGACACTGTGGCTTAAGTAATAGAGTGCCAGCCTTGAGCAAAGAAGCTCAAAGACAGAGGCTGGGAGTTTAGCCTAGTGGTAGAGCGCTTGCCTAGCATGCACAAAGACCCGGGTTCAACTCCTTGGTACCACATACATAGAAAAAAAAAAAAAAAGCCAGAAGTGGTGCTATGGCTCAAGAGGTAGAGCTCTAGCCTTGAGAAAGCCCAAGGACAGTGCCCAGGCCCAAGTGCAAGCCCCAGGACTAACAAAAAAATAAAAATAAAATAAATAACAACAAGACAAACCAGAAAGGAGCACAAAACTTCTGAGTTCAAACTTCAATAACAAAAAGCTAGAAATTTACCTTATGGTTTCTTAGGATGATTAAAAAATGCAATACTTATAAATTCATTATTAAAAATAATACTTGGGGGCGGGGAGGTTGGCCTCGTGGTAAGAGTGCCTGCCTAGCGTGCCCGGGGGTTTGACTCCTAGGTACCACATACACAGAAAAAGCTGGAAATGGTGCTTTGGCTCAAGCGGTACAGGCTAGCCTTCAGAAAACCCAAGGACAGTGCTCAGGCTCTGAGTTCAAGCCCCAGAACTGGCCAAAAAAAAAAAAATTAGTAACACAGTAAAATGTATTCTTAATTAAGTGGAAAAATGCAGGTCAAAGATCTTCCAAAGGGACCTCTTTAGAGAATAAAGAAAATCAAAATGAGCCGGGTGTCGTGGCTCACGCCTGTCATCCTAGCTACTCAGGAGGCTAAGATCTGGGGATCAAGGTTCAAAGCCAGCCTGGTCACAAAAGGACCTAAGACTCTCATCTCCAATTAACTACAAAAAAACAACAACAACAACAAAAAAAAACAAGGAAGTGGGACTGTGGCTCCAGGGGTAGGGAGGTAGCCTTGAGCTAAAGAGCACAGGAACGGAGCCCAGACCCAGAGTTCTGGCCCCACGACCGACCCCCCTCCCCCCAAAAAATAGGGCCTAGAGTTTGGCCTAGTGGTAGAGTACTTGCCTAGCACACAGGAAAAGACCTGGATTCGATTCTTTGGTACCATATACATAGAAAAAAGCTGGAAGTGGTGCTCTTGTTCAAGGGTAGAGCTCTAGCCTTGAGAAAAAAAAAGTCCAAGGACAGTGCTCAGGCCTTCAGATCAAGCCTCACAACTGGCAAAAAATAAAAATAAATAAATAAATAAAAAATAAAACAAGAACTAAAAAAAAAATCATTGCGAAATCCCTACACTAAGACCTATTCTCATACTACGACAGGTACAGAAGATGAAAACTATGATAGAGTATTCACAGATGCAGAGGACTTGTTCTGACCTGCTTCAAGGCCATAAACTCAAAACATTCCATGGAACACAAGGGGTAAGCATCCTCTACCTGGCAAACGTTCTCTTTAAGCGCCGCTCCTCCTCCTCGTTCAGCCTGCAACTTCTTAGATGCAGACATCCCAGAGTCATGTTCTATACCCTCCTCAACAGTGTCTTTGGGGCTTGCAGCAGTCCTGTGAGTCATCAGTTCTCCCTTGTAGAGAAAAACATAAAGTTCCACATCTGTATTACTGGTGTCTCCTCCATCTGACCCCTCCCTCTGGGCTGCTATTTGTCTAGCCATTTAGCACTTACAGATGTTCAGCCAATCACGCGGGCGGACTGCATGCAATGTTAGTTCTAACCCTGCTGTGATTGGGCGGGTAGTGGGCGCCTCATGCCCTGCCACTAACTGCTCTGAGGCTGTTCCACTGGAACTTTTTTGGCTGTTCCATTTAAAGGGTTCACTAAGGGAGAGAAAACATTCTTAAGTTTATTTGCTTACTTAGCTATTGTTCCAAGACCGAATCTCCTATATAACGCCCTGCTCGGGCATTCTATTCAAATTTTCTGGAAAGAGACATTCTGCATCATTATGTGTGATGCTGGCCTGACTGGTTTTTATCCTCTCTTAACCTGACTTGCAAGTCCAGTCAATCCAACTAGAGTGACACTGCAAAGAAATGATTTAAAATGTATCTGTGTCCTGAAAGCTAATTGATCCCCAAATGAAGTAAATGAATGGTAAAGAAAAAAAGCCAAAGAATTTTCCAGCTCATCTCAGTAGTCTCAACTAAAGGGCATTCATTATCTAAGGCAAGTGTTTACTAGTTTTAGAACAACGACACAGTTATATTTCATCTGACATAGCGTAGACCTTTTAAAAAGGCGATCTGTGTCTTATTTTCCTGACTTCAAGTTCTCTCATTGCAGGATTTCTTAACCTATGAGCTATTCTATTAGCCATATTATACTTTAAAAAAAAAAAAATCAGGGGAGAGGGCTGTGACTTCTAATGTGAACAGTAGCTTCCCTTTGGAAGGTCAAAAGATGAAGAACTGACTAGTACCTCTGAGCTTGCAGTCTCTTTTGATGAGTCTTCCGTTTTCACTCTTTTACACTGCATCTTGGCTGTAATATGTCTCTGTCGTTTTCGCTTCCTTGGTTTATCAAATATCTTGGTAGTCCCTATAACAGAAGAACAAGTGTTAGTGGTACTGTGGCTCAAAGTGGTAGAGCAGTAGCCTTGAGCTGAAGAGCCCAGGAACAGCTCCCAGGCCCTGAGCTCCACGACTGACAAAAAAAAAAAGAAAGACTAGTGTTACCTAACCATTCATTATATGGTTAGGAACTTCTATGCTGAAATAAAATGAATCTCATAGAATTACGGTGGGTTACAGTAAAAATCAGTTTTAAAACTTAATACTCTTTAGTTTCATGAATTAGAAAACAGGAGAAAAGGAAAAAAATGACACCCATGACTGACTACATAACTAGTTGGGGAAATAACTACATGCAAATATTGCTTTCCATATGTTAGATAATAAACATGTAAGTTACTATTATTAAAGTTACACAATTTCTATAGTTTCTCAAGGATTTTAATATCTTGCACATTGAGAGATGCCACTTAAGAGCCAGGGTGTGTAGAGAGAGAGAGACAGACAGAGAGAGGTCACTGACAATAAACTGTATCACTACATAGAATTAAAATGAATGACTCAATGATAGCACACTTAGTTGGGAAGGAGCCCTGTTGAACAAAATGAATGCTGAGGAGGAGGAAAGGGCCTGTGAAAAGCATTACAGCTGCCGTCGGTGGCTCACACCTGAATGTTACCTACAAGGTGGATCTGAGAATCACCATTCTAACCTGGCAGGAAAATCTGTGAGACTTTTATCTCCAATTAACTAACAAAAAAGATGGAAGTAAAACTGAGGCTTAAGTGACAGAGTGCTAACCTAAAGCACAAAAGTTCAGGGCTCATGTTTGTCATCCTAGCTACTCAGGAGGCTGAGGACTATGGTTCAAAACCAGCCCATGCAGAAAAAAGTCCCTGTGATACTCATCCAATTAACCACTCAAAAAACAATGGAGAAGTAGAGCTTTGGCTCAAAGCCTTGAGCAAAAGAGCTCAGGGACAGTGTACAGGCCCTGATTTCAAGCCAAGCACCCACCCCTTGCCAAACACACACACACACACACACAAAATAGGTTCACATGTATATGAAATCCTTTTCAAGCACATGCTAACGGCTGCAAAAGCCAGTCAAGTTAGATATGATTAAGTGCCTCGGGCAATTTGTACTTTCCTTCTCCATTTAGATCCCATAGTTTATAATCTACTGAGTTGAAACTGAAGTAGCTCAATTTCTCTATGGTGACAAATACTTACTAATGCAAACATAATTATAAGTTAACTGGTAAGTATTAAAGCCTGAATTTTCTAGTGTTAAACAGTTTTAGGAAGGGAATTTGATTAGTCATGAATACATACGTAATGCATTTTCTGCACAACGAAGTAGTTCAAATTTGTATCTCCATTAACGTGGTCTATATTTCAAAACTACTCACCTCCACCAAACTCTTTCAAATGAGCTCCAGTACATGAATCTGCAATGCCATTCCCCAGGCGAACAGCTTCGTAACACTAAAAGTAAATCAAAGGCAATGTGATTTACCAAAGATACAAAATGAACTCTTCACCTAGCCTATGCGCAGAAGTAAATTGTACTACTTTTACTGAAACTAAATCAGAAGGTTTGCTTAGGTCAAAGTGGTAATAGAGGATGGCTGAGCACAATCTACGTAGGAAAGAGAATATATAAATAAAAGTTACCAGGTGGGGTTCAAAAGGGAGAGTTCAAACAATAGCACTGACAAAATCCAAAACAATGCAAGCAAACAAAAAATAAACATGCTCAGAACTAGGTAGCAGGAGCTCAGACCTATAATGCTAGCCAGATGGGAGTGAGAGGCCCACAGGATCCAGTCTCACCAGAAGGGAGCTAACCACAGGGCCCACACCTGTGATCCCACAAATGAAAGGAAGCCCCGAGTCCAGATGTGGGCAGAGGCAGTAATTAAGACCTTATTTCAGTACCACACAAAATAAACTAAAGCTGGGCACAGTGGCTCATGCCTGTCATCCCAGTTACTCAGGAAGCTGAGATCTGAGAATCGCAGTTCAAAGCCAGCCTGGGCAGAGAAGTCCATGGGACTGTCATCTCCAATTAACCACTAGCAAACCGGAAGTGGTGCTGTGGTTCAAGGGGTAGGGCAGTAGCCTTGAGCTGAAGAGCTCAGGGACAGCGCCCAAGGCCAAGAGTTCAAGCAAAAGAAAAAAGACTAGGTATATAGATCAAATGGTAGAGTGGTTTGCTGGCAAACTTGAAGCCCTGGGTTCAAACTCCAGTAACATATGGAGCCACCACCACTGCCCCCAACCCTCACCAAAAAAAAGAAAAGAAAAGAAAACCTTTCTGAAGAAATAATATCTAGGTCCTAGTGGTAGAGTGCTTGCCTGGCATGCACGAAGACCCAGGTTCAATTCCTCAGTACCACATACATAGAAAAAAAGCCAGAAGTGGTGCTAAGGCTCAAGTGGTAGAGCTCTAGCCTTGAGAAAACCCAAGGACAGTGCAAAGGAAGGAAGGAAGGAAGGAAGGAAGGAAGGAAGGAAGGAAGGAAGGAAGGAAGGAAGGAAGGAAGGAAGGAACTGAATTAATGTGCTAGTCTATCAACCACTTAAAGATGCTTTCTTGATTACTAAAACCAAAATCTGTGAGCTCATTAAAGCTAAGTTTTTCCTGCAGCGTCATACAGTGTAATTTGATAAGAGTAAACAAGTGGCAGTAAGTCAGACAAGAGGATTTCAGTCAGGAAAAATCCATGTGAATGGGGTTTCCCTCTTTCTGTCTCAGAACATCTAACTGTGTCCACACCTTGTACCCTAAGCCCGGTGCCTCCTTGGTAGCTTTATCCAAGTGTAGGGTGGCCTGGACATCTTGTTTCAAAGGCTGGGTTTCTTCTCAACTGAACACTTTGATTTGGGTCACCTTTCCTTTTTTTTTTTTTTTTCCAGTCCTGGGGCTTGAACTCGGTCAGGGCCTGGGCACTGTCCCTGAGATTCATTCGTCAAGGCTGCCACAGTACCACTTCCACCTTTTCCTGTGTATGTGGCACTGAGGAATGGAACCCACCAGGGCTTGGTGCTGCTAGGCAAGTACTCTACCACGGAGCCGCCTTCCCAGCCTCTTAATCACCGTCTTCAGCTGTGGCAGGTGTTTTACAGAGCCTCTCCAAACGGCTGAGACTTTCCTGAAATCTGTAAAAACCATGCTACCCACGAAAAGTGGCTTCATGCCATTGGTACAGGTTACTTTCCAAAGTCTGTATGTCTAGTACACTCAGTGCTTTGTGACACAACACCTGGCCATCAATCCAATCATTTTTCTCTTCTCACATTCCACCCACAAAAACAGAGGTCATCAATACTGCGTTTGGACTCAGATTATTCTGAGTACAAGGTAAGCATTCTACCATGCGAACCACACGCAAAAACTTTTAATTTGGGGGCATTTTTTCAGATAGGTTGTCTTGTTCTTTACCTGGCAGGCTTCAGACCTCAGTTCTCTTACCTACACTCCCACTGGCTGAAATTACAAGCTTAAATTACTATGCCTAGCTTGCAGCTAGAGACACAAGGTCTTAAATTTTTGAACAGGCTTGGCTTGCCTCCTAAATTGTTGATATATTACAGGTACAAGCCATTACAGCTGGCTTTACCAACATATTTTAATGTCTGCTGGACTTTAAACAACCACTTCTGCAGGACAAGGGGTAACAGAGAAACGTGGTCAAATTTCTCTTTCCTCCTTCACAATTTCCTGCAGTCTGCAGGAGTCTCAACACGATTGAAAGTGTTTCCCCTTTCCTTATCACACTGAAAATTTTCACTTGAAGGATTCACTTTGGAGTCTCTCTTGGCATATCTGAATTGCTACTAGTATCACTACTTTTGGACTCCAGAGCCATTATGAAGTGACAGAGGGGTTACTTGAACTATACCAGAATGGCTGATCTACTGCTTCACATCCCCTAAAAGTAACTGACACATGCCAGTAAGACCAGCCAGCCAGGAACACTGTGGACGTGTATGATACCACTCAGAAATGTGTGTATTTTACATTTAGCAGTTGTTCATTTAATTACTATTTTCAAGCTGTAACTGACCAGTTGCCTGAACTTTCAGAAAGCAACCCCCCCCCAAAAGAGGACTACTACATAAGGCATTTATTACTTCAGTGTGCTTTATAATGAAAAGAGTATTTTTTTTAATTTTGTATTTCAAGAGCTTAACTCTATTTAACAATTGACAAAAATAACATACCTTTCTAGAAAGGCCAAGGTCTCCTTTCTTGGGCATAAATCCAGGGTCTAAATCATTGGATTCAAGAAGTTTCTTTGTTGGTTTTCTTTGACGTTTACTTTCATAATTCCCTGAAATACATGTACTTTTCGTTAAATGATTCAGAAACCAGGCACAAGTAAAGTTTGAAAGAAAAATCTGTGCAATATAAAAAGCACGGTATCTTATGTATTATCCATACCATCTGAGGATAGACAGGAAGAGAATTTATTTATTCTAAAGTATTTCTTCCAAGAAAATAAGGTGGGTGCTGGTGGCTCACACCTATAATCCTAGCTACTCAGGAAGCTGAGATCTGAGGATCATAGTTCAAAGCCAGTCTGGACAGGAAAATCCATGAGACTTTTTTGTTGTTGTTGTTGGTCGTGGGGCTTGACCTCTGGGCCTGGGCACTATCCCTGAGCTCTTCCAAGGCTACTGCCCTACCCCTGGGCCTGGGTGTTGTCCCTGAGCTCTTAAGTTAGGGATGGGACCTAGGTACAGAGTTGAAGCCCCAGGACCAAAAAGAAAGAAAAGAAAAATAAGCAAGTAAGTAGGTTAATTTCAAATTGAAAATATAAATTAATGTGAAATGGGTGCTATCCCTGAGTTTTTATTACTCAAAGCTAGCACTCTATCACTTGAGCCACAGCTCCAAATCTGGTTTTATTTTTGGTGGTTAATTAGAGATAAGAGGTTTAGAGACTTTCCTGTCTAAATTGGCTTCAAACTACGGTCCTCAGATCTTAGCCTCCTTAGTAAGTAGGATTACAGGAGTAAGCCACCAGTGTGCCTAGCTTTGACTATGAGAATATTCTTATGTGTATTTATTTTTCAATCATAAACAAAGAGCAATGAGCTAGGGAAACAATTCTAGTGATAGAATGTCATCAGAGCCAGGAAAACAATGCTGAGTTTGAATCCTGGTGCCAGCAAAACAATAAGAATAAAATAGAAAGTTACTCTGCCTAGTGGCAGAGTGTTTGCCTAATACACATGAAGACCTGGGTTCAATTCCTCGGTACCACATACATAGGAAAAAAAAAAAGCTGGAAATGATGCTGAGGCTCAAGTGGTAGAGCTCTAGCCTTGAGAAAGTCCAAGGACAGTGCTCAGACCCCAAGCGCAAGCCCAGGACTGGCAAAAAAAAAAAAAAAAAAAGTTACTAAAAATAAACAAGGGAGAAATCAAATAATAGGACATAAAATATATTTAGGGCATTTATTTGGAGGTAAGGACAAAGAAAGCTAAATTCAGGCTAAATTCTAGGCATAAATGAACCAGGTAATTATAATGTTTTCTCTGGCCTTAAAGTTAAATAAACATTAAATAATGAAAGGCTGCTGTTAAAAATTATAAGAACTGCAGGCATGGTGGCTCCATGCCTGTAATCCTAGCTACTCAGGAGGCTAAGATCTGAAAATTGGGGTTTAAAGCCAGCCCCCGGAACCTAAGTCTATGAGACTCTTATCTCCAATTAACCACCAAAAAACCTGGAGTGGTGCTGTGGCTCTCAAAATGGTAACACACTACTTTGAACAAAACTGCTCAGCAGGGGGCTGGAAGTATGACCTAGTGGTAGAGTGCTTGCTTAACATGCATGAAGACCTGGGTTTCGATCCCTCGGTACCACATACATAGAAAAAGCTGTAAGTGGTGCTGTGGCTCAAGCCCAAGGACAATGCTCAGACCCTGAGTTCAAGCCCCAGGCCTGGAAAAAAAAAGAAAACAACAACAACAACAACAAAAAAAGAGCTCAGAGACAGCATCCAAGCCCTGACTTCAAGCCCCCAAACTGGGGGCTGGGGTGGGGGTGTGGGGAGGGGGAATACTTAGTCAGGTATTGGGGCTCACACCTGTAACTAGCTACTCAGGAAAATGAGATCTGAGGATCTTGGTTCAAACCCAGCCACAGCAGGAAAACTTGTGAGACTCCAACTAAGCAGCAAAAAAAAAACAAAAACAAAAAACCCAGAAGTGGTGCTTTGGCTCAAGTGATAGAGTGCTTGCCTTTAAGTTTAAAAAAAAAAAAAAAAAAAAAGCTCAAAGATAGTACCAAGGCTCTGAGTTCAAGCCCCCAAACTGACATTAAAAACAAAACAAATAGATGGGCAAGGTGACTCATGCCTGTAATCCTAGCTACTCAGGAGGCTGAAATCTAAGGATCAAGGTTCAAAGCCAGCCCAGGCACAAAGACCTGAGACTCTATCTCCAATTAACCTCTAAGAAACAGGAAGTGGGGCTTGGCTCTAGGGTAGGGCCGCAGCCTTGAGCTGAAGAGCATCCAGGCAGAGTTTGAGCCCCATGATCCCCCCTCCCCCACCCACCCAAAAAAGCAAAAAACATACAGGGCCGGGAATGTGGCCTAGTGGTAGAATGCCCACCTAGCATGCACAAAGCCCTAGGTTTGATTCCCTGGTACTACATACACACAAAAAGCCAGAAATGGTGCTGTGGGTCAAGTGGCAGAGCACTAGTCTTGAGAAAAAAGTATCTCTGAGGTCAAGCCCCAGGACTAGCAAAATATAAAAATAAAAGAGAGAGAGGAAGAGGGATAGGGAGGGCAGGGGGAGGGGGAGGAAGCAGAGAGGGGGAGAGGGAGAGAGAGAAAGTACCTGGGATGCCATGTTTAGACCTAACTTTCCTCTGGTGACATGCATGTAAAGGATTATAAATTGGGAAGAAATTGTTAATTTTAGGGAATAATTATGCTTATTAGCTGCTTACTCAGTTCAAATATCGCATTATACATTATTATAGTATGTTCTCTATTTTACACATGAAGAAACAAGTTCAAAGTTTAAATTTTGAAGAAACAGAGGATGGTAGACCTGGGGCCTGGGATTTAGGGATTTATTCCAAGTTCTGCTATTCTGATTGGGTGGATGTCAATACCATGAAGAGCAAAATGAAACAAATAGGGTATGTTTACAACCATGTCCTCTTCAAAATGCACCACAAACTAATTTGTACTCAAAAAACTGCATCAAACCAGTAACTATTTTAAGGATTTCCTACCAAAAAAGTGGACAGTTTGCTGTTTGTAGTCAAATTTGCGTTAAATCTAATGATACAAAAAATATTCTACTTGGCCTAGTGTTAAGAGTGCTCGCCTAACATTTATGAAGCCCTGGACTCCTCTGTGCTACACATACAGAAAAAGCAGGAAGTGGTGCTGTGTCTTAGAGGTAGAGTACTAACCCCAAGTATAAGGAAGGCTCAGGGACAACGTCCAAGCCCTGAGTTCAAGGCCCAGGACTAGGGGAGGGAGGAGGGGTTAACTGACCATAATCAGATCTGCTTTTACTCTGACATCCCATCTCCACCTTACCTGGGGTTTTAACAACCACGTCCTCAGACTCAAGAGCTGGCTGTGGCGACACTTCTTGAGCCACAGGTACAGACAAGGTCAGCTGTGGCAACTCAGCATGTCCACCTCCAAGGTCTGAATGAGCCAAAGGCCCTTCTAGAAACGGGGCTTCCCTCTCAAGAACTGGAGGTTCCTCTTTGGTTGAAATCAAAGAATTCTCATCCACCTGCTTGTTTTGAGCATTAGCACGACATCGACCTAGGTTTTCTTCTTCACTTCGGGAACTTACCTAAAATCAGAAAGCATAATAGAATGCAAAAGACAAATTTGCAGAAGGGCAATTTTCTATCTATGTGGTTCCAGGGAATTGAACCCAGGGCTTCGTGCATGCTAGGCAAGCATGCTATGCCCCACTCCCCCCCCACCACAAACCCCTTAAGTCTTTATTGGAGAACTAACACGGGTAGGTCTTTAAATAGGAAAATGAATGTAATCGATGCAATTTCCTCTTTTAGTGCTATATGAAGACATTTTGATTTGTAGATTACATTAATTATTAGCTAATGGTTGGCAGATTTTGAAGACCAATGCCATAGTAAAGTTTTGTCTTCAGGTCATGTAGAGTAAGCGTGTCATTAAAGACTAAGTGTCCTTGTGAGAAAGCATCCTATGTCTGGAAACCTTTATTTTAAGGGAATTAGAAGTACTGAGATGCTATGGAATTAGTAGCAAAAACTATACTGTAACAAGTTAATGTTAAAGAGGACAGGTAAAATACATGGCCAATAAGACACTGTCTCGTTTTAGCTTGTGTTATGTGTTAATGTGCTTTACACATTTGATAAGAAATATATATATATTTTTTGCCTTCCAGTGCAATGCAATGAGCCAGAATACATTTAGACAAAGCGTTATGCCACAACATGTACTGATGAACTCAAACAATGAGCTGGGCTGGGAGTGGAACTCAGTGATAGGAGGCATACCTATCATATGTGAACCTCTGGGACTGATCCTAAGCACAAAAAAGAAAGAAAAGAATAGTGCCTGTTAGCTGACATAGAATCTTTTGGCTCTAAATGTTTAGTTAGAAAAGGAGTCAAGTGTGGGGGCACAAACATATTCCCAGCATCAGTCTGAGTCCATCCTGGGCAATCTGTCAGACCCTATCTTCAAAGTTTGAGTCAAGATGATGTAGGGTTCACATGGCATGCGCAAACTGGTTTCAAGCGCCACTACTGAAGAGAAGAGATAAAAGAAGGAAAGAAATTGAGATAAACAAAGTTAGATTCTGGACAGGACCTACAGGAATCTGTGAGCTCACTTATTGTTGAGTTGAAAATCTCAAGCTGGTGTGTATATGTTTACTGGCCCATGTTGTGTCTGCATTTCATCTGGCAACAAAAATATCTAAAACATATGGAAAAATCCTGATCTCTTACAGACTACTGTTTAGTAAGTTTTAGAATATATGCACATCAGTGTTTTCAACTACTTTGTGGACATTTCACTGATATTTACAGAAAATAATAGGTTTGCGTATAATCACCAAAATGATGAGACAATAATCAAATATGTAATATGTATACATTCATGAAATAAGAAACTTTCATTATAGGAAATTAGAGAGGGATGAGATTCAGTGCTCTCTTAAGCAGGAAGTATACAACTTCAAATGCAATAATTTGGGTCCCTTTAAAGGAGAAAAGAAAAACAGACATTAGTTTCTACTATCTTTAGCATAAAAATTGAAGAATACATCTCAAGTCACCAATCAGCTTGGATTTCCAGTGATTTCTATGGAACATGGGACCCTGGAAAGGTGGAGAAGGGACTACAGAAGGGAAGATTGCCTAGTTGAAGCCCACAGTCCTACACTGTCATAGGTAGCTTTAGTCCTTGCCTGAAGGAGGAAAATACTGAAGAATTTCAAGTGGAATTATGTGATTTGGATTCTTACTTTGTCCATTACCTTTGTCAATTAATACTTGTGTTTTATCCACTAGAACACTTAAAAACTTGTTAATGAGAAGTTCACTGGAGAACTTTCAAAATGTTGGAAAATAAAATAGTATCTAGTTAAAAAAAAAGAAAATTTGCAGAAGGACTCCAGTGGCTCACATTGGTAATCCTAGCTGCTTGGGAGGCCTGAGGACCCCAGTTCAAAGCCAGCCCAGGCACATAAGTCTGATAGACTTATCTCCAATTAACTACCAGAAAACTGGAAGTGAACTTAAGTGGTAGAGCACTTGCCTTGAGCTGAAAAGCTCAGGAACAGTGCCCAGGCCAAGGGCCCGGAGTTTGGTCTAGTAGTATAGTGCTTGCCTAGTGTGCACAAAGACCTGGGTTCGATTTCTTGGTACCATATACATAGAAAAGCCAGAAGTAGTACTGTGGCTCAAGTTCTACCCCAAGGACAGTGTTCAGGCCCTGGTTCAATGATTCCTCAGTAGATAAAAAGCTGTTGCTCACACCTGTCATCCTAGCTACTGAGGAGGCTGAGCTCTGAGGATCTCAGTTCAAAGCCAGCCCAGACACTGAAGACCATGAGACTCTTATCTCCAATTAACCACCAGAAAACTGGAAGTAGCGCTGTGGCACAAGGGGTAAGGTGATATCCTTGCTCAAGGACAGCGCCCATGCTCAGAGTCCAAGGTCCATGACCAACAAAAAAAAGAAGAAAAACAAAGAAAAAAACTGAAAATGGTGCTGTGGCTCAACTGGTATGGCTCTAGCCTTGAGAAAGCCCAGGGAAAGCATTCAGCCCATTAGTTCCAAGCCCCAGGACTGGCAAAAAAAAAAGAGGAGGGGAGAGAGGAAGAGGAAGAGAAATCAAACTAAGCTAGGTACCAGTGGCTGATATCTGTGATCCTAACTACTGAGGAAGCCGAAATCTGAGGACAGTGATTTTGAAGCCAGCCCAGTCAGGCAAGTTTGAGTCCTATCTCCAATTAATCAGCAAATAGGTAAAAGTGGAACTGTGGCTCAACTGGTAGAGTGTCATCCTTGAATGAAAAAAGCTAAGGAATAGTGCCCAGGCTGTGAGTTCAAGCCCAAATACTGGCACAAGAAAGAGGGGGGAGGGCCAGGAGTGTGGCCTAGTGGTTAAAGTGCTTGCCTAGCATGCGCGAAGACCCAGGTTCGATTCCTTGGTACCACATACATACAAAAAAGCTGGAAGTGGTGCTGAGGCTCAAGTGGTAGAGCTCTAGTCTTGAGAAAGCACAAGGACAGTGCTCAGGCCCTGAGCTCAAGCCCAGGACTGGCAAAAAAAAAAAAAAAAAAAAAAAAAGGGGGGAGAGGGAGAGAAAAGTGGGGGAGGGAGAGGAAGAAAAAGAAGAAGAGAGAGGGGGAAAGAGAGCACCAGAGAGAAAAGGAGAGAAAATAATTTTGAAGTACATAGCAAACATAAAGAAAACAGCATAAATAACCTCCATGAAAGCTGTTAATCAACAGGAGTTTGAAAGGGATAAGGAAAGAGAACCAAATTCTGCTGGAGATGGGTATTAGCAGGAAGGGAGGTTGTGCTGAGATGGAGATATGTATGAAAACAGAACAATGAAATTACTTTAGGAAGCAGGGGAAGGGAGCCATGAGGTGAGATTAATTGGATTACATTGCATAAATGAGTGGAAATTTTACAATGAAATAAATCCATTCTCTGTGGAAAACAATTATTGTCTCATGAAGGCGAAACTGCAATTTCCAAATAGGGCCAAGCTGCTGAAATGTTGAAACATACCTTGTGCACCTGTTCCTGTACCTTCTTTTGTTTTTTTTTAGGAGCAAATATCTGATCATATTCTTCTGTATATTCTAGAAGCCACTTGCTTGGCTTCCTAAGGCGTTTCTTCTCTAATGGCACAGCTAAATAAGGAGAAATACGTTCAGTATTAACCAAAAACCTAGAGGAAATGTCACTATTTCATACAACTATCCCCACAGTCCCAAAGCATCAAGATGCAAAAAAAATCCTAGCTTAAATGAAAGAGTCTCAAAATTTTTTATGGTAAACCGTATGCAAAAACTGATGAATGGAAGTGAGGTAATATTATACAGAAACATATATCAAACATGCAGCTTATCTAATCATAAGAAAATGTGAAATTGAAAATTACTCTTCTATACTGGTTGACACTAATAGAAATAGTTAATATGTTCTTAGAAATACAGGACAGAAATCAAGTAAATCTACAATTTACTTGATAGCAACTTTTTGACCCTATCTTTACAAATATAAATAAACAAACACATGCTAAGCAATTTGCTTCGGGAATATACAAAATATATATTTGCTCCATTTTACTTACATTGTTTTGACTTTAATAGACACCACAGGTTGGTTTTTGGTGGGTTTTTTTTGGCCAGTCCTGGAGCTTGAACTCAGGACCTGAACACTGTCCTTGGGCTTTCTCAAGGCTAGTAATCCATCACTAGAGCCACAGCACCACTTCCACCTTTTTTCTATGTATGAGGTACGGAAGAAGCCAGGTCTTCGTGCATGCTAGGCAAACACTCTACCACTAGGCCAAACTCCCGGCCACCACAGGTTGTATTAAGTAACATAACTCTGAATTACGTAGAATGCTAGCTAGACATTGAGACATATATTTACCTAATCAAAATCACTTCACAATTATTTAGAGAAATAATTAAAATTAGTTTCATACAGAAATGAATAATATATTTCTGAACAGAAATTATAAATAGATTTAGCTATATATATAATTTCAGTGTTTAAAAAAAATTATACCCCATGCATACAAGATAGAAAAAAAAATATAGCCATCCACCAGTGCCTGTCAGAGGCTCTTCCCAGTAGCCTACGTATACATCAAAATTGACAGATCCATCAGTTAATGGTTGATAATCCTAACTACTCAGGAGGATGAGTAGTTTTGGTCTCTCTCTCTCTTTCTCTCTCTCTCTCTCTCTCTCTCTCTCTCTCTCTCTCTCTCTCTCTCTGTGTGTGTGTGTGTGTGTGTGTGTGTGTGTGTGTGTGTGTCTGTCTCTGTCTCCGTCTCTGCCTTTCTCTCTCTCTCCAGTCCTAGGGCTTGAACTCAGGGTGTGGGAACTGTCCTTGGGCTTTCTCAAGACTAGCACTCCACCACTTGAACCCACAGCACCACTTCCAGCTTTTTCCATATATGGAGTACTGACGAGTTGAACCCAGGGCTTTTGGCATGCTAGTCAAGCACTCTACCACCAGGCCACAGTCCTGGCCCAACGTTTTTAAATAATTTCTTAATCTGAATATCATCAAATGTCCCTAAAAGGCATCATGTTTGCACATATTTTACACAAAATCCTCCCCTGAACCTTAAATAACCTTTAGATTACTTATAATTCCTAACATAATAAAAATGTTATATAGTTACATAATCACTTACAGAATAACAAAAAAGCAATACCTAGATGTGGGCCAGTAGTTCCTATCTATAGTCCTTGTAAATCAGGAGGATCAAGGTTCAAAGCTAGCCCAAGCAGGAAAGCCCTTGAAACTCAGCTCCATTCAATCACCAGAAAGCTGGGAGTGCTGTCATGGCCCAAAATGGTAGAGCACTAGCCTTAAGCAAAAAAGCTCAGGGATGGGGCTGGGAGTTTGGCCTAGTGGTTAAAGTGCTTGCCTAGCATGCACGAAGACCCGGGTTCAATTCCTCGGTACTCCACATACATAGCAAAAAGCTGGAAGTGGTGCTGAGGCTCAAGTGGTAGAGCTCTAGCCTTGAGAAAGTCCAAGGACAGTGCTCAAGCCCTGAGCCCAAGCCCAGGACTGGCAAGAAAAAAAAAAAGCTCAGGGAGGCCAGGAATTTGGCCTCATGGTAGAGTGCTTGCCTGGCATGCACAAGGACCTGGGTTCGATTCCTCAGTACCACATACATAGAAAAAAGCTGGAAATGTGCTATGGCTGCTGGAAATGTGCTATGGCTCAAGTGGCAGAGCTCTATCTAGCCTTGAGAAAGCTCAAGGACAGTGCTCACGCCCTGAGTTCAAGCCCCAGGACTGGCAATAATAATAATAATAATAATTTAAAAAAAAAAAGCTCAGGGACAGCACTCAGGCCCTGAATTCAAACCTCACCACCAACAAAAAGAAAAAAAGAAAGATCTAAATGTCTTCCTTACAGGCTCCATTTGTACTTTACTGATTACTTTTGATCCATAATGGGTTCCACCCATGAACCTAAAGACAACAGAATGTTAACATTCTGTGACATTTTTCTTGGAATGAATAGTGGAAATATCTATTACAATGTCTCACTATACCATTGTCCCGCTTTGTGTGTGAATGAGAAGCAATGGGGGAGGAGGGTGCACAGAAGGGAGGGAAACACTCACACAAAGAGGGGTTGAGTCTGTAGATCTAGACATCAAACCCATGGCCTCAGGCATGCTCGGTAAGCAGTCTCCTACTGAGGCACACCCTCAACCCACTTTTATGTTCACAAACCAATATGCTATAATCACATTACTAAACAGTCACTCAACTGTAGGGCTTTTATTGGGAGAATAAACAGATAGGTATTTCAAGTCTTAGTCCTCTCACACGACAAGAGACATTCTGCAAGTGTTATGTTAGCCTCATAGAAGCACTTCCTGTCTCAGCTCAAAGTGGTTAACTCATATCCTCTCAATAAAAGGAAGAGTAAGCTCAGTATTGCAAGGACAGCCAACTTTGGAACACAGTAAGACTGAAAACATACCTAAGCACAAGCAAAGCAAACTGTAAGTTAAGCCAAAGCAAAAAAAGGTTACAACAGGTACCACAAACTTCTCCAAAGCTTTCATTTCTTTGATGCTGTTTTTGGAACACTGGTGGTTCATGCCTGTCATCCTAGCTACTCATGAGATCTGAGGACTCCAAGTTCAAAGCCAGCCTGGGCAGGAAAGTGCCAGTGAGACTCCAATTAACCACCAGAAACCAGAAGTTGAACTGTGGCTCACAGAGTTTGGCCTAGTAGTAGAGTGCACAAAGACCTGGATTCAATTCCTCAGTACCACACACAGAAAAAGCAGGAAGTGGCTCAAATGCAGAGCTCTAGCCTTGAGAAAGCCCAAGGACAAGGCTCAGGCCCTGACTTCAAGCCCTAGGACTGCTTACCACCCCACCCCACCCCCCAAAATAAAAAAATCTCAAGAGACAGGACCTGAGACCTTAGTTCAGGCCCCACAGTCAATATGAACAAGAACAAAAGACTTAAAAGCTTTAATTACAGCAAAACATGAAAGTCAGTTTCTTTTTACTTGCCCTAATGGTCATAATTTCATGGTGGCTCATGTCAGAAAGCTATTCAGAAAGCTGAGATCTGGGGATCACGGTTCAAAGCCAGGCCAGGCCCCAGGCACTAAAGTACGTGAGACTCATCTCCAATTAACCACCAGAAAAACAGAGTGGTAAGATGGCTCGATGTGGTAGAGCACTAGCCTTGAGGAAAGTAGACTAGTAATTTTGAGGTGAAGAGCTCAGAGAGTGCCCAGGTCCAGAGTCCAAGCTCCACGACCGACCCCCCCCCCAAAAAAAAATCAAAAAAAGCACAAAACCCCCCACCACATATACATATATGCCTTAGGCTGAGAGTGTGGCCTAGCATGCATGAAGCCCTGGATGGGACTCCTTGGTACCACATACATAGAAAAAGCCAGAGCCAACACAGTGGCTCTCAGTGGTTCTCGCCTGTAATCCTAGCTACTCAGGAAGCTGAGAGCTGAGGATCATGGTTCAAAGCCAGCTGGGCACAAAAGGAAATGAGACTCATTTCCAATTAACCTCTAGAAAATAGAAAGTGGGGCTTGGCTCAAGGGTAGGGCGGTAGTCTTGAGTTGAAGAGCTCAAAGACAGCGCCCAGGCCAAGTTCAAGCCCCATGACCTACCAAAAGAAAGAAAGAAAGAAAGAAAGAAAGAAAGAAAGAAAGAAAGAAAGAAAGAAAGAAAGAAAGAAAGAAAGAAAAAAAGGCAGAAGTGGTACTCTGGCTCAAGTCGCAGAGCACTAGCCTTGAGCAAAAAATGTCCAAGGACAGTGCCCAGGCCCTGAGTTTAAGCCCCAGGACTAGCAAAAGAGAAAGGGAGGGTGGGGGGGAAAGCAGCTGGGCACTGATGGTTCACTTCATAATTCTAGCTACTCAGGAGGCTGAGATCTGAGGATTGCAGTTCAAAGCACTTAAGTCCATTCTAATTTCGAATTATCCATCAGAAAACTGGAAATGGTGCTGTGGTTCAAGGGGTAGGGCAGTAGTCTTGAGCTGAAGAGCTCAGGGAGAGTGTCCAGGCCCAGAGTTCAAGCCCCACAACCAACAACAACAAAAAAAAGATGAAAGGGCCAGGAGTGTGGCCTAGTGGTACAGTGCTTGCCTAGCATGCACAAAGACCCAGGTTCAATTCCTGGGTACCACATATATAGAAAAAGCTAGAAGTAGTGCTGTGGCTCAAGTGGTAGAGCTCTAGCCTTGAGAAAAGCCCAAGGACAGTGCTCAGGCCCTGAGTTCAAGCCCCAGGACTGGCAAAATATATATAATATATATATAATATATATATAATATATATAATATATATAATATATATATATAATATATATACCCCCCAAAAGGAGGGGTGACTCCAAGACCCTCCCCCCTACTATGACCTCCGAACACAGGAAACAAAACAAATAGGTTGCATCAAATTCGGAAACTTCTATGTAACAAGTTACCAACCAAGTGAAAAGGAGCAGGATTTCTTGGCTACAGAACGCTTGTTTTATAAAAGCACATCTCTAAATGAAGTTGTAGAGGTATTTGGCATCAAAGGAAGCATTTCTATCATTAAATCTTGTCATCTGTTATCCAGAATCGTAACTGGTCCCACGTTTGAGGATTAGAGAGCTTCTCACTTACCTATAGTTACAGACTGGGTCCCAAAATGTCAGTATATTTTTACAAAGATAGGGAATGGGGAAAAGGAGCAAAAATGTTGTTAGGACTTAAGAAGAAGAAGAAAAAAAGACTTCTGGCAAAAATGTCTGAAAATATACTGAAATCCAACCTCAATCTTCAAATTCCACAGCCAGCCACATAAAGTCCTTTTGTCAAATGAAAACCTTTCCCTCCCAGTTTCAGGTTTCCATTAAAACGTCACCATCAAAGAACGATGTATGGTCGGTCTTCCACTCCCTTAAGGACAGTCAAGAGCCCTTACCTGGTTCCGGGAGCTCAGCCTGCGGGGTCAAACTGGGAATCCCTGGCTCCTTTTCCACATCCTCCACGCTGGTCCTGGACTTATCACAAGCCTTCAGCGGAGGCCCCACCGAATCCGAACTGGTATGCTTCGGATCTGTCAGGGGGTCCTCAGGCACATTTGTAGGAGGAGTTCTGCGCTCTGGGTACTCGTCCAGCCCCTTTCGGACTACAGGGTCAGCAGGAAGCAAGACCCCAAAGGCACCCTTGGAGTTCTCTTTCTCTCGCAGTCTGTTAGTGCGCTTTCCAGGTTGCTTTCCAGGTTTCGGGCGCCTTTGGTTTAAAGGCTGCCACCGCTTTTTAGGCACCACTTGATGGGTTTCCACATTCTCATTATTCATTTCAGAGTCCAGCTCTGGGTCTTTTCTATCCTCAAAAAAGAGTCCTTTTTCAGGAATTTTGTCGGGGTCAGACTGTTTAACCTTGTTATCAAAATGGGTTTCTTCACTAGTTAAATGGCCCATTAACTGAAGTGGTTCTGCAGCCACTTCTTGGGAGGTGTCCTCCGCCCCACCCCTCAAGGGGCCATTCACCGGGCCATTCACAGTACTTTCAGGGTCTTTGTCTCCTTCAAGTGCGGCTTCCCGGGTCACAGCTGGAAGCCGGTGTACTTTCCGGTGGTGCACTTTTCTTTTCCGCTCCGTCTTTAAGGCTCGCCAGTTCGTTGCATTCCTGACTAGCTGCGCTGAAAAAGCTTCTCGCAATTTGGAGGATGGTTTCGCTCCGCCACAGTGGCGTCTGGTCACACAGTTTGAACGGCTTTTCCCAGTGGAAGAAGGCAGGTCTCCTCTGTCAGATGCTAAGCGAGGTAGGGAGGCAGACATCTCCCCAGACAAGGAAGAGTCACCTCCTCTAGGATTAGGCCGCCCACAGTCCTCAGAGCCATCTCCATTTCTTTCTTGAGTGTGAGTGGAGCTTCCCGAACCCAAGACCTTGGATGTCACTACAGGACTACTGGCAGAAGAGTCCCCTCCGCCAGGACTCCTGTAAGGAGCCATGCTTTGAGCCGTCATCAGCCGTTGCTCCTTGGTCTTACTATCGTGCATATCCTTTAACATCATCAGTAATGTGCTGAATTTGTAGTCTGGTTCAATAGGTAAATGATTCTGGCTAGAAGCAGAAGAAAAAAGTAATGGTTTTGATGGCTTTGATGTTACAGAGTCATTGATGTCCTCACTTAAGGATCTGTAAGAGAGCTCCTTTAATTCGGACAGAACATGCTTTACCACGGCCGTTTCTATGTCGCTGGAATCCCTGGTTTTCTCATGCATGTTATTCAGTAGTTTTAGCCCATCTACTTTCCCACTTTTAGGAATGCTGGCCAAAGAAGCAGCTTTGGCATCACTAGAGCAGTATTTCAAATTGTGGTCCTCACTTGTAACCTGAGGCTCTTCCACAACTGGACTTTTATGTTTGTACTTGATATTTCGGAACTTCGGCTGTTTGCTTTTTGAATGTAAAAGGAGTTGATTAGTACCTCTGTCTTTTATTAGTGAGTTCTCACTAGGAATACTGGCTGGGGTGGTGAATTTTGGAGAGAGACCATCATTTCTAAATTCTGTTTGGGTTTTGTGGACAAGAGTAGACACATTAAGATCAGAGAGTTTAACCTGAGACATCTCAGTTTCTGGCTCTGCTGTCTTAGTACAATCCACCAAGTGGTCAGTATGTGAATTAGTCATGACAGATTTCTGTTTTTCTTTAATCCTAGAAGTTTTGGCAGGAAACCTAGAATGCTTTAACTTTTCATTTTTCTGCATGGACAACAGGTTCTCTGTTCTATCAAAAGAATCTGTAATTTCAAGGACACTGTCATCAGAATCTGAACTCTGTTCCTCGGCATCCAGGTCACTGCTTCCATCATCGGAGGTGGTACAGATACTAATGGAGTCACTTCGCTTCTCCTCATCACCAGCTCCAATATAGCAGAGCTGCACTTTTGAGCTGCACACCAGGCCTGACTGCAGTTTCTTTTTCTCCCCAACACGTTTAGAGAGCAAGGCACCCTCAGATAAGTCCACTAAGGAATCACAATTTGAGGCCTCAAATTCTTTCTTCGCAGTATTTTTTCCACACGACGAAAAGAGGAAACTTCCCGGGGCAGTGCTAGACCCGGTAAGGCTATTTGCAATCCTGGAAAGTTCATTAGAAGCCTGCTTATCAGATATATCCCCAGAAATGAAGTTTAGGCCAAAGCTATCTGGAATCTTTCCCCTCCGTTCCTCATTATTTGATTCAAATTGTATGGAACCCTTTTTCACACTAGTCCTTTTTGGATTATCAGAGTTCTTTCTGGCTCGAGACTTAGCACAGGGTTTTTCCTTCTCATCTCCAGAATGTTCAGAGTCAAAAGCCAGAGATTTCAAGCAGCCATTAAGCAACAGCTCATGTTCTGATTCAGGATCATTTGTACAATCTTCAAATGGCATATCCTCCTCACTGTCCAGCTTGATGGAAGTGTTGACACATTTTCTGGTCTTTGATCCTCTGGGAACATCATACTGTTCAGCAAGGCCAACACTGGCTTCCCATTTGCTCAAAATTTTCTGAGGAACCTTCAATTTAAAGGGAAAAGAAAAAAAAAGATCAGTTATCACAGAAATGAAAGTTAATGAATACCATCTTTCAAAGCAAAGCTTTCTCCAACCCTCTTGCCCTTATTCAAGGCCCTTTTACGGAACCAGCCAGGTTATATCCTACTGCCAGCACAACTGTCACCAGATGATGAGACATTCTAGGAGGGAGCAGTCTCACAAGCCCTCCGCTTCCCTGCCTTTGTAAGGACCAACTAGTGGACTGTAACTTAACATAAAATCGCTCACTTTCCTTCCTTGCCTCTGAACAATAGAGTCAACGTTCTAGACCATTACTATTCACACATATTTGAGTTCTTGTGAAAGAAACCAACAAGGTTACCAGAGAATGGGGGCTGGGGAAGAGACATGGAGTCCTTTCATTTTTTTTGCTGCTACTAAAAAAAGTATAAACTTAGAGCTTCTCACTCATTAAGCTTGTTTATTATTTACGCGTGTTAGTGCAGTACCGGGGCATGAACTCAGTGATCCAGGTCTGCTTAGTCTCTTCTACCACTTGCACTATGCCACCACCACTTTCAACGTTTTCCTTTTTTGGTGCCAGTACTCAGGCACCACAGCACTATCTCTTAGCTCTTTCATTCATGGCTAGTCCTTTATCACATGAGCCATAGCTCTATTTCTGGCCTTTTGGTGATTAACTGAGGGAGGGTAAAAGCCTCATTGGTTCTTGCCTAGGCTGGCATCAAACCAAGATCCTCAGATCTCAGTCTCCTGAGTAGCTAGGATTATAAGAATAAGCTACCAGAATCCAGCTTGGAGTTCCAATTTTAGCAAATAAAGGGTCTGGAGCCGGGCAAGGTGGCTCATGCCTGTAATCCTACTCAGGAGACTGAGATTTGAGGATCGCAGATTAAAGCCAGCCTGGGCACTAAAGTCTTGGAGACTCTTATCTCCAATTAACCACTAGAAAACCCGAAGTGGAGCTATGGCTCAAAGTGTAGAGCAGCAGCCTTTAGCTAAAGAGCTCAGGGACAATGCCCGGGCCCAGAGTTCAAGAAAGAAAGAAATAAGGGACCAGGAGCGTAGTCTAGCGGTAAAGCGCTCGCCTAGCAGACACAAAGCCCTGGGTTAAATTCCTCAATACCACGTACACAGAAAAGGCCACAAGTGGTGCTGTGGCTCAAGGCTCAAGTGGTAAAATGCTATCCTTGAGAAAGCTCAAGGACAGTGTCCAGTACAAGGCCCAGGACTGGTGCCAAAAAAAAGAGAAAATTATGTAGTAGTAGAATACATTCCCTGTACCCACAAGGCTCTGAGTTCAATGCTCAAGACCACAAAACCAAAAGAGAATATGAACAGTTTCATACGTGTAGACAGTGCCCAGGCCCTGAGTTCAGGCCACAGGACTGGCAAAAAAAAAAAAAAAAGAAAAAGAAGCCGGTTTCGGTGGCTCAAGCCTGTAATCCTGGCTACTCAGGAGGCTAAGATCTGAGGATCGCAATTCAAAAGCCAGCCTGGGAACTAAAAGGTCCGTGAGACTCTTATCTCCAATTAACCATCAGAAAATTAGAAATGGCACTGTGGCTCAAGGTCATATTTCCAATATAAACACTGCTATCCTTCATGCTGGTCACCCCTAAATATAAATAGTTCTGCAAATAATTCTTCATTCTTTGATTGTTTTGTTTTACCTTATGCCTATATCCTTTTTCTTTCTGCTTCCCCCTTTTCCTAAGGACAGGTAGTTCTTCAAACTGATGCCTGCCTTCAAACATGACGATTGCTTTTCCAGCCACCCAGGCTCTCTCAGAGGGGTCTCCAAAAGCCTCCACGTAGTACTCACGATAGGGTCTCCGATTGGCAACTAGACAGGGATAAAACTCAGTGCCATTAATTCAAAAATATAAGTGTTCATCATCTAGACAACAGTTCTTTTATCTGGTACCAAAAAAAGCATCTAGTAACATTTAACATAGTGAAATACCCAAAAAAAAACTAGGCAATCTGAAGCACTAAAGGAAAATTTTAAATATTTAATTATGTGGCAAGAAAATGCTTTTGAAAGAATCAATGGTTTATAGTTTGTGGACATGTATGAAAATGGAACAGTGAAACTTGTTGAAATTCTATTAGGAAGTGGGTACCAGCGAGTGATATATGTATGTGGTGGTGAAGTTGATTATAATACAATGTTTAAGTGTGAAAAAGTCACAAGGGTTTTTTGTTTTGTTTTGTTTTTGCGGGGGTGGGGGGGTGGGGTGGGGAGGGCTTGGGGCTTGAACTCAGCCCGGACGCTGTCCTTGAGCTCTTCAATTCAAAGCTACCACCCTACCCTAGAGCCACAGCCCCACTTCCCATTTTCTAACGGTAAACTGAAGATAAGAGTCTAATTAGAAATAAAAGTCTCTGGCTTTGTAGGCTTTGTATTGCCCCGCCTGGCTTTGAACCTTGACCCTAAGATCTCAGCCTCCTGAGTAGCTAAGATTACAGGTGTGAGCCACCTAGCCCCCTCGTCCAGCTTCACAAGCTCTTTATACAGCTACTATATGGAAATTAGAGAAAAACAGCCTGGGATACATAAGTCCCAGTCTTTGAGTTAATGAATGAGTGAATGACTCATATTTAATTCCCTTATTACAAAATACATATTTTTTCAAAACAGAAAAAAAGAGCTCTAAATGTTCTTTTCAAAAAAATAGAAAAGGGCTGGGAATGTGGCTTTGTGATAAGAGTGCTTGCCTAGCCTAGCATACATGAAACCCTGGATTCGATTCCTCAGTTCCATGTGAACTGAAAAAGCCAGAAGTGATGCTGTGGCCTAAGTGGTAGCGCGTTAGCCTTGAGCACAGAGGGGCTCAGGGACAGTGTCCAGGCCTTGAGTTCAAGACCCATAACTGCCTCCCCCCCACAAAAAAAAAAAATTAGAAAAGGCTCCAGGCATTGGTAGCTCTTGTCTATAATCCTAGCCACACAGTTCAAAGCAAGCCTGGGCAGAAAAGTACATGAGACTCATCTGCAGATTACCACCAAAAATTAACTACCAGAAAACTAAAAGTAGCATTTTAGTGGTGCAAAGTGTTTGAGCACTAGCTTTGAACAAAAGAGCGCAGGGACAGCACCGGGGCAGAGTTCAAGCCCCAAGATGACAAGCAGGAATGAAGAAAAGTAAGGGAAGGAAGGAAGGAAGGAAGGAAGGAAGGAAGGAAGAGAGGGAGGGCGGGCGGGCGGGCCTACATCATTTAAAATACAAACAAAGGGAAGAGATCTAAAAGTTGAAGGAACACGTACAAGTATAAAGACTTGATTGCTGGGTGACAATGGCTCTTGCCTGTCATACTAGCTAATCAGGAGGCTAAGATCCAAGGATCACGGCTCATAAAGAAGCCTGAGCAGGAAGTCTATGAGACTCTTACCTCTAATAAACTACTCAGAAAAAGCCGGAAGTGGCAGCACTGTGACTCAAGTGGTAAGAGTGCTAGCCTGGAGCACAATGGTTTAGGGATAGTATCTAGGAACTGAGTTCAAAGCTTCAGGTGGGGGGAGATTATTTCTAAAATTTCTGCTAGAATAGCTAATATATACAAAGAAAAAGTTAATAGCAGCTTCACTTATTTTTAAAGTGAACGAGAGATTGTTTTTTTCTTTCTTTTCTTATTTTTGCCAGGCTTGAACTCAGGGCCTGGGCATTGTCCTTGGACACTTTTTGCTCAAGGCTAGTGCTTTGCCACTTGAACCACAGAGCCACTTCTGGCTTTTTCTGTGTATGTGGTATCCAGGAATCGAACTCAGGGCTCTGTGCATGCTAGGCAGGCACTCTACCATTTTTTGTTTTGCCTTTTTTGGTCTGTTGTGGGACTTGAATTCTGGGCCTGGGCGATGTCCCTGAGCTCTTCAGCTAAAGGTTACCCCTTGAACCACAGTGCCACTTCCAGTTTTCAGGTCTTAATTAGAGATAAGAATCTCTTTGGACTTTTGTGTAGAGCTGGCTTAGACTGGCTTTGAACTGTGATTCTCCTGAGTAGCTAGGATTACAGGTGTGAACTACCAGTGCATGGCAAGGGATTGTTTTTCTATAACAACAGAGCTTAAAATTGGCTATATTTTAGGTTTTGGGGGTTTTTTTTAGCTCATTTTAAAGAGAAGCTACGTTTAAAAAACAAGCATAAAATTTCCTAAATTCTCTTCTAAATGAACAAAATTTTTCAACAAAAACAACCTATAAAGGATTTAACAGCTGAGCAGCAGTGGCTGACACCTTATAATCTTAGCTGTTTAGGATCTGAGAATCACTGCTGCCTTACTAATTCAGCCACATCTTCACTTCTGGGATTTTGCTGATAAAGAAGCAAAATCTCCTTGATTTGTCTGCCTGAGCTGGTTCTGAACCTTTCTGAATAGCTAGGATTACAGGTGTGAGCAAAGGGCATCTGGTAGAATCAACATTTCAAAAGAAAAGCAAGGAGTGGTGTTGTGGCACAAAGGGTAGAGTTTTACCCTTGAGAAAGCTCAGGCCCTGAGTTCAAGCCCCAGGACTGGCAGCCGTTTTGAACACTGAATATATTACACTGAGTTTGAACTTACTTTATTTAAATATATATATATATAATATATATACACATATATAATTAATAAATCCAAACATAGTTATACATACTGAGTGATTGAACTTATATGAGGTACCTTGAAAAGTCACGTTCATAAACAAAAAAGAGTAACGGTTACCAAGGGCTACAGGGTCATAAGAATGTCAAATTTATGAGGATGAAAAGTTCTGGAGATGATTAGTATTAATCACAGAACAATAATCAGAATATACTTAGTATCACTGACCTTTATACTAAAATGGCAAGTTAATACTATGCACTTTTACCTAAATACAAAAAGAAAATGGAACAGTGTTGCTGAGTATGTGGAAAATCAGAACCCTCAGACGCTGATAGGAATGTAAAATAGGTGAACTTTGCAAAACTCCTGGAAGCACAGTACAGTAATAATCAACTATGGTAGGTACTGTTTCAGTCAGCAATCCCAAAGTATATATACGAAATACAGACCAATACAAAACCTTTACAGATGTTCACAGCAGAATTATCTGCTAAAGATGGAAATAACGCACATCTGTTAATCAAAGTGGGATAAGCATATAACATAACATCTTTCCTGGAAGAAACCAGATGTGGTAGCACATGCCTATAATCAAGAATACTCAGAAAATTGAGATAATAGAATGCTGAGTTCAATTCTGGCCTGGGGAATGATAACCCCCATTCAAAAAAAAAAACAACAGAAAAAGAGGGGCCAGGAGTGTGGTCTAGTTGGTAGAGTGCTCACCTAGCATGCACGAAGCCCTGTGCTTTGATTCCGAAAGTGGTGCTGTTGTTCAAGGGTAGAGTGCTAGCCTTGAGGGAACTCAAGGACAGTACCCAGGCCCTGAGCTCAAGCCCCAGGCCTGACAAAAATGAAAATAAAATAAACAGAAAGAGCCAGTGCTGTTGGCTCACGCCTGTAAAAGCCAGAAGTGGTGCTGAGGCTCAAGTGGTAGAGCTCTAGCCTTGAGAAAGCCCAAGGACAGTTCTCTGACCCCGAGTTCAAGCCCCTGGACTGGCAAAAAAAAAAAAAGTGGGTAGCCAGCCACCCGTGGCTCATGCCAGTAATCCTAGCTACCAAGAAGACTAAGATCTGAGAATCCAGGTTCAAAGCCAACCCAGGCACAAAGTCCATGGGACTCTTACTTCCAATTAACCACCAGAAAACCAGAAGTGGCGCTGTGGCTCAAAGTGGTAGATCACTAGCTTTGTGCTGAAGGACTCAGAGACAGTGCCCAGGCCCAGAGTTCAAGCCCCACAACCAAAAAAAAAAAAAAAGGGGGGGGGAGAAAAGTAGAAGTGATGTATGCACGAATAAACCACAATAAACCACAAGTATAGAATATAGATCGACCTTGAAAACATTACACAAAGTGGACAAAACCAAAACAAAAACACAGCCATATCCTACAACGTCAACAAAATGTCAGGTGCTGGCAACACTTTGCACCTTTGAAGTACAGATTATTTAAAGCTGCTGAGCAGATTAGCTATATAGTTTCCCTCAGGGCCGGGAGTTTAGCCTAGTGGTGGAGTGCTTGCCTAGCCTGCACGAAGACCCAGATTCAATTCCTCAGTACCACATACATAGAAAAAGCAAGGAGTGGTGTTGTGGCACAAAGGGTAAAGCTTTACCCTTAAGAAAGCTCAAGGACAGGGCTCAGGCCCTGAGTTCAAGCCCCAGGACTGGCAATAAATAAATAAAACTGCTGAGTAGCTTAGCTATATATAACCTCAACTCCAAACCATTGCATCATTGCATCTAACTCCCCAGCAAAAGACTGGGCAGAAGCCTGTAGGGAATCAAGCTACTGTCTTTCTACTGAAAAGAATATAGTTAACCAACACCCAATTATCACAGGAGTATTACTATAAGATAATCAGAGGGAAGGAGCCATGAATATATATAGTCTAGTGGCAGAGTATTTGCTTAGCATGCACAAAGACCAGGGTTTGATTCTTCAGGACCTCATAAAAAGCCAGAAGTGGTGTTGACTCAAGTAGTAGAGCTCTAGCCTTGACACAGCCCAAGGACAATGCTCAGGCCCTGACTTCAAGCCCCAGGACTGAAAAAAGAAAAAGAAAATAAGAGGCAAAAGACTTAAAAAAAATTTTTTAATCCATATTCACTGTATCTGATAAAATATCGCTAAATGAAGGGTAGCAGAGGCCGGGAGCGTGGCCTAGTGGTGGAGTGCTTGCCTAGCAAGCACAAAGCCCCGGGTTCAATTCCTTGGTACCACATACATAGAAAAAGCTAGCCTTGAAAATGCTCAAGGACAGTGTCCAAGCCCTGAGATCAAGCCCCAGGACTCCCTCTGCGCCTCCCTGCACCCCCACCCCCACCTAAAATAAAAAGAACAAGGGTAGCAGACTATTGGGTACTGAGGACTGTTTTAATTATGCATACTTTCTAACCCTCAATTTTACCCATTTAACCCATCTGTGCTCCCCAAGATGTGCTGTCTTCCCATGCCTGTAATAAATCTCCTCTGGTTCTTCACTGACTCTTAATTTGGTATTTACTTACAAGTAAAGAGCTGGACGGAATATGTAAGACTCCAAGAGTTAAAGCTTGGTTATAGCTGGGCGCGGTGGCTCACACCTGTAATCCTAGCTACTCAGGAGGCTGAGATCTGAGGATCAAGGTTCAAAGCCAGTTGAGTACAAAAGGACCTGAGACTCTTATCTCCAATTAACCTCTAGAAAAAATGGAAGTGGGGCTTGGCTCAAAGGTAGGATGGTAGCCTTGAGCTGAAGAGCTCAGAGACAACACCCAGGCCCAGAGGTAGGGAGGTAGCCTTGAGCTGAAGTGCTCAGGGACAGCACCCAGGCCGAGTTCAAGCCCCAGAACCCACCAGAAAAAAAAGAAAAAAGAAAAAAGAAAAAAAAAAAACACTTGGTTACAGGGCCAAGAGCATGGCCTGGGGTAGAGTGCTTGCCTAGCATGCACAAAGCCCCGGGTTCAATTCCTTGGTATCAAAAGTGGTACTGTGGCTCAAGTGGCAGAGCACTAGCCTTGAGAAAAATCCAAGGACAGTGTCCAGGACCTGTGTTCAAGCCCCAGGACTGGGGGGGAGAAAAAAAAAATTTGGTTACAGTCCTGTGTCAGATACTTAAAAGTTCTGACATTATAGGAATATGCCACTATGCTCAATTTCACAATAAACTCGTGTGTGTGTGTGTGTGTGTGTGTGTGTGCGCGCGCGCGCGCGCGCTGAGGCTTGAACTCAGGGCCTGAGAACTGCCCTGAGCTTTTATGCTCAAGGCAAGCACTTTACCACTTGAGATACAGCTCTACTTTCAGCCTTTTTGGTACTTAATTGGAGAAAAGAGTCTTATGGGGTCTTTCGTGCCTGCAATCCGCAAATCTTAGCCTGCTGAAGAGCTAGGATTACAGGCATGAGCTACCCAGTGCCTGGCTTTCACCATGAACTTTTCAGACGCGCAGGTGATATCCCCTCAACTCCTAGCCCTCTACAGCCACTGCCTGATTTGGCCCACATCTATTCCTTGCTTCGTACTACGTCACCGTCTATTATCCTGTGGGCTAGAGATCTCGTAGTTACACAGAATTACTCTTCTTAGAGCCATTTTCTCCTTTTACAAGTACTCCTTCCTTCGCCCTCCCTTGACTTTTTTGAGACAAAGTCTCACTGTGTTAGCTCAGGCTGGCCTTAAATGTGATCCCCCTGCCTCTGCCTCCTTACTGGTGGAATCAGCAGCTCTAGTCATAATGCATCCTTTCAAGATTTTAATCCAAGTTACTTTAATGTGTTGCCTAGCATGTACAAAGAAGGCCCCAAATTCCATTCAAATACCACCAAAAATAACAACAGCAGCAGCAGCAGCAACAGTTTTTTTTACTAACTAAACACCCCTGGAACAGCTTTAAATTAAAATTTTAGATTGGGTATCTCCAATCAGTAATTACTTAAAGGCCAACATTTTTCATTGGAAACCCTTCTTAAGTAATCATCTATTAGGTGGTGACTTGTCTCTTCTACTGGTCTCTCAATTTCCATGAAGACAAATGGTATTGATGCTGTGCCCATTTCTGGATCCTGCCACCACCACAGTACTCAAGCCTATACAATGTATATAGGATATGACAAATAAATACATGGACCCTATTAACACACACAAAGAATACTTGTGAAGAAACCAAGAGTTCTAGCCGGGTGCCAGTGATCGGCTTAGTTTAGCTGAGATCTGAGGACTGTAGTTCAAAACCAGGCTAGACAGGAAAGTTTATGAAAATCTTATCCCCAATTAACTACCAAAAAGCCAAAAGAAGAGCTATGGCCCAAGTGATAGAACACTAGCAAAAATACTCAAGGCGCCTGGCTTCAGTGGCTCATGCCTGTAATAGTAGCTACTGAGATTTGAGGACTGGGGAAGAAAGTCTGACACTCATATCTCCAGTTAACCAACAAAAAGGAATAAAGAGCTGAAAGTAGAGCTCAAGTGGCAGAGTGCTAGTCTTGAGCAAAGAAGCTCAGGAACAGCACCCAGGCCCTGAGTTCAAGAACCAGAACTAACATACATATACACACAAAAGAAAGATGACTGGAAGTGCACCTGTGACTTACCTAGCCACTCAGGAGGATGGGACCTAGGTTCAAAATCAGTATGGTCAGGGGGGCCAGGAGTTTGGCCTAGTGGTTAAAGTGCTTGCCTAGCATGCATGAAGACCCGGGTTCAATTCCTTGGTACCATATACATAGAAAAAAGCCAGAAGTGGTGCTGAGGCTCAAGTGGTAGAGCTCTAGCCTTGAGAAAGTCCAAGGACAGTGCTCAGGCCCTGAGCTCAAGCCCAGGACTGGCAAAAAAAAAAAAAAAAAAAAAAATCAGTATGGCCAAAAAAATTCTGAAAGACTATATTTCTCATCAGGAAAAATGCAAGATGAGCTGTGGCTCAAGGGCAAAACACCAGCCATGAGAAAGAAAGGTATAAGAGAGTTAAAGGCCCTCAATTCAAGCCCTGGTATTGGGCACAATGGAGGAAAAAAAAAAAAAAAAGACTAAAATATGTTCACTATTAATGACTAATTCACAAAATGCTCAAAGGACAAGATATATCATTGCTAAGAAAAACTATAATGTACTAAAAAGAAAGGTGATCATTTCACACTGTGTTTTATCATAGAGAATAAACTGTGCGTTATTACCTTTCATTTTTGAGTGGGTGTTAATCAATGGGTCAGAGCAAATCCTGCAGGGCCACCATGGGCGTCTCTTGAATTTTGCCCAAATCAAATCTCCAACCTCATACTTGAGTGGTGTAGGCTTTTTCTTCGGTTGACACTTTAGACAGACAAAACACATGGGCATCAATAAGAATCAAAGATCTTTTGAAACAGTATTATCATTTTCCTATTTGTCTTCGGAAAAGGCAATGCCTAAAAAAATTCAAGAGGGAAACACCAAGCCAGATAGGAATTATAAAATGAGTATAACTGATTACTTAGCCTTAATTTTCACTATGTATCTTTGAATACAACATAAGTTCTCAATTAGCATTTGCTTTAAAAAAAACCTAGTTTACTTCAATCTAAAGAAACATAGCCAAGTGCCAGTAGCTCATACCTATAATGCTATCTCCTCAAGAGGCTAAAGATCTGATGGCAGAAGCCAGGTCAGGAAAGACCTTGAGACTCTTATCTCCAATTAAGAACCAAAAAAGGCAGAAGTGAGCTAGGCTGGACAGCACTCAGGCTAAGTTCAAACCAGAAGACAGGTACAAAAAAAATAAAAATAAAAATAATCTGTTTGGGGGCCGGGAGTGGGGCCTGTGGAAGAGTACTTGCCTAGCATGTACAAAGACCCAGGTTCGATTCCTCAGTACCACATACATAGAAAAAAGCTGGAGGTGGTGCTGTGACTCAAGTGGTAGAGCTCTAGCCTTGAGAAAAAGTCCAAGGACAAGTGCTCAGGCCCTGAGTTCAAGCCCCACGACTGGCAAATAAAAAAATTAATAATAACGTTTTGATTTAAAGAATAAAAATACAGATATACATAAAATCATCCTAAGGAAAGTATTTTTTTCTTTCTTTTGTTTTTCTTTGAGGGGGGCCTGGGCACTGTCCCTGAGCTCTTCAGCTCAAGGCTACCACCCTACCCCTGAGCTACAGTCCCCCATTTCCCATTTGAGTCTCATGGACTTTAGTGCCGGGGCTGGCATAGGCCACTTTGCCAGGCAGAAAAGTATTCCTTTCAACTAGAAGTTGAACTATAACATGGAAGGAGCCAGGAATGGTGGCTCACGCCTGTAATCCTTACTCAGGAGGCTGAGATCTGAGGATCTCAGTTCAAAGTCAGCCTAGGCCCTGAAGAGCATGAGACTCTCACCTCCAATTAACCACTGGAAAACCAGAAGTGATGCTATGGCTCAAGGGCATAGGGCGGTAGCCTTGAGCTGAAGAGCCCCAGAGGCTGGAGAGTTCAAGCCCCACAACCACACCCCCACAAAAAAAAACAAGGAAGGAAAGTGAAACAAAACAACAAAACACCATGGAATGTGTTATCTTTAAAATAAAATAAAATCAAGCCAGATGCTGGTGGCTCACGCCTGTAATTCTAGCTACTCGGGAGGTTGCGATCTGAGGATCACAGTTTAAAGCCAGCTGGGGCAGGAAAGTCCATGAGCCTCATCTCAATTAATTACCAGAAAACCAGAAGTGGAGCTGTGGCTCAAAGGGGGAGAGCACTAACCCTGAGCAGAGAAACTCAAGGACAATGCCCAGACTCTGTGCTCAAACTTCACAATCAACAACCAAAAAGCCTTATGTGGAGGAGACAGAGGAAGACCCAGGCAAGGTCTGAGCATGCAGTCCAAGCTGACCTCAAACTTATGATCCTCCTGCCTCAGTATACCCAGTAGTATTGTGCTTCTAAGCTCTGAGTTCTAAATGTTTTTAGTGTTACATTAGATCCTTTGGTAGGTGATATTCTACATCCTTCTAAAGCACAGATATGACTATTATTTAATCCGCATAATGACTCCTAAACGCTATACACAATCTAGACTAGACTTAGGCATAGTCTGTACAAATGATCTTAGGGTTTATGAAAGAAGAAAACCAGTCATGTACAGTACAACTGCAACAAGGATAGAATACAATACAGTGAAGCTCTTTGAAAATGTCAGACAGGTGTAAAATGTTCAAACCTGAAATCCTAGCTACTTGGGAGACTAAGATCTGAAGATCATGGTTCAAAAATCAGCTCTTAAGACTCCCATCTGCAATTAACCACCAAAATTCTAGAAGTGTTGCTCTGGCTCAAATAGTAGAGCATTATTTTTCCCCCCAGGCCTGGGGCTTGAACTTGAGCCACTTGAGCCACAGTGCTACTTCCAGCTTTTTCTGTTTATGTGGTAGTAAGAAACCAAACCCAGGGCTACAAGAATGCTAGACAAGCACTCTACCACTAAGCTACATTGCTAGCATAGAGCACTGTTCCTGAGTCTAACAGCTCGGGAACAGTCACAAGGCCCTGAGTTCAAGCCCCAGCACACACACACACACACACACACACACACACACACACACACACACACACACACACACACACACACACACACACACACACACACACACACACACACACACACACACACAGAAAGAACGTGGTGAAAAAGGGTTATCCAAGTACTTAGGGGACTCAGTTCTGAAGAAGGAGATTCAAAGTCAGCCAGGGCAGGAAATTCTATTAAGACTCTATTCCAGGGCTGGGATTTTGGCCTAGTGGAAGCCCTGGGTTCCCTTCCTCGGTACCACATACATAGAAAAAGCCAAAAAGGGGCCGGGAGTTTGGCCTAGTGATAGAGTGCCTACCTAGCATGCACGAAGACCCAGGTTCGATTCCTTGGTACCACATACATAGAAAAGGCCAGAAGTGGTGCAGTGGCTGAGGATAGAGCACTAGCCTTGAGGAAAGCCCAAGGACAGTGCTCAGGCCGAGCTCAAGCCCAGGACTGGCAAAAAAAAAAAAAAAAAAAAAAAGCGAGAAAGGGTGCTGTGGCTCAAGTGGAAGAGCTCTACCCTTGAGAAAGTCCAAGGACAGTGGGCAGGCCCTGGGTTCAAGTCCCAGGACTGGCAGGGAAAAAAAAGTCTCTTTATTCTCATCAATCATCCAAAAGCTAGAAGTGGAGAGTGGCTCAAGTGGTAAGAGCACTAGCTATAAATGAAAAAGCTTAGGGACGGCACAATGACGCTGAGAACAAGCACACAAGCACACGCGCATGCACGTTCAAGGCCCAGGACTAGCAAAAAATAATTCTCTACTTGATATACTATTCCCAAAAAGTATGAAAGGAAGATCAAATGATTTTTCAAGCTCTTAAGCAGACTTGAAAGCAGAGTAAATGCAGGGACAGGGAACATGGACATACATTCATGAAGCCCTGGGTTTGATTCCTCAATACTATACACAGAAAAGGCTGGAGGTGGCGCTGTGGCTCAAGTGACAGAATGCTAGCCTTGAGCAAAGATCAGACAGTGTCCAGTCCCTGAGTTCAAGGCCTTCCCTTCCTTTCCCCTTAAGAAAAGTATCCCCCCTCCCCAGAGAAAGATAAATACTTACACTGGACAGGGGCTGGGATGTAGCCTAGGGACTAAACACTTGCCTAGCAAGTATAACATCCTAGGTTTGATCCCCAGTACCGAAAAAGACAAAGATACAACAAAGAATCCCTGCATTATACTGGAAATGCAAACTATCGGTGAGATTTTACAAAGTTATATCACAGCCAGGAGTGGTGGCTCATGCCTGTAATCCTAGCTACTCAGGAGGCTGAGATCTGAGGATCATGGTTCAAAGCCAGTCTAGGCACTAAAAAATGTTAGATTCTTATCTCCACTGGAAAACAAGAAGTAGTACTATGGTTCAAGGAGTAGGGAGGTAGCCTTGAGCTGAAGAGCTCAGGGACAGCACCCAGGCCCCAGAGTTCAAGCTCCACGACTGACCAAAAAAAAACTTCATGTTAGTTGATGGTGGCTCATAACTGTAATTCTAGCTCCTCAGGAGGCTGAGAGGGTCACGGTTCAAAGCCATCCCTGGCAAGAAGCTCCTTAAGACCAAAAAAAAAAAAAAAATGGAACTGTAGCTTAAGTAGGAGAGTGCTAGCACTAAGCACAAAAGCTCAGAGACAGTGCCTAGGCTTTGAGTTCAGGCCCCGGGACCAACAAACACACAGAATGGAAAGGAAGGAAGGAAGGAAGTTATTTCTTTTTGAGTCAGGGTCTTTCTTTTTTGTCAGTCGTGGGCTTGAGCTCAGGGCCTGAGCACTGTCCTTGGATTTTCTCAAGGCCAGAGCTCTACCACTTGAGCCTCAGCACCACTTCTGGCTTTTTCTAAGTATGTGGTACCAAGGAATCGAACCCAGGTCTTCATGCATGCTAGGCAAGCACTTTAACCACTAGGCCAAACTCCTGGCCCTTGAGTCAGGCTCTTTCTACACAGGTCAAGCTGTCCTCAAACTTTTGGTCCTCCTGCCTCTACCTTCCAAGGCTGGGATTATAGGTATGCACCACCTGGTGTGGAGATTATGTTTTACCTACAAAATAGGAATGATACCTGCTCTAATTTTGTAGGAAATGGTGTTTATCAAATGAGTGGTAAGATCATTCAAAACCTAGTATGGTACAGCAGGGAGCAGCTAGTTTTAGGGGGCAAATACACCTATTGTGTAAGAATTAAGATTTACTTTCCCAATCTTAACTCCAAATTGCCAATGGTTTCCTTCCAGTCTAGAATGACAAACTGAACTACTACTATAAAGATATTGGTCAGGAGCCGGGAGTTTGACCCAGTGGTAGAGTGCTTGCCTAGCATTCATGAAGACCGGGGTTCGATTCCTCGGTACCACATACAAAGAAAAAAAAAAAAAAGCTGGAAGTGATGCTGTGGCTCAAGTGGTAGAGCTCTAGCCTTGAGAAAAGTCCAAGGACAGTGCTCAGGCCCTGAGTTCAAGCCCCATAACTGGCGAAAAATAAATAAATAAATAAATAAATAAATAACGATACTGGTCAGTACTCATAACCACATAATCTAGCAATGACATGTATGTCCAAACTCCTTTAATACTCATTATGCCACTTTAATTTAAAATTAATCAGGTGAGATAGCCAGCATAGATTTACTCTCCTATATTTACAAATAAGGAAACCATTTCAAGGTGACTCTGCCAAGGGTCCAGAGCACAAAACAAGGACCAGGGCCACCAACACCTCACTACTTCTCACACAGAAACCACAGGTCAACGAAATCCTACCTAACTGTCTCTTCATGGTAGATTCAAAAGCTCTATCTGCCAAGATTTACAGTAACAACTGAGACGCAGTTAGTAGTAAATCTATTGAGGAGGGCCAGGTGGTCTCAGGCAGCATTAAAATTAGATCCCAGGACAATAAACTCAAAAGAGAAAATTTGAATAAACAAGAAGGAATGATTTGGAAAGGGGCAGAGTAAAATCAGGGAAATGAAACGATGAAATCTGGGAAACAGAACAGCAGCAGACAAGCATACTAACTAAGGACCATGTGGTAAGACCAAGTAGAAACCTTCCAGGAAGCCTAGCCTGGAACATCTTAAGACAGGGCAGCATGCTCAAGAGACAGAACAGACATATCCAGGCCAAAGCATTGTTGTTATTCCAAGAATCTGACTACGACTTATAAATCCTCCTCCTAAAATAAAATAGATGCTGGGCAATGGTGACGTATGCTTTTAATTCTAGCTACTCAGGAGGCTGAGATCTGAGAATCACAGTTCAAAGCCAGACAGATAAAGTGGTAGAGCATTAGCCTTGAGCAAAGCGCAAGAATAACACCCAGGCCCTGAGTTGAAGTCCTATGACTGAAATAAATGAAAGGTTTGGCAATAGTGCAGAGGAAATGCCTCCAATGTACGGTCATAAAGTGTGGTATTAAAAGACTGTACTTTCTAGGCCTAAGGTACCAAAAGAAACATGTAAGCCTGTGCCTTCATTATTCTGAAACTGGAAAATTTAACACATTACTTTCAGGGTCTCCTTTGGGCTCTTTAGAGAGAGCTATTTCTAAATACTGACTACAGGCATTTTTGTTACGAGACTCAAACTCTAAATACTTTTCCTGCCTAAAATATTTTCTCTTTTAGCTGGCGCAGTGGCTCACGCCTGTAATCCTACTCAGGAGGCTGAGATCTGAAGATCATGGTTCAAGGCCAACCACAGCATGAGGCTTTCATTTCCAATTAACCACAAGAAATCCAGATGTGGTTTAAAAAAAAAAAATAGAAAGAAAACCAGGAGTGGTGCTGTGGCTCAATGGGTAGGGTGACAGCCTTGAGCTGAAGAGCTCAGGGACAGCCTCCAGGCTGAATTCAAGCCCCACGACTGACTAAATAAATAAAATTGATCAGTGGTTGCGATTCTGGTTACAAATCAAAGTCACCAAGAGCCACTTTATAAAATAACAAATCTTTTAAGTTTGTTTAAAAGTCCAGAAAGTGTTTAAAGCAGACAGAGCAACTTTATTTGAAAGCAAAGGAAACAGAAAGGGCCTGGCACTGGTAGCAAAAGCCTGTAATCCTAGCTACTCAGAAGCTGAGATTTGAAGTTTGTGGTTCAAAGCCAGCCCAGGCAGGAAAGTTCATGAGATTCTTAGCTCCATTATCTACCAGAAAACCAGATGTGGTGCTGTGGTTCTAAGTGGTAGAGTGTTAGCCTTAAGAAAAAGAGCTCAGGGACAGTGTCCAGGCTCTGAGTTCAAGCCCCAAGACCAAAAAAAAAAAGAAAAGAAAAGAAAAAAGAAAAGGACTACTTGTGCAAGAAGTAGTCCAGAACCAGTATCCCTAATATAACAAACTTTACCAGATACCCACCATTGGTAGCTCACATTTACCTACTCAGCTTGACAGAAAAGTCCTCAAGCTGGAAACCACTGGCTTATACCTGTAATCCTCGTTACTTAGGGGCTTATATCTAAGGATCAAGGTTCAAAGCCAACGGACTCAGGAAAGCCCAGGAGACTTTTATCTGCAATTAACCTCCTAAAAGCTAAAGTGGAAGAATGGCTCAAGTAATGTGATGCTAGTTTTGAGCAAAAAGAAAACCTCAGGGACAGCACCCAAGCCCTGAGTTCAAGCCTCAGTGCCAGCATCAAAAAATAAATAGCCAGAGGTGGATCCGTGGTTCCAGTGAAAAGCACTATCCTTGAACCAAAGCAGATACTAGCAGGCTATCACTGTGACTATTCATTGTTTCAGGAGTAGGATTTGAGGCTCAGAAATGGAAAGTGTGTTTCCATCTCCCCACCCCCAAACACACACTATTTTGTAATACAGAAAGATAAACACAGCAGTTTCTTTTAGCCTAACTTGTTAAACTAGATACAGTAGGCCCCCCCGCAAGTGGGGAGGGGGGGAGGGCCTCACACCTGTAATCCTAGTTGCTCAAAAGGCTAAGATCTAAGGATTTCAATTCAGAATCGACCTGAGGCCGGGAGCTTGGCCTAGTGGTAGAGTGCTTGCCTAGCATGCACGAAGACCCGGGTTCGATTCCTCACTCCCACATACATAGAAAAGAGACGGAAGTGGTGCTGAGGCTCAAATGATAGAGCTCCAGCCTTGACAAAGTCCAAGGTCAGGGCTCAGACCCTGAGCTCAAAAAAAAAACAGCTTAGACAGAAGAGTCTGTGAGACTCTTATCTCCAATTAACCACCCCCATACCAGAAGTGAAGCTGTAACTCAAAGTGGTAGAGCACTAGCCCTGAGCAAAAAGCTCAAGGACTGCCTTCAAGCCCTGAATTCAACCCCCTGACCTACCAAAAAAACAACTGAAAGACTTGATACAATGTCATATCCACTTACTAAAAGGGGAATTCTGCTTAGAGATTTTCAGCAGGAAGTTGTTCCTAGAAGACTTTTAAGCCCCAAATCAACAAATAGGTTCCTTTAAAACAGATGCATCAGCCAGGAGCTTGAAGCCTCACACTTGTAAACCCTACCTTACTCAGCAGGCTGAGATCTGAAGATCAGGGTTCAAAGCCAGCCCAGGTAGGAAAAAAATCTCTTATTTCTAATTAACTACCAAAAAGCCAGACATGGACCTGTGGCTCAAGTGGTACAAAAAAAAAAAAAGTGCAAAGAAAAAGATCAGAAATAGTGCCCAGGCCCTCAGTTGAAGCCCTAAGACTGGAACAACAACAAAAAAAAAAAGATAAAAAACTCTGCTTATCTAGTCAGTCGTTGGATCACAGAGTCTTAGTGACTCATATCCACCAGACCTCTGACTCCTACCAGAGCCTATCTAAATCAGCTACTGCCAACCCAGCGTAGAAAGAAAATAGGAAAAGCAGGTCATTCACAAGGATAAGAGTTTGCTTTTGTGATCTAAGGAGGGTTTGGGGTGTATGTCTATTGACAGGTAGTAATTTAAAAAAACTAAACCAAATTAGCCTATAAAATATAACTTTTATTCACTGACTCAACATTTACCAGACTAATGGTTCTGAGACTATAAATACATAATTTCTCTGAAAAAACTCAGTCCAGGGGCCAGGAGTTTGGCCTAGTGGTAGAGTGCTTGCCTAATATACACGACACTCTGGGTTCGATTCCTCACCTACCGCATACACTAAAAAAGCCAAAAGTGGTGCTGTGGCTCAAGTGGTAGAGCACTGGTCTTGAGGAAGGCCCAAGGACAGTGCTCAGGCCCTGAGTTTAAGCCCCAGGACTGGCAAAGAAAAAAACAACAAAAAAAACTTGGTCCAGAGCCAAACACTGTGGCTCAAGCCTATAATCCTAGCTACTCAGAAGGCTGAGATCTGAGGATCAAGGTTCAAACCCAGCCTGAGCATAAAGACTGTGAGACTCATATCTTCAATTAACCACTAGAAAACTGGAAGTGGTGCCAAGGCTCTAGCGGTAGTGTGGCAGCCTTGAGCTTAAGAGTTCAGGGACAGCACCCAGGCCCAGCGTCCCAGCCTACAGTATGGGCTAATATTCTGATCAAGTCACCCAGCTAAGCTGCTCCCTAATTCCTAATACTTTTTTGATACAAGTCTGAGTTAGACCCTGTCTTGGGTGCTACCCCTGAGTTTTTTTGCTCAAAGCTTGCGCTCTAGCACTTGGCCATGGCTCTATTTCTGGCTTTTTGGTAGTTAACTTGAGGTCAGAGTAAGAGTCTTATGGACCTCCCTGCCTGGCTAAAATCAAACTCCATCATCCTCCCTCTTCACATCTCATAGTTGTGAGCCACTGGTGCCCAACTACTTTAGTTTTTTGTTTGTTTTGTCAGTCATGGGGCCTGAACTCTGGGCCTAGGTGCTGTCCTGAGCTCTTCAGCTCAAGGGTACTGCTCTACCCGCTGAGCCGCAAGACCACTTCCAGTTTTCTACTGGTTAATTGTAGATAAGAGTCTCACAGTTGGGGCGGGGAGTTTGGCCTAGTGGTTAAAGTGCTTGCCTAGCATGCATGAAGACCCGGGTTTGATTCCTCGGCACCACATACATAGAAAAAAGCCGGAAGTGGTGCTGAGGCTCAAGTGGTAGAGCTCTAGCCTTGAGAAAGTCCAAGGACAGTGCTCAGGCCCTGAGCTCAAGCCCAGGACTGGTAAAAAAAAAAAAAAAAAAAGTCTCACAGTCTTTAGTGCCTGGGCTGGCTTTGAACCGTGATCCTCAGATCTTAGCCTCCTGAGTAGTTAGGATTACAGGCATGAGCCACTGCATTTGGGCTTCTTCTTTAGTTTCGAAGGTATTGAAGTATGAACTCGGAATCCAGTCAGGTTACTAGGCAGAAGCCACGCCCTTTTTTATTTTTCACCTATGTCAGAGCTTTATACTTCCAAGTGGATCTGAGATGACAAGCATGCTGGGACCTTCTCTTTTCTCTTTGTTGTCAATCATGAGGCTTGAACTCAGGGCCTGGGTACTGTCCCTGAACTCTGCTCAAGGCTAGTAGTCTACCACTTTGAGCCATAGCACCACTTCCAGTTTTCTGATGGTTAACTGGACTGAAGAGTCTCACAGACTTTCTTGCTGATACTGGCATTGAACTGTGATCCCCTGATCTCAGCCTCCTGAAATATTTAGGATTTAAAGCACTGAGTCACAGTACCCAATCTAACGTTACAACTGATTATTACAGATCATATTACAGCATGATAGAAGTGTTTTTTTCTTGATGTACGAATTATCAAAATACAGGGCTGCAGGGCATAACTGGTGGTAATAAACAAGTTCCAGACCTGGGATTCAAACCCCAGTACCTCCCCAGCCCCAAACAAAACACATTTAATACATTTTCTTTCATTTTTTTCATTGTTTTATTTATTTATTTGAGCCAGGCTCTGGATATGTGTATATATAGCCCAGGTTGGTCTCAAACTGTCTAATCTTTTCTTAGCCTCTCAGGCACTGATTACATGCATGTGTGCCACCATACTGGCTCTTTAATACATTTTCAACTGCATCAATTGCAATGTTAAGGAAATGCCACTGGTACATGGAACTAAATTGTCAACTTCCAATTAAATCTTTCAAAAATGCTGTTGAATATGAAATTCCAATAACAATTAGTGTGGCATTAAAGTCTGTAATTTCCTCTCAGTTCACTTATGGTTTGAACATGACTTATTTTCATCAGGGAATTCCAATAGCTTCAATTACAGCACCAGGAGAAATAAGAGATGACATGGGGACTATATCCTCATAATTTACAAAGAAAATCCTTCTTCAGACTCTTCCTGGTATATGAGGGGATATCATATAACCAGTAATTATTTTTAATTTAATCTAATTTGTAAATATAATTGCTTATCCTCCAATATATTCTAACCTTCCAGCAATCTTTAAGAATATTACTATATCTTACATAAGGCAAGTGGAGATGTATTAAAAAAATGTAAAGACCCTAATAAACTGATTTTACCTGATTACAACACTAAAATTTAAAACCAGCCCCAATTACTGACAGCAAATAATAAATAAATATATATGATTTTATTTGTTCTCTATCAAGTTTGTAAAAATGAAAATGTTTTGAAACCTATTTATCCATAACCACTGAAAAGAGTATAGATCATTAAATTACATGAAAAGAATTGTAAAACTTCAATATCCCAGTTCTGAGGCAGGAGAATCAAGGCCAGAATGGGCTACAATATGAAACACGCACACACGCAGAGGACAATGAAAAACCCAACTCAACAATGCACAAAATAGCTCTTCAATCTTGGTGTAGAGGCTCATGTCTATAATCCTAGCTGCTCAGGAGGCATTAAAGACCCAGAGATTTTTTTTTCTGGTCAGTTGTGGGGCTTGAACTCTAGGCTAGGCACTATCCCTGAGCCCCTCAGCTCAAGGCTACTATCCTACCCCTTGAGCCACAGCACCACTTCCTGTTTCTAGTGGCTAGAGATAAGAGTGAACTGGGATCTCTTCAGATCTCAGTCTCCTGAATCACTAGGATTACAGGTATAAGCCATGGCACCAGTTATTTAGCAAGATGTAGAGACACCTCTGATCTCCAATGAACCACTAGAAAATGCAAGTGGGGAGGGTGGTAGCCTTGAGTTGAAGAGCTCAGAGACAGCCCCCAGGCCCAGAGTTGAAGCCCAATGACCCACCAAAAAGTAAATAAATAAATAAATTCTGTGTATCACTCAATTTTGACAGGAAGAAAGAAAAAGAACAAAACGTAATCAATCACTATACAATCTAATAATACTTCTACTGGATAATTATCCCACAGTAGTAAAATCTTATGCACTCCGCCCCCCAAAAAAACCTGTAAACAAATGTACTTATCAATCCGTACTTTTCCCAAAAGGCAGAATGAGCCCAAATGTCCTCCAACAGTCAATAGCTATGAAATCTATGGAATATTGGACTACAGGCAAGTATCAGCTCCAGAATTCAAAGCCCAATACTACCCTCCAGCCCCAAATCACTAAAAACAAATAACAACAACATCAAACACTTATGCTATCACCCATGCGTGATGGCATATGCCTGTAAGTACCAAACTAGAGGGAAGCTAATGCAGAACGGCAAGGTCCAGGTCAGGCTGGAGTACAATAAGACCCTGTCTCAAAACAAAATCAGGGACTGGGAGTTTGGCCCAGTGGTAGAGTGCTTGCCTAACATGCACAAAGACCCACATTCAATTCTTTGGTACTGCATATACAGGAAAAACCAGAAGTGGTAGAGCTCTGACCTTGAGAAAGTCCAAGGACAGTGCTCAGGCCCTGAGCTCAAACCCAGGACTGGCAAAAAGAAAAAAACAAAAACAAAAAACTGAAAATGATGCCCTGGATCAAAGTGATAGAGCCCTATCATTGAGCAACTGATCCCCCCTCCACCCCCTCAAAAAAAGTTTCAGCAAACTGGGGATACAGAAGCAAAACTACAAAGTATTAAGAAGCTGTAAACAAAGTAGATGTCTTTTTCAAGAATTCACACACAAACAGAACTGTAACTTGGAAGTTAAAATAAAAGATGTTGTTGAGTACCCATGACTTACACTGTACCCAGCATGCTGAGATTCAGAGGGTCAGTATTTAAAGCCGGCTTGGGCAGGAAAAAGAATCCAAAACCAGCAAAAAGCCAGGCTGGTGGCTGGCACAAATAGTAAAATTCTAGTGGGCAAATAAGTCAAGCAAGTGTGAGACCTTGAGTTCAAACCCTATACTGTCAGAAAAAGAAAAAAGAAACTACTTCAAATCAGCAGACAGAAATGTAGGAGATAGTGCAGACTCAGTTAAAAATGTTCAAGACTTTCAGAAGCAACAAAAGAAAAACAACAGTATTCAGACTAAATGAGACAAACAAAACTTAATAAATTATTTCCTGTTCAAGCTTTCTTCCAGATTTTAGCAATCACCACTTTGTGCAAACAAAAGCTTTCCACACTTGAAGGAATCCTACAGTGTCAACTCACATATAAAAGCTTGAGATCAGGATTATAAACTAACATCCTTTTTTTTTTTTTTTTGCCAGTCTTGTGGCTTGAACCCAGGGATTTGTGCATGCTAGGCTAATACTCTACCACTAGGCCACTCCCCGCCCCTAAAATCGTTTTTTTTTTTGGTTCATCATGAGGCTTGAACTCTGGGCCTTGGCACTGTCCCTGAGCTCTTCTTCAGCTCAAGACTAGCTCTCTACCACTTAAGCCACAGCACCACTTCCCTAACAATTATTGTGTATCAGTGTACCCAGAGAAAATTATTGGAAATGAACTGAGAGGTGTAACTCAGTGGAGTAAGAGTACTTGCCTAGTATGCATAAGGCTTAGGGATTCCATCTCTAGAAAAAATACTCAGCTAGCAGTGCTTTGCACCTGTAATCCTAGCTGAGATGGCGGTTCAAAGCCAGCCCAGGTACTAAAAACAAGAGACTCTCATCTCCAACTTATCACTAGAAAATGGGAAATGGGGCTGTGGCTCAGAGAGGTAGGACAGTAGCCTTGAGCTGAAGAAAAAGCTCAGGGACAGTGCCCAGGCCCTAGAGTTCAAGCCCCAAGACCCACCAAAAAAAAAAAGAAAACAGGAAGTAGCATTGTGGCTTAAATGGTAGAGCACTAGCTTTGAGCTGAAGAGCCCAGGGACAGTGCCCAGCCCACAGTTCAAGCTCCAGGACTGACAAAAAGAGAAAACAAACAAAAAATACTCAGCTAACATCTTACATTATTATTATTATTAAAGAGTACATGAAGATGAATTGAAAAGCTGCTCCCTCCCTTGGGCCAGGAGTTCGGACTAGTGGTAGAGTGCTTGCCTACCATGCATGAAGCTCTAGGTTAGGTTCCTCAGTACTAAATACACAGAAAAGCCGGAAATGGTGCTGTGGCTCAAGTGGTAGCGCTTTGAGGAAGCCCAGAGACAGTGCTCAGATCCTGAGTTCAAGCCCCAGGACTGGCAAAAAAAAAAAAAAAAAATTTAAATTAAATAAAACTACATATGAGACTGGGAATGTGGCTTAGTGGCAGAATGCTTGCCTAACAAGCATGAAGCTCTAGGTTAGGTTCCTCAGTACCACATAAACAGAAAAAGCCAGAAGTATCGCTATAGCTCACGTGGTAAAGTACTAGCCTTGAGCACAAAGAGGGGATTAGTGCTCAGGCCCCCCAAAACTGGCAAAATAAATAAAGCCAAGTCCCTCAACCATGGTGTCAGAGAAAAGATCCAATAGAAAAGCCAATTCTCTTCTAAGGAGAAAAAGACTACAGACAGGTACCAGTGCTACCTAGCTAATCCTAGCTACTCAGAAGACTGAGATCTGAAGGTTGTGGTTCAAAGCCAGCCAGAGCAGAAAAGCCTGTGAGACTCTTATCCCCAATTAACCATCAAAAAAACCAGACACAGTGGTTTAAAGTGGTAGAGCACTAGACTTGAAAAGCTCAGGAACAGAGCCCAAGTACTGAATTCAAACCCCACAACCAACTTAAAAAAAACAAAAAAAACAAAAAAAAAAGACATTTGCTAGGTATTTTCCTTTCTGCAACAATAAACTTAGTAAGTCTAATTGTCTCAACAGCCTAAGACTACATGTAAGGGTTTTTATTGCCAGTCCTGGGTCTGGGCACTGTCCTTGCACTTTCTCATGGCTAGTGCTTCACCTCCTGAGTCACTGTTTGGTAACTACTATTAGATACATAACATTGGATCCATCAGCCTCAAGATTCTTGAGTTGAACCGATACTCCACTAACATCTGTTAGATGATAACCATCCAGGTTTAATTTCTATTTGTATGCGTCTAGCAAAACATCCATGTCCATTCTCCAAAATAAATTTGTGTGTGTAAATAAAGACAAAACTATCATACACAAGGTCAACATGAACCACAGAAAGATTGGCCTGCAAAGATCTGCCGGTAGGTTTTCAAAATAGCCTTTCCACTGTTAGCAGTGGACAATAAATCCTTAAAAATCTGCCAATGCCAAGGAAAGAATCAGAGTATCAAAGCATATTTAAGATATGAATCAACAGAAACAAAAGTGACACACCCATATTCTCCCCCTGTAACTTTAAAGATTAACAGATTAAATGCATGGTAAAGTTAAATGTTTAAGGATTGCAAATACCAGGTTTTAAGTGGTTTTTGTTTTTTTTCTCATAGTATCTGTTTTCAGGCATCTGTTGTTATTACACAAATCCGTTTTTACAAATAAATCTTCTTTGGTGACAAAAGGACCCTGACTGTGGTGTGTGGGAAGAAACACAACTCGGAATCCACAGCTAACGCTGAAAGTCAATAATTTGGAAATTAAGTACTTTTGGATTTTTCTAAGTGATGATTTAGAAGTCAAATGATTCTGCCTACATCCAAGAACTTCAGTTACTATCCTCTAGAAGCATTACAGCACTAATAGAAACTTGGTTCACTTCTATACACATATATACACACATTCTTCAAATTTTACAACTAGAAGAATTAAAGAGCCTCTTACCCTGATACGCCAGTGATCAAAAGTATAGATGCTGTCCCTTCAGGAGTAGTTCAGAGAAAGCAATCTAATTTGAATTTTGACTGATGTCCAAGAAAGCTTCCTCAGACACTTTAACTCTGTGCCCAACAGGCACTTGAACCTACAAGCAAGTCACCTATTAAGTAAAAGTAATAAACTATGTTTCTTTATGTGGAAACTGGACTTCAGTAAGTAACAAATTGGTTGTCACCTGCACCTATAATACTGCCAGGCCAACGTTTTTTGTTAAAAACTAACATCTACTTATATCTTACAAATCAAATCAATGGAAGAATGAGGGAACGGATGACACTGCACAAAACAAAATGAATGTACTTATTACCTGACTCATGTAAATGTAACTCCTCTATATATCATCTCTATAGAAAATAACAAGAAATCATTTGTTTAAAAATCAAATGCCTGTAAAAACCTAAACACTGATCCAGTCCTCACTGAAATTAAGTGGAAAAGAGAACCAAAAACCACACAACAGAACTAAATTTTAAGACCAAAGTAAAATCCCCTCCCCCCAAATAACCTTATATAACCCTTTCAACTATGTACGGATAAACAACAAAAACAAATCAAGTTTCCCATTCAGTGGCACAAGTATTATATACAACCGTGTATATATGTAAGTGGTACCAAAAACTGCTTACAAATGGCAATTCCTGTGAAGTAGATGGTGATGAAGTTCCAGGTAATTCTAGCATGTTTCCTAATGTACTGGAACTGGAGTCTGGATCATCCTGAAAAGATAAATTTATTGAGTTAAACCGCTCTTCTATGGTACTGCTCGTATCTCCTAGTGAAAGGGGGTCTGGGAGAAGGGTTGCCTCGTCATGGGTGGCGTCCACTTCTCTTCTTTGCTTATTTGTCTGTGTTTCAGTCTGAGGAGCTAATGGCAAGAATGGCGATTTGACTGCACCAGCACCATCTCTACTCTCTGGTGTGCTGTCTTGTTCACTTTCCATGGCCACTTCTACACCATTCTGTGACTTAGGCTCATAATTGCAGGTGGCAGTGGTCTGAGTTTCCTCAAAGATCTCTATACTCTCATCCTCTGTGACTGGCTGTTCTGGGTCCATTTCAGAATTTACGTGTGCATCGTCCACACGAGTAAAACTCTCAAAGTGCAGAAAGCCATTCTTGATCGTCTTTGTTACTTTTAACTGGAGTTCAGGGGAGTTATTACAAGAGGGTTCCTGTTTCATAGCAAGTGCTGTTGGACCACCAGGACTCAAGGAAGTGCAAACAACTGGCGACTGAGCTCTTGAATCACTTTTTGCCGGGTCTTGAAAGGATTCTGATCCATCAGCAGACCCATTTAAATACTCTACATTGATCATGGAGGCCAAATCCTGTAGTCTCCGCAGTGGAATGTAACAAGATGGAGAATCTTGTCCATAAGCATTTTGGGATGTTCCACTGGCTGTCGGTAACTGCATAGTACACCCGTTAACTGGCTCAGAAAAAGTGGATTGACCATTACCGAAAGGGCTGTCCTTGTCTTCAGGAGCATCTACATTCACCGGATTAGAAAAGGGCGGCGGCAGACAATTCCTTCTGGATAGTTCACAGGTCTGATCCATCCTGGGCCCGCATCAACCTGGAATCCAAACACACCAGTCATTAATCCGAGGGGACAAGCCATCCGACTCTTCCCTTCAAAATGGCAGCCACTTCCCAAGGCCTTCGTGGCCTCTCGTGTGCCTTTCTGCTGCACTTCCAAGGGCGGAAAAAAAAAAAAAAAAAGTTCTCCCGGCTGACGATGGGGAGGAAAAAAAAAAAAAAAATGGCCTCGGCAGCGACGACGACGACGACGAACCCTCCACCAACTCCATCTTCCCCTCCCCTCCCCGCACACACACGCCGGAGCCCAGGCAGATCCTGCCACATGGAACTCGCCCGTTCCTTTTCTCCTGCGCTGCTGGCTCTCCAACACTTGGGCTGGGCTTACCATGAAAAAAAAAATTCCCCCCCCCAAAAAATATATAAAATATCTCCAAAGAGGAATCGTCTTTTTCCTCCTCCTCCTTCTCCACCCGGAGAATCCAACGAACCTCACAGGCCTGGCTCTGCTGAATAGGAGGAGGGGGCTGCGACAGGGTGGAAGAGGCCGAGGAGGGTGGACATGGCCCCCCCCCCAAAAGAACAAGCGCCCCCTCCTCCTGCTGCTGCTGCTGCTGCTCCGGGCGCAGCGGTCACAATAGCGCGGCCCCCCCACCCCCCCACCCCACCCCGCGCCCGGGGCCTCCGGGGCCTGGGCAGCGGCCGAGCGCAGGCCGCAGGCGGGGCGGCCGGGACCCCGGCGCAGGCCCGGCGGGGGCCGCGCGGCCTGTGCGCCCCGGGGAAGAGATCGGAGGCGCGCGGCGCGGGGTGGAGGTGGCGGCGGTGATGGTGGCGGTGGTGCGGAGGCCCCTCCGGGGGGTGCGGAGGGGAGGGCGGCCGGCCGGGCGCACAGCCGCCGCCGCTTCACGGCTTGACAAACATGGCTGCTGCCGCCGCCCGCCCGCCCGCCCGCCCGCCCGCCCGTCCGTCCGTCCGTCCGTCCGTCCGTCCGTCCGTCCGTCCGTCCGTCCCCGGGGCCCTCGAGCTGCTGCTCCTCCTCGATCGGCAGCCGGGAAACTTGTTGGGGGTTTGGGGGGGGAGGTTTGGCCTCACTTCCCTTCCGCACACCTCGATGGCGACCCCGCGGGGCGGCCCCCCTAGGGCGCACGCGCGGAAGTTGGCGGCGGCGGCCCGGTCAGCTAGGCCGGAGCCCGGCTGGTCGTGATGGAGGAAGGAGGGGAAGCGACGCCGGCGGCCACCCCGGGCTCCTCCGCCTCCGCCCCGACCCCGCGGCGCCCCCGCCTTCCCGCCGTCCCCCCCCCGCCCGCCCGCCCCGCACCCCCGCACCCCCGCCCCGAGCGCACTAGTTACCGTGCCCCGCGCCCCCTCCCGGGCCAGCTGAGGGGAGGGGGGGACCCTCATGACACCGGGGCGCGAGCGCAGCCGAGGGGAGGGAGGGAGGGAGGGGGGCAGCCGCGGCCCGCACCGCCCTCGCCCTCCCCGCTGTCGCTCTTCGGCAGGGAGAAGAGGCAGGCGAGCGAGCGCGACCGGCCCCGGCCTGATTCCACCTCCTCCTCCTCCTCCTCCTCCTCCTCCGCCGCGGCCGCCGCCGTCGCCTCACACCCCCCCCACCGCGCGCGCCCCCGCGGCGGCGCGTGCGACCCTGCGCCGGCCCCGCGCGCGCGCCCCCGCGCCGCCCCTCCCCCGCCGCGCGCGCGCGCCCACGCCGCCCTCTTCAGGGGGGTTCAGGGCGGGTGAAGCCGCCGCCCCCCCCTCCTCCTCCTCTTCTTCCCCCCCCCCCGCGGCCATGCGCTCGCCCGTTCGCGGCCGGGGCCCGGGGTGTGGCTGAGGCCTCGCGGGAACGTCGCGGGGTGGCATCCCGGGCCCCCCCGGTGCCCACGGCGCCTCGAACCCCCGGTTCCTCCCCCAGCTCCCGGGTCCCCTGGAAGCGCTCGAGGCTCAGGCCCAGCGCGCGGCCTCCATCTTAGGTTACACAGCCCGTGCGCTGGGCACCTGCCTCGGGGGCCCCGCCGGCCTCGGCCCGGGGCCCGGCCGCCCCCCTCCCGCCGCGGGGCTCACCTGACGGCGAGGCGGCCTAGGCTGGGGCCTGGGGCGGGGGTGGGGGCCTGGAGGCCTCGGGGGACCCCGGGCGGGCGCGGCCGCAGGTGAACCCCGTGCCGGGCCGCACCCCGAGCCCACACCACCACCACCACCACCACCACCGACCCAGCTGCACAAGGAAACAAAATGGAGGCCGCAGCCAGCCCGGGTCCTGCCTCCCCGCGTCCGGCCCGGGGCTCCGTCCGGACGCAGCCTCGACGCCCGCCCGCGACGCGGAGGCGGCAGCCGCGCCCGGAGCCCCGCGCACACACACACACACGGGGCCCGGGCCTGCTCGGGGCCTGCGGCGCCCGCGGCCCCGCACCCGCCACCCCCCTCGCCTCCCCGCCCTCCTCCTCCTCCTCCTCCTCCCCACACACCCGGGCCGCGGCCGTGCGGGGCCTCCGGGGGGAGCCGGGTCGGGTGGATCCTCCCGGGGCGCAGCCCGCTCCCCCTGCGCCCGGCCCCGGGGGCTGAACCGCACCTCGGCCGGCCTCCGGGAAGGCCGCGTCTCCCCCCCGGTTTCCCCCGGTTCCCCCGGTTCCCCAGATCGAGCACCGCCGGGACGAAGCTTCCCCGGCCACCCACGGGCCTCGGGGTCTTCGCGGCCTCGGGCGGAGCAGTGGTGGGGAGGGGGGGGAGGCGACCACGGATTCCCCCCCCCCACACGTCCTGCACCGCCTCCCGCGCCTCGTCTGGGTCCGGGCCCTGCACCGGGGCGGGCGCGGGGTCGGTGCGTGCGCGGGGGGCCGGGAGGGGCCTGGCTCGTTCGTTCGCTCGCACGGCGGTGGAGGCTGCAGTTCCCCGCACCCAGGCAGATGGCCCTCTTCGTGCCACACGCAGCCCGGCTCCCCCACCCCGGGCATCGGGGGGGCCCCCCCGCCACGCCTGCGAGGCCTGCACCCCGGGGTCAGGGCGGCGGTGCCCTCGGGGGAGCAGGGGGGAGAGGGAGGAGGGGGGATCCCCGGGCCTGCGCCCGGGCTCGGAAGCACCGACCTAGCGTGGCCCCGGCCGCATCCATTCCTCAAAGCCCGCGCCAGGGCATGTCGGGAGCCGGGCCCGGGCCCCGCACGCCCGCCCGCCCCTCCTCCGGGGGCACCGGGGCCGGGGAGCGGGGGGAGGCACGACCACGGCTCGCCCGAGGAGACACTTGGCCCCCTAGATGGCGAAGCCCATCGTCGCTGAGTCACAGAAAGCGACCATGCACCGCCATCTGATTCCCGCCTCCTCCTCCTCCTCCTCCTCCAGAAAGCCTTCAGTGATTGGAGTCCATTTCCAGGCCCACCGAGGAGAAGGGAAGACGGAGGGGCCCTCAGGTGCTGCAGCCCGGTGTGGGCCCTGGGCTCCTCAACTCCACCCTCCCGCTCCCCAACTCCCCCCCTCCTCCCCAGACATCCACCCCAGCAGACAGACAGACATCCCTCGGCTTATCCTAAACCCACAGTCCAACATGGGGGCTGGCGAGGGCCGGGAAGAGGCGCCCCCTGGAACTGGAACTGGGAGGAGGACAGCGCCTTGACCTGGGTGGGGGTGAGGGGGTCCTTCTCCCAGGTGCCAAGATGATTGATTGGCACTTTTATGCCAGGAGAGCTGGGTCTGCTGCACCTCAGGCCTTTTGTTTCACTGAAAAAGCCACTCCTCCAGTCCCATCTGGCAATTCTATGTGGAAACTTCCCTGAGTGTTTCCTTCACACCTAATAAATAATCCCAGCTGATCAAGCTGATTAATGCTCCTCCCTCTCCCTCCTGTGTCTTCCCTGGGTCGGGCCCAGACTTTCTGTAGGCCTGGGAATTGAGGTTTGCTCCCACACACCATCCACCCCCAGCCTCAGTTTCCTCATCTGTGGCTTTCATTTCCAATGCACAGGGCCTCCGTGAGGATCTTAGGAAATACAATGTTTGCAAGCTGTACTTCAGCTTGGTTACAGATCCAGCACTTGACCATAGAGAAATGTGTGCAGCCGCCTTGTCTGCAAGTCTTGGCAGTAGGTTAGGGAGCCGGGAATAAATGAATGAGATGTTTGCACCCCCTAAATTTCAGGGGGAAAGTTCCAAGTGTTAAACCCGGGTGCAGATGGCTCATAGCAGTCATCCTAGCTGCTCAGAAGGCTTAGATCTGAGGATGGAAGTTCTAAGCCAGGCCAGGCAGGAAGTCCATAACACACTTATCTCCCACATGGGGAAAGTAGAGCTGTTTCCCCCCTGGTCTGTTCATCTCATCTAAAGACAGAGCTCAGAAAACCAATGCCAGGGGCTTCACGTCTGTCATCCTAGCTCTTTGGCAGGCTGAGCTCTGAGGATGATGGTTCAAAGCCAGCCTGGTCAGGAAAGTCCATGAGACTATTCTCTCTAATGAACCACTAAAAAGCCAGCACTGGAGGTGTGGCTCAAATGGTAGAACACCAACTGGGAGTGAAAAGCCTAAGGGAGAGCTTGAGGCACTGAGTTCAAGCCCCAGTACTAGCATACTAGCACACACACACACACACACACACACACACACACACACAATAATAATAAGTGCTCATAGCTCTATAGATTTGTGATACCGCACACTGACACTCAGAAATGTAAATGCCCAGCAAGATCAGACTACCTTAGTTTCCCCACCTGTAAACCACGCCTCCAGTCTACCCTGTGGACGGATACCTGGCTAGTCCATGACCTCTTTACTTTTCCTCTTAAAATTGTGTCGTTTTCATTCCCGAATTCAACTCACGGAGCTTTCTTTTCAGAGCCTTGTGGGAAAGGCAAAGAAGTCACAAGGAGACAGCTGAGGACAGAGGTCAGAGTGGCCAGGAAAAAGCAGACTTGGCAGCGGTGCCTGCAGGAAGGACAACCAGAGCGACTGGAAGATTCTGTAGGAAGAGCCAGCCAAAGAGGAAAGGAAGCTGCCATGCCAGCAGGCAAGGCCAGAGAACACTGTGGAGGAAGAGATCCCATCTGAGCATGACCGGAATCACTGCATGTGCCAGCACAGGTGACTAGTGCCATAAGAGGCTGAAAGAAAGATAGGAAAGACTGTTTTCTTCAAGGCCTTTTTAGTCAAGTTGAAGACTATAGGCTTGGCTGGGAGTTTGGCCTAGTAGTCGAGTGCTTGCCCAACATGCACAAAGCCCTGGGTTTGATTCCTCAGTATCACATACACAGAAAAAGTCAGAAGGGGTGCAGTAGCTCAAGCACTAGCCTTGAGGAAGCTGAAGGACAGTGCCTAGGCCCTGAGTTCAAGCCCCAGGACCAGACTCCTGCTAGTGTCTAAAAGAATGTGTTGGGTTTCTTTTCTGGAAACACATTCCAATCATGGATTTGCCTCAGCTGTGGCACAATCAGATTATATATAATTATATACACTTGTTGTTTTCTGTACTCATCCAGGCTAGTTTAGAATCATGATTCTCAGATCTTACCCTCTGGAGTAGTTAGGATTACAGGCCTAAGCCACCAGCACCCAGCTTTTTTGTTGGTGGTGGTGTTTTTTGTTTTTGTTTTTTCCCAGTCCTGGGGCTCGAACTCAGGGCCTGAGCACTGTCCTTAGGCTTTCTCAAGGCTAGAGCTCTACCACTTGAGCTACAGCACCACCTCTTGTCTTTTTTCTATGTATATGGTACTGAGGAATCGAACCCTGGTCTTCATGCATGCTAAGCAAGCACTCTACCCACTAGGCCAAACTCCCGGCCCTAATGTTTTTGTGATTGTTTTCAGTCAGTCATGGAGCTTGATCTCAGGGCTTGGACACTCTGTCCAAGACTAATGCTCTACCACTTAGAGCCACAGCTCTACTTCCAGCTTTTGTGCTCCTTCATAAGGAGATCAGAATCTCAGGAACTTTCCTGCCCGGGCTTGCTTTGGATCATGAACCTCAGATCTCAGCATCCTGAGCAGCTGGGATTTCAGGCATGAGCCACCAGCAGCCAGCTTTCTACATCTAATTTGTTTCGTTGTATCCCTAGCACCCAGCCAAGCTCTACCAAACACTGTTTGGATTCCAGGGAAAAGAGAACAGGTGAGAGGACATTGGACTCTGGAGGGGAGGAGACAGAAAGCAGGAGGGCTGCAAACAGTTGTTAAGAAATAGCTTTCGCTTCTGTTCCTATGAGAGTTCTCTCTGTCTCGCTATATCTCTCTGTCTCTGTCTCTCCTTCTGTCTCTCTCTGTCTGTCTGTCTGTCTGTCTGTCTCTCTCTGTCAGTCCTAGGGCTCAAACTCAGGGCCTGGGCACTCCCTGAGCTCCTTTTTTTGCTTAAGACTAACATTCTACCACTTGAGCCACAACACCACGTCCAGCTTTTTCTGTGATTAACTGGAGTTAAGAGTCTCAAGAACTTTCCCACCCAGGGTGGCTTTGAACTTGGATCCTCCTTAGTGAGAGTTCTGTTTTGTAGCTCTGTTTCCTCGGTTTGGAGGAAGCAATTTTGTTTGCCAGATGAACACAAGAGGCTTCGAAGCAGCTTGGGAAAGGCCTTGCTCTGGCAAGTGGTAGGATGCTACAATTTATAACTAGTAGTTGCTCAATCAAGGCTAAAAATAGGTCAAGGGAGCTAAAGGTGAGATAAGACCCTGGATAAGCATTTAGCACCGTTAGGAAAACTTCAGTATATAGTGGGTGGCAGATAAAGAAAAACAGGTCATAATCCAAGAACTTGGGTGACCCATAGTTTTCCAATTTGTGAGTGAGTGAGTGTGTGTGTGTGTGTGTGTGTGTGTGTGTGTGTGTGAATAATTGAATCTAGGGGCTTGCATGTTCTAAATAAGTCCTCTTCCTCCTCCTCCTCCTTCTCGTCCTCCTTCTCGTCCTCCTCCTTCTTCTTCTGTTGGTCATGGGGCTTGAACTCTGGGCCTGGGTGCTGTCCCTGAGCTCTACAGGCTAGTGCTCTATCACTGGAGCCACAGCACCATTTCCAGTTTTCTAGTGGTTAATTGAAGATAAAAGTCTCACAGACTTGAGTGCCCCGGTTGGCTTTAAACCACGATCCTCATATCTCAGTCTCCTAAGTAGCTAGGATTACAAGCTTGAGCCACCACACCTGGGAAGGTGGCTAGGTGCTTGCCTAGCATGCATGAAACCCTAGGTTCAATTCCTCAGTACTGCATGCACAGAAAAAGCTGGAAGTGACATTGTGGCTCAAGTGGTAGAGTGCTAGCCTTTAGCCTTAAGCAAAAGAAGCTCAGGGACAGCACCCAGGCCCTGAGTTCAAGTCCTAGGATAGCCGAAAACAAACAAAAACAACAACAACAAAAAACTTTGGGGAGCCAGGAGTCAGTGGCTCACATTTATAAGCCTGGCTACTCAGGAAAATGAGATCTGAGGCTACTGCTTGAAAGCTAATCCAGGCAGGAAAGTCCCAGAAACTCCTATCTCCAATTAAACTGCAAGAAAGTCAGAAGTGTCGCTGTGAATCAAGTGGTAAAGCTCTAGTCTAGAGCAAAAGAACTCAGGACAGCACCCAGGCCCTGAGGTCAACCCCCCAATACCAACAGAAAAACAAATGAAACCAGCAAACAAACAGGAAAAGCCAGTGTGTTAGGCTGAGGATGTGGGTCTGTGGCAGAAGCCCTAAGTACAAACTGTAGCTCTCAACAAAAACCCCATGAAGACCACCCACCCACCAGATCTGAAATCTAACTCCAGGATGGGTGGGAAAATTCAAAGATCAGAATCTTGGAGAATTTGCTAGAGGAGGGGGAGACACTGTAGGCTGCCCCAGAGCCTTCTGTCCCCACACTCCAGACCCCCTATCTGACAGATTTGCATTTGAGTGACTTGGAGCTCCCTCCCTCTCCCCCCTTCCCTCTTCTCTTTTGTGCTGTTACCTAAGCTTGAACTCAGGGCCTGGGGATTGTCTCTGAGCTCCTCAGCTCAAGGCTAACACTCTACTACTTGAGCCACAGTGCCATTTCCAGTTTTCTGGTAGTTCATTGAAGATAAGAGTCTCACGGGGCCTAGTGGTACAGTGCTTGCCTAGCATGCACAAAGACCTGGGTTCGATTCCTGGGTACCACATATATAGAAAAACCAGAACTAGTGCTGTAGCTCAAGTGGTGGAACACTAACCTTGAGGGAAGCCCAAGGACAGTGCTCAGGCCCTGAGTTCAAGCCCCAAGTTCTGGTGCTAGGGGAGAGTCTCAAGGGGCCTAAGTGGTAGAATACCTGGATGAGAGGCCCTGAGTTTAATTCCCGCTAACACACACACACACACACCCACAAATAGAAAAATTATTCTTGGAAACTTGTCAGCTACACTCAGAACAATCTGGAAAATCTGTCCATTCCCTAGGCAGAGGCCTTAAACAAAGTGAGGATTGGCAAACCTGGCAGGGGAGGGGAAGGTAGAGTCAGGATTAGGTTAGCAGTTTCGCCTCAAGGGCTGGTGTTGATAGTCACTGGGCAATTCCAGGTACTCCTGTCAATCAGTCCTGGAGTCCCGCCCCAAGCTGACGGTCCCGCCCCCTCCCCCTCCACCACACAGGCCACTCAGTGTCCACTTCCCGTAGAATTATTGCTTTGTAACTCTTAGGAAACTGCTTCACGTTTTTCCTATGTATCTCTTCCTATCCAGATATAATTCTCATGGAGCTGTTTTTTTTTTTTTTTTTTTTTTTTTTGCCAGTCTTCCCCTCCTCCCCCCCCCTCTCTCTTTCTTTCTTTCTTCCTTTTTTGATAATTAATTGGACATAAGACACTCCCAGACTTTCCTTTCTGGGCTGGCTTCAAATCCTGATCCTCAGATCTCGACTTCCTGAGCAGTAGGATGACAGGATAACAGGCATACAGCCATGAACACTCAGCTAAGGCCTATCTCTTTAATTTAAGTTTATATTTATAGTATTGTGGTACTGGGCTGTTGGACTTTGGGCCTCATACTTGAAGTCTACCACGTAGCAATAAGCCCTAGCCCTAGCCACCCCCATTTTCGTTGTTGTTATTATTATTATTATTATTATTATTGTCAGTCCTGGGCCTTGAATTCAGGGCCTGAGCACTGTCCTTGGGTTTTTTTTTCCTCAAAGCTAGAGCTCTATCACTTGAGCCACAGCACCATTTCCGGCTTTTTGCTATGTATGTGGTACTGAGGAATCAAACCCAGGTCTTCGTACACGCTAGGCAAGCACTCTACCACCAGGCCACACTCCTGGCCCGTGTTGTTGGTTTTATACACCTAGATGTCTCACTGACCTGCATGCCTAGATGTTGTTTATTAGAAACAGGTTCTCAATTATACAGATCAGGCTTGGCCTTGACTCATAGTCCTAATATCTCAGTCTCCCAAGGGCTAGGATTGAAGATATACACCCCTCCCCTTCCTCTTCCCTTTCCCTTCTCCTTTGCCTTTCCTCCCTTTCTCTTCCCTTCCTTTTCTTTCTTTCCTCCCACACCATCTTTCTCACTGTCAACAATGGGAATACCAAGAAGCACAAATTTACTGCTCTGTCTCCAAGGCTTAGAATGAGGCCCTAGTACAAAGTAAGTGCTCAATAAATATCTGTGAACCAAATGAGCAATTTAAGAAGAGCAAGTTCAGGTCTGGAGTCTACTGAGGACAAGGCGGTCAGGGTTCATGCCCGAGGCCACAAGTGGAAGAATGGACCACAGACCAGAGGAGAAACATTCCTGTCTCTGAGACCATAAGCAAAGATAAACTGTGGCCTGGGCTGTGTTTGAAGTAGAAGGAAGGAAACTGAGGGAAAGCCCAGCTGGTGCCTGTTTTCTTAAAGACACAGGAAGTGAGATTATAAAGTAAGGCAGGAAGGAGGGGGCCGTAGGTTCAAGGTAGCTCAGAACAGCCCAGTGACAGTAGGGCCTTGCCCAGGTTTAGGCCTTAGAAGAAACTCAGCTAGGACACTGGCCAGAAGCATGGTCAGCAATTTGAAAAACAAAACAAAACAGAAAGGTGTTATTGGGATATTTTTAGATCATACAGAAAATTCGAAGGTAGCTGGGTGCCAATGGTTTACACCTGTAATCCTTACTACTCAAGAGGCTTAAGTTCTGAGGCCTAGAGTTCAAAGCCAACCAAGTAGGAAATTCCCTAGAATTTGTGTGTGTGTGTGTGTGTGTGTGTGTGTGTTTAACTCAGGGCCTGGATGCCATCTCAGAACTCTTTTGCTCAAGGCTAATGCCCTACTACCATTTTATACCCCAGCAGCATTTCTGGTTTCCTGATGGTTCGCTGAAGGTAGGAATCTCTTAGACTTTCCTGGCTTTAAACTGTGATCCACAGATCTCAACCTCCCGAGTAGCTAGAATCACAAGCATGAGCCAATGGCACCTGGCAAACAAAACTCTTGTTTTTTGTTTTTCTGTTTTTGCCAGTCTTGGGCTTGAGCTCAGGGCCTGAGCGCTGTCCTTGGACTTTCTCAAAGCTAGAGCTCTACCACTTGAGCCTCAGCACCACTTCCAGCTTTTTTCTATGTATGTGGTACCGAGGAATCGAACCCGGGTCTTCGTGCATGCTAGGCAAGCACTCTGCTACTAGGCCAAACTCCCGGCCCCGCAAACAAAACTCTTGTCTCCAAGTAAGCACCAAAAAAACCCTAGGAGTGGATCTGTGACTCAAGTGCTAGAGTGCTAGCCTTGAGAAAACTAACCAGGCTGGGATGGTGGCTTAGTGGTAGAGTGCTCGCCTTGCATGCATGAAGCTCTGGGTTTGATTCCTCAGTACCACATACACAGAAAAGAGAAAAGGCTGGAAGTGGTTCTGTAGCAAATGTGATAGAGTGCTATCCTGGAGCAAAACAAACTCAGGGTCAGTGCCCAGGCCCTGAGTTCAAGCCCCAGTGCTAAATACATGAAAAAAAAAAACCCAAAATGGTGGTTTAGGGGTCGGAATGTAGAATCAGTTTAATAGGACTCAGGGAATATTTGGCATAGTATCGGGTGCAGAGAAATGAGAGTTAAAAGAACCTGGAAAGCCATTCTCAGGGGCCTAGGCAGATATAAAGGGCGGGAGAAAAGAGAGCTTGTCCCTCAGACCATGCTTTCACCCCAGAAAGCATGGCATCTGCCATGCAGACACTGCAGAAGGCACCTGAACTTCAGAGGGAAGGTCGGGCATGGTGGCACATGTGGAAAGCCACCTCTGATCAGGCAGCTCAGGGAAGCCAGCCCTGCCCTGGGATGGCTTCCCACGGGGTTGGAGAGGAGGCTGGAAACGTCTCACAGGCCTCTGGCATGGGCTCTGCCCTGCCCTGCCCAGGGCCTGCCAGTCACTCAGAAAACTTCAGTCCTCAGCTTTTGTTTTGGGGAAAGCGTTGGTGGGGCGCGACTGCCACCTCGTGGCAATCATGGGAACTACAAGGGCAGGTTCTGGCTCCCACAGAATGGGGCTTTCTGCTTCCCTTTGCCCTTTTCCTTGCACCTCTCAAGCTTCCAGAGCCAGAGGGAAAGAGCAGATCACCGCCCCCCCCATGCCTTCCCCAAATTCTAGAACCTTTGGCAGCTCCTGAGTGGGGCATTCAGTGCTCCTCTTAGCTTTCTCTCTGTCTTACTCTCTGTCCCATCCTGGGCCCTCATTTTTCAGCAGAGAACATGGAGTGGAGGATCTGATGGGATTGCCCATCTGAGGTGATGGGCAGACTGCTGCTCACGATGCACACCCCAAGTTTGCACCTCTTTGTTCAAGCCCCAGGACTGGTGCACACCTATGTGGGTATACACACACACACACACACACACACACACACACACACACACACACCATCCAGGGGGCAGTGGTAGTTTTGCTTGTCAGTGACTGCCCTGAGCAAGCACCATTCTGAAAAAATAGAGCAGGAGTGATCTGATTACCCTCAGCAAGGAACCCCAACTCAGAGACCTTAGACCAGGCGGAAGTGGAAGTCTGCAATTCCCACGATCGCCTGCAGGTGGCGCCAACAGCCCAGTGTGTGCACCACAGGCTTCCTGGCAGGGGAGCGCTCTCCTAGGACAGCCTCACACTGGTGAGTGAGTGAGGAGGGTGATGGGCCAGGACAGAACAGAGCTCGGTTGGGGTGCAGGTCACAAGAGGGATGGAACTGGGGTGCCGGTGGCTCACGCTTGTCATCCTAGCTGCTCAGGAGGCTGAGATCTGAGTGAAAACTCAAGGCTAGGGATCTATCACTTTGAACCACAGCTCCTCTACTGGTTTTCTGGTGGTTCCTTGGGGCTGAGAGTGTTGTGAACTTTCATGCCTGGACTGGTTTTGAACTGCAATCCTCATAGCTCAGTCTCCTGAGTAGCAAGGATTAGAGGTGTGAGCCATCCCTGCCTGGCTATTTATTTTTATACTACTACTACTGTGTGTGTGTGTGTGTGTGTGTGTGTGTGTGTGTGTGTGTGTGTGTGTGTGTGTGTGCTGGTGTCCTGGGGCTTGATCTTAAGGTGTAGTTGCTGTCCATTAACATTTTTGCTTAATGGCACATGCATCCCTTACTGTCACCTCTCCTTGGGGACTTTTGCGTTTTGTCTATGGGCTCGACAGGTCCTGGCTTCTCAGAGGGTATTTTCTGTTTAGTTTTGTTTTGCCATTCCTGGGGATTGAACTCGGGGCCTGAGTACTGTCCTTGGGTTTTCTCAGCGCTAGAGCTCAGAACCGTTGTCAGCTTTTTCTATGTATGCGGTACCGAGGAATTGAACCCCTGGTCTTTGTGCATGCTAGGCGAGCACTCTACCACTAGGCCAAACTCCTGGCCTCCAGAGGTGATTCTTAAAGAAGAAAACAAATAAGAGGCTATGAATATGGAGTAATAGAAGAGGACTTTAGCCAGCATGGTCAGGAGAGGGCCTCCTTAAGAGATGGCCAAGTTAGGAGAAGCTGTGGAGCAGCGATGCAGGCCGAGGGCCCTGCCAGTGCAAAGGCCCTGGGGTGTAACTAGGCTTAGGATGACAGCAAAACAAAACACTCAGAGACAGTGCTCACCCAAGCCCTGAGTTCCAGCCCCAGTAGCCTTACATCCAGGCACACACACCACCAATGTGGATGTGAGCCACAAGCCTGGCCCTGGAGTCCAGAAGACACTGGCTGTGGAATGTGGGGGACGGGGTTGGGGAGGAAGTGGGGTAGCTGGCTGCCTTCAGCTGCTGGCGATTTCATGCCCGGGTCCTCAGGGGCTGGTGCAGGGCTCCCACCATGGGGCCCAGGTGCCAGGGGGGGTCAGATTTCATCCATGGCTAAGGGAATAGAAAGGGAGATTTCCTTCTCTGGAAGAGACCTGCAGCTGCCTCCTAAAGTCCCAGGATTAGGCTAAATCCCCGCAGCAGGTGAAGGGTGCTGGAGTGTGGGAAGAGGACAGTGGGGAGCCTGGTCCCCCCCCACCCCCGCTGCATCCTGGGAATGGGCCCTCATCTGTCCTTCCAGTCCTCACAAACCCCTGGTTTTGTGAGCCTGGTGTGGATCTGGGTGGGGTGGGGGAGGGCAGGAGGCATTGGGGCAGTTAGAGAGGGTCAAAGGAGGGGAGGGCTGACAGGAAGACCAACTAAGGCAGGGTTTCCTGTTTAGGGAAGGAAAAGGGTGATTTGAGACCCCTCCACTCCACCCAGGGCTAAGCCTACCAGGCTCCCTCCAAGCCACCTCTTCAGCTCTGGAAATATTTTAACTATTTAACCAAATATATTTCAATCAACCATGGCTATGAAGTAACTTTTTTTTTTTTTCCTTTTCTTTTTGTACCAGTCCTGGGGGCTTGAATTCAGGACCTCACACTCTTTTGCTTGGATGGAGCTCTATCACTTGAACCATGCCTCCAGCTCAGCATTTTGCTGGTTAATTGGAGCTAGGGTCTCTCTGACTTTGCCACTTAGATTCTGAACCCCTGCATCCTCAGATCTCAGACTTCTCAGTAGCTAGAATGACAGGTATAAGCCACCAGTGAATAATCCTTTTTTTTTTCTTTTGTCAGTCGTGGGATTTGACCTCTGGGCCTGAACGCTGTCCCTGTGTTCTTTAGCTCAAGGCCTTATCCCTGGGCCTGGGTTTTGTCCCCAAGCTCTTCAGCTCAAAGCTACTGCTCTACCCCTTGAGCCACAGCGGTTAATGGAGATAAGAGTCTCACAGTCTTTATAGTGCCTGGGCTGGTTTTGAACCTCGATCCTCAGATCTCACCCTCCTGAGCCACCTTGCTCTGCTAGCAGTGAATAATCTTGTTTACTTTTGTTATGAGAGTAGGGCTTGAACTCAGGGCCTGAGCTCTGTCCTTGGGCTTACCACTAGAGCAACAGCACCACTTCCGGCCTTTTTTTCTGTGTCTGTGGTGCTGAGGAATCGAACCCAGGGCTTCCTACATGCTAGGCAAGCGCTCCACAACTAGGCCACGTGCCCAGCCCCACAGAGTCTTGAGGACAGCATTGCTGATGACCAGAGGAAGTAGAGAAAATCTTTTTCCCAGAAGCCCCTCTGGCAGATACAGAAATGGGGGGGGGCATCATGGTGGCACACCCCACTGGTGTGCCCCTTTAACTCCACACCAACAAGCGTTACCAGCCCCACCCCACTAGCCAGTGTGTGGTGAGGATGAAAATGCAGCCCCACCAGCCGATGGCCCAGTATCCCAGAGCCACATGGCCGGCTAGCCTTCAGTGTTTACACTCAAGCCTGATATTCTACCCTTGGAGCTGTGCTTGCACACTTAGCTTTTCTGCAGTGGTTTATTGGAGATAAGACTCTCAGGGGCCTGGCTGGGCGCTGGTGGCTCACGCCTGTCATCCTAGCTACTCAGGAGGCTGAGATCTGAGGATCGCAGTTCAAAGCCAGCCAGGGCAAGAAAGTCTGTGAGCCTCTCCTCTCCAATGACCCACCAGAAAAATGGAAGTTAGCATTGAGATTCCACATAGTAGAGAGTGCGATCCTTGAGCTGAAGAGCTCAGGGACAGTGCCCAGGCCCAGAATTCAAGCCCCACAAGAGACCGAAAGAAGGAAGAAAGAAAGAAAGAAAGAAGAGAAGATTCTCAGGGTCTTCCTGCCCCAGCTCGCTTTCAATCATGATCCTGGGCTCTCAGCCTTCTCTTCAGAGCCTCATCTGAGAAGTGGAGAGCAAGCAAGAGTCTTTCTTCCTGGAAAGATTGCCGAGAGACACGAATGAGGTCACAATTGCTAGCAGCGAGCCAGTCAGTCCCAGAGGCCATTGCCCGCTAATCTCTGTGCAGGGACAGCTGTTGTTTATAGAGCAATTGTTGGGGGGGGGTTCAGAACCCTAACGCACCTTGGACCCAGTGTGTAACCCTGACCCCAGGGGCCCTCTCTATACCCAGCAGCCACCTGTTCCTTAGCCATGAGGCTTTCTTTTTTTTTTTTTTTTTTTTTTTGCCAGTCCTGGGCTTGAGCTCAGGGCCTGAGCACTGTCCTTGGACTTTCTCAAGGCTAGAGCTCTACCACTTGAGCCTCAGCACCACTTCCGGCTTTTTTCTATGTATGTGGTACCAAGGAATCGAATCCAGGTCTTCATGCATGCTAGACAAGCACTTTAACCACTAGGTCAAACTCCCGGCCCAGCCATGAGGCTTTCTAGACCTCTCTTTCTGTCTGTCCTTCTGTCTGTCACTCAAACCAGAACCTCACTGATGCAAACATTCTGCAAGTGGGAGTCTGGAGCGGGGCCCAGAGCCCAGACCACCCTGGTGCCAGGCTCCAGCTGCTGTCAGGCCCAGAGCAGACCAGTGAGGAAACAGCAAAGCTTCTCCTGGGAAATTAGTAGCATCTGTCTCCCTGTGACATGGGACATCAGGAATGTGGCAAGAGCCCCCGTGCCATGTGCCTGCCAGGGGACCCAGGGTGGCGTAGCCCTCCCCCACCCCTCTGTACATGGTTCTGATCCATGGTTTTATGCCACGGGGCTTGATGAGAGCCCACTCCCCTTTTGACATTTTATTTTTTGCTTTTTCTTCAGTGCTGTTTATGTTGTTGTTATTGCCAGTCCCGGGGCTTGAACTCAGGGCCTGGGTAATGTCCTTGGGCTTTCTCAAGGCTAAACATCTACCACTTTGAGCCATAGTGCCACTTCTAGTTTTCTGGTGGTTCACTGGAGATGAGAGTCTTACACATTTTCTTACCCTGGCAGGCTTTGAAACTTGATCCTTAGATCTCAGCTTCCTGAAGCCAGGCATGGTGGCTCATGCCTGTAAGCCTAGCTACTCCGGATGCTGAGATCTGAGGATCAATGTTCAGAACCAACCCGGGCACAAAAGACTATGAGACTCTTATCTCCAATTAATCTCTAGAAAATGGGAAATGGGGCTTTGGCTCCAGGGGTAGGGCACTAGCCTTGAGCTGAAGAGCTCAGGGACAGCACCTGAGCCCAGAGTTCAAGTCCCATGACCCACAAAAAAAGGGGGAGGGGGATCTCAGCTTATGAGCCACCGATGCCAGGCTATGCCTCAGCTTCTGAGTTGAGATTACAGATGTGAACCACTAGGCTAGCTTAAGCCTAGGGTTTTATGCGTGAATAATAATAAAAAAAAGAGCCAGATGTGAGCCATCAGTATTCAGCTTAATTTTGTTGTTGTTGGTGGTGGTGGTCATGGTGGAGCTTGAACTCAGGGCCTGAGTGTTGTGTCTGAGCTCTTTTGTTCAGGGCTCCTGCTTTATCCCTTTGAGTTATTGAGCTATAATACTACTTCTGGTTTTTTAAACCATTATGCTCAGATCTCAGCCTCCTGAGTAGCTGGAATTACAGCATCTGGCTCAGCTTAATTTTTTTTTTGATTCATTCAGACATTTGTTGAGCAGTTATGAAGATACAAAGTGGATTAAAGCATGCTCAAAAAGATGGCATATATGCACAATAGAAAGCAATATACAAAGATTATGCAATCAATCACAGTGGCCACCACAGAAGTGCATTAGGAAATGAAAAGATTGCTTCCAGCCCTGAACGGGAAATGGGTGGCAAATCAAGAAAGGGGATTGAGATTCAGAGAGAAGACTTCAGTCTGGATTGTTGATAATAATGGGTTTTGACTCTAGCTCTTGCTCCTTTTTCTCTTTCCCCATCTATAGGTTTTAATTTACCAGCAGTGCCCAGGACTATTCAATGTGCTTTTTCTATACTTGCTTGCCTTTTTGCTTTAACGTCTTCCACTGAACTAGGTCCATTTGGTGTTTTAGGAGGTTTTTTTTTTTTTTTGAAGGATTCTTGACCTTTTGATGTTGATGTTGTTGGTTTTGAATCTTTTCCATTCTGGTTTGATTTTTGTGCATTTTTTGGTTGGAGTAACTCGTATAGATTTCTTCACTGGAACTTTTTCTTCTGTTTCCTCATCATCGAAATCCTCCTCTTCCTCCTCCTCCTCTTCCTCCTCCTACTCCTCCTCCTCTTCCTTGGCAAGTTTTACCTTTTTCTGTGGAATCTTGCTGCCATCTCCAGGGGCAGACCGCTTTCCAGACATACTCAGGAGTTTCACGGCCTCTTCCTCTTCCTCTTCTAACTCTGCTCCCTCCTCCAGGGCAATCACCTGATATGCACAGGTCCTGAGTCACACTTTAGCCTCAGCACGACGGACCCTGTGAGTTCAAAGCCCCCCCCCGCCCAGGGAACCCTTGGCTGTTCAGACATTTTCAACGTTGCCAGTGTAACTTTAATTGGACTTGCCTCATCATTCATCACCACTGCTTTGACGATATGTAACTCATTTTTTGTACCAGCCCCTAAACTAACGGTTCATAGTGATAACTGTGCTGGTTTTTATCATTAGCCACCTTAAAGTGATCACAACAGTTCACAACAGGCAGTTCTGGGGCAGCAGCGGGCTCATGTCTGTGTCCATCAAGCCTGCCACGAGCGGTAGAGACACAGGACAGAATCACACCAAGGACTTTTTATTTTTGGCCAGGCCTGGGCTTGAACTCAGGGCCTGAGCACTGTCCTTGGACTTTCTCAAGGCTAGAGCTCTACCACTTGAGCCTCGGCACCATTTCCGGCTTTTTTCTATGTATGAGGTACTGAGGAATCGAACCCGGGTCTTCGTGCATGCTAGGCAAGCACTTTAACCACTAGGCCAAACTCCCGGCCCATGCTTAAATTTTTATATTCAGTCTTTTGGGGGCCTAGATACATTTTCAGCCTGCACTGCCTGAAAGTGGACTGGTATGACCCAGGCCTGTGTGGAGGGCAGTTCTATCCTGGAAGCTGGCAGGGGCTGCTGAGATTGTCTCCACACAGGTGGGAAACGACTGGGACCAGGAGCTGGGAACCAAGGAAGGTTCCAGGCTCAGTGCTCCGGGAAGCTGATCTCTCTGAGAACAAGGCCACGACGGCTTCGATGACTGAGGTAGGGACAGCTGCAGCCCAGCCAGACGGCAAGCAGCTGCTGCCCGGGAGAGCAGCCAGGCCAGGCGGGATGGGCACAGCCCCAGGAACTTGGCACTGGCAGAGCGTGGGAGCAGGCAGTGGCTGTAGGCTCAGATTCACGGTCAGTTGGGTTCATACTGGGACAGGGGTGGGGGCACCCCAAAAATCTCAGGGGCCCACCCTACGATGGTGTTACATTTCTTCAAGACAGTCCTGGCAGGACAGACAGACAAAGGCAGATGCACGTAGCCTTCCCTGGCTGTGTCTAGACCTTGGGCAGGGGGCTCCACCCCTTATTTCTGCCCATAGGCTTCCAGGGGCGGACAGGGGTGGGGGGGTGGGGGGAAGAGATACCAAAGCACACGAGAGATTTTATTTCACAAAAATAATTTATAAAAGGTCATTTGCTCTTGTGGTTTTTCTGGCAGGTTTCCAGACTCTTAAGGGTAACCAGTCAATGCTGTTTTTCTGCCCCCAGATTGGGGGAACAAGCAGAGGGGGTGGGGGTCCCAGGCTGTACTGAAGCAAAGGGGAATTCAGGATAGAAAATCTGCAGCCAGGCATGGGGAGGCTCCAGCAGTGAGGCCTGAGTACCAAGGCTCACGAGTCTGAGCAGTTCCAATCACTCCAGCTCCGGTGCTGGTGGCTCATACCCAAGGATCCTAGTTCAAAGCCAGCCTAGGCGGCAAGTCCATGAGACTCTTATCCCCGATAAGCCACTCAAGGGCCAGAAGTGCAGTTGTGGCTCTAGTGGTAGAGCTCTAGTCTTGAGGGAAACAAAATCAGGGACAGTGCTCAGGCCTTGAGTTCAAGCCCCAGGATTGGCACAAAAACCAATGAAAATCTCCCACACAGTGGCACGGAGTCTCCAAACGGCAAGGTGGGGGTGAGCTGTGGAACTGAAGGCTGCAGCAGGAGGCTTTATGGAGGAGACAGAGATGGGTATCCCCAAAGCGGAGATCTGAAGTGACACTGTGCCAGCCTGTAGCTGAGCCAGGAGGCCCAGGGCCACGGGGTCCTGCCTGCCAGCACCGCCTCATGCCCCAGTTCCTGTCTGCACCCCGGGAAAGGGGAAGGGAGAGGGCGCAAGGGGCAGGGGGTCGTGGCTGAAGACAGAGTCACTGGAGGAGCAGGTGCTGTTGGTGTCCCCACCGGAAGAGGCGTAGGGGCCAAAGGTCAGGCGAAGGTCAAGGTACTGGGAAAGACAGACAGGTCAGTTTCCAGCCACTTAGGAGAGGGTACCTGTGTTCCCAGGTTGATGGGGCCCAATGAAGGGGGCAGAGGGGGCAAGAAGGGGGAGGGCAGTACCTCTTCAGAGACAGCCAGCAGAACTTTGTCCAAGGCCTCCACCAGCTGTTTGAAAGTGGGTCTCTGGGAGGGCACAGCATGCCAGCACTCCCGCATCAGCCCGTACCTGAGATAAGTGGGGGGGAGGCTCAGGGCCCCTGGAGTTGGTCCTGGGTAAGGTTTTTGTTGTGATTATTGCTGCTGGGGTGGGGGGACTTGAACTCAGGGCCTGGGTGCTATCCCTGCGCTCTTTCACTCATGGCTGGAGCTCTACCATGATGAGCCACAGTGCCACCTCTGGTGGGTTTTCTGGTGGTTCTTTGGTGATGACAGCCTCCAGGACTTTCCTGCCTGGCTGGCTGCAAATCACCACCTGCCGATCTCAGCCTCCGGAGTATGCACGGGGTCATGGATGAGGGTTTAACGACTGGTGTAGGCCATTCCAGGCTCTCTGAATGGTTGGCTCCCCACCCCCCCACAAGCATGCTATGTGTTGGACCCGAGAAAGAAGAGGAAGAGCAGGCAGCTGAACCCCAAAGCCAGGGTCAAGTCCCAAGGTCACTGCAGAGGATGAGGACGGGAGACATGGGGGATGGCAGGGCCAGGCCTCACAGTTCTGGAGGGCAATTGGAGGGCCGATCCATCCGATGTCCTTCCCGCAGCAGCGAGAACAGCTCCTCCACCGGGATGCCAGGGTACGGAGACCCTCCGAGAGTGAAAATCTCCCATAGCAGGATCCCGAAAGACCACCTGGGGGCGGGAGCAGGGCTCAGAGGGGCTCAGCTTGTCCTCTACTCCTGGGGCCCTAGGGGGGGGGACACGATTGTATCCCCCGGGGCCTGGTTCTACACAAGTCCCAGGCCTGTTCAGAAGAAAGTCTTACAGCTGGGGTGCTTGTGGGTCATGCCTGTCATTGCAGATACTCAGAAGGCTGAGGTCTGAAGATGGCAGTTCGAAGCCAGCCCAGGCAAACAAGTCTGTAAGACTCTTATCGCCCATTTACTGCCAGAAAACTGGACGTATGGCTCAAGTGGTAGAATGCCAGCCTTGAGTAAAAGAAGCCCAGCCAGATCCTGAGGCTCGGAGCGGTCCTCAGAAAGGCCAGTGGTGATGATAAAGAACACGCCAGCCCCTGGGGACTCACACGTCGCTCTGGTGTGTGTACACGCGGTCGAACAAGGCCTCGGGCGCCATCCACTTGACTGGCAGGCGGCCCTGAAGGGGAGGAGGGGGGACACTGCTGAGTCCCCAGGTCTCTGGGGGTGGCCAGCATCACCCTAGACCCTGCCCCCACCCTGGTGGCATCCAGCTCTGCCCCACCCCGCCTCACATTGCTTGTTTTCTTGTAGTAGTCAATGTGGTGGACGCCGCGGGCCAGTCCGAAGTCTGCAATCTTCATGACATTATCCTCGGTCACCAACACATTACGAGCAGCCAGGTCCCGGTGGATGCACTGGGGGCAGGACGGGGGACAGAAGAGGGGACATGTGGCTGAGCGTCATGCCCAGCATCTGTGTGCCTGGCAGGGGATATGTGCCCAGAGGCATCCACCCGATTTACAGATGAGGAGGTGGAGGGGATTCAGAAAATGTACTACAGTAAGAGGAGAGGAGGGAGGGGAGGAGAGAGGGAGAGGAAGGAGAAAGGGAGGAGGGACAGAGGAAGGAAAAAAACAGAAGAGAGGGAGAGAATGATAGAGGAAGAGATAAAAGGAAGGAAGAGGGGAGTTTGGCCTAGTGGCAGAGTGCTTGCCCAGCATGCACAAAGACACAGGTTCGATTCCTCGGTACTACATACATAGAAAAAAGCCGGAAATGGTGCTGAGGCTCAAGTGGTAGAGCTCTAGCCTTGAGAAAGTCCAAGGACAGTGCTCAGGCCTTGAGTTCAAGCCCCAGGACTGGCAAAAAAAAAAGGGGGGGGGGAGGAGAGAGAAAAGAAGCAAGCAAGCAAGCAAGGGAGGAGAGAGAAACCTAAAGCAGATGGTCTCAAGGGCTGCCATTCCCCCCACCTTGCGGGACTCCAGGTACTGCATGCCCCGGGCCACTTGGTAGGCACAGGAGACCAGGCCTGGGAAAGCCAGGGGCCCCTCGCTGCTCCTTGGCCCATCAGGGCTGAGGTCGGGGCCTGGGGGGCGCCGGGCCCGGAGGAACTCGCGGAGATTTCCCTTGGCTGCATACTCCACAATCACATACAGAGGCCCTACAGAGGGGATGGGAGTGAGGGGAAGAGGAGGGGGAGGGGGAGGGGTCAGCCAGGCTGCTGCAGAGACTGTCCACCTCCTGGCTGTCCCCCAGGCTCTGCCTCACCTCCCTGGGTGCAGACACCCAGCAGGTTGATGATGTTTTTGTGTCGGCCAATCAACTTCATAACCTCCATCTCTGAGACCAGGTCTGCCAGGTCCTTGCCAGAGGCGTTGTCTGCAAGGACAGCGACCAGTTGAGGACCCTGCCGTCCAGCCAGCCACAAGAGGGATGTGGTGGGACTGGACAGAGACCAAGAAACACCAGAACCCACACTCAGGTGGGTTGTGCCTATCACCCTACCTACTTAGGAGGGGGCTGAGATCTGAGGATTGAGGTTCAAAGCCGGCCCAGGCAGGAAAGTCTGAGACGCCTTTCTCCAAGGAACCACCAGAAAACCGGAAGTAGAACTATGGCTCAAAGTGGTAGCGTGAGTGCTAGCCTTGAGCAAAACTGCCCTGAGTTCAAGAAAAACCAGAAAGGATCTGAAAGGAAGCCTTCTTGTAAGAAGGTTCAGGAAGTAAGAGACAGGCAAAAGTTAAGGCCTCTAAACAGGAAGGAAGCTGTATCTGGGGGGGGGGGATTGGCATGGATCCCTGAGTGGGGGTGGGAGGTATGGGGAATTGGGGGGGGAGGGAGAGCTCATGGGATAGAAAGTGCAGTGGCACCCTGAGGTGAGGGTAGGACCTGCCACCCATCTGTGCTGCCAGGGCACAGCTGAGGACAGCTTTGGCTTCTCCAGAGAGAGAGCTGAGCCTGACCTGGGGGTGAATGGCCTTGGGACAATGATACAATGCTATAACCCTCCCTCCCCCCACAGTAATTATGGTAAGACATATTTCTCAATCCCTGCTGTTCACAAAGCACCAGGTGGCTCCAGCTGTGCAGAGAGGAGGGAAGGGGGAGGGAGAGAGTGGAATGGCGGCTGGGGCCATATTTTTGCAGAAAGGGGCTAGAGACAGCAGTCTGAGGCTCCTGTGGGCAAGTTCCCAGTGTATTCTTTTTTTTTTTTCAGTCCTGGGGCTTGAACTCTGGGCCTGGGTGCTGTCCCTGAGCTCTTCAGCTCAAGCTTAGTGCTCTACCACTTTGAGCCACAGCTCCACTTCCTGTTTTCTGGTGGTTCGGTGGAGGCAGAGAGTCTCACGGATTTTCCTGCCCAGGCTGGCTTCGAACCATAATTTGCAGATCTCTGTCTCCTGAGGATCTGGCATGACAAGCGTGAACCACGGACATCTGGCTACTGAGTGTAGTCTATGCAACACTTGGGGGTCTAGAACTTTGTGTGTGTGTGTGTGTGTGTTGTGGGCGTCATTCCTGGGGCTTGAACTCAAGGCCTGGGCACTCAGAAGTAATTCTCCAGGATAGCAATGTAGCTGGAATCCTGAAGTCTCTCTCAGCACCCCATATCTGGGACCCGCACTGGGGTCCCCTTCTGTGACTTCCGGTCTCCACGTCCCCCACCCCACAGCTGGTAGTCACAGCCACCTTTGAGCATCTTGACAGCCACAGTGCTGGCTTGTTCCGGCTGGGCGGGGTCCATCCCGAAGGCCTCTGCGCGAACCACCTGCCCAAAGCAGCCCTCACCCAGTGGCTTTCCGAGCACCAGCCTGGAGACCAAGAAAGCCCAGGCCTCAGAGCTGTGGGGACCCAGCAGTCCCCTCCTCTCCTCCTGCTCCATGTACCTGTCCCGAGGGAACTCCCACAGTGGGTCCAGAGGAAGATCCAAGTTCACCAGGCCAGCCACCAAGGTAGGGACAGCGGAGGACACGTGGACACCCCGCACCAAGAACGAGCTTGACTTGCCAGAGGAACCGGACTCCAGAGAGAACTGCACAGTGGGAGACCAGCCTGCTGTATGCCATTGGAGCTCAGAGCCTGGCAGGGATGGGGCGTGCAGGGGTTGACACAGTACCTGACGAGCCAAAGGGAAGCGAGACAATTTCTGCACCGTGGTGGGCTGGCGTGGCCGGCGGCCGTGGAGTGCCTGCCCCCGGTACAGGCCGGCCAGCAGCAACAGAACAGCCAAGACGAAGGCACCCGAAGCATACAGGATGATGTCCGTATACCTGTTTTCGGGCGATGCTGCTGTCCACGTGAGATCTTCCTCTGCACCCCCACGGATGAATGACAGACAGGAAACAGCAAGTGAAATCACCGTCTACCCTTGCCCTCAGCGAGGCCCCTTCCCACCCTGCCACCAACACAGGAGGGACACATGAAAGAAAACTGCATTTTCTGCAGTTGTTTTTTGTTTTGCAGGCTCTGGTGGCTCGCGCCAACCATCCCAGCTACTCAGGAGGCTGAGATCGGAGGATTGGGGTTCAAAGCCAGCTCGGGCAGGAAAGTCCGTGAGACGCTCCAGTGAACCGCCAGAAAACCAGAAGTGGAGCTGTGGTTCAAACGGGACAGCGCTAGCCTTGAACTGAAGCACTCAGGAACAGCACCCAGGCCATGAGTTCAAGCCTCAGGACTGACAAACAAAACTGCATGTTTACAGAGTCCCCTGTTCCTGAGAACTGCATGGGTGGTGGCATACACAGGATCAAACACAAGTCCTGGCTTGGGTATGTGTGAACTAGGGCCTTGAACTCAGGGCCTTGTGTTCTTGCTTCACTAGAACCCTACCACTTGAGCCATAGCTCTTCTCCCCCTTTCTTTTTTGTAGTTAATTGGCATTAAAGAGTATCATGGGGGACTGGGCATTTGGCCTAGTGGTAGAGTGCTTGCCTAGCATGCATGAAGACCCGGGTTCGATTCCTGGGTACCACATACATAGGAAAAAGCCGGAAGTGGTGCTGAGGCTCAAGTGGTAGAGTTCTAGCCTTGAGAAAATCCAAGGACAGTGCTCAGGCCCTGAGTTCAAGCCCAAGGACTAGCAAAAAAAAAAAAAAGGAGCCACGATTACAGGCGTGAGCCACGCTCAGGTGCCTGCTGTAGAATTCTTACCCACAGATTCACACAGCCAGATCCCACAGGCCGAGCAAGACAGGCCAGAGTAGCAGGGTGTCCCCGGGGGCCCACCTGGCAGCACGGTGAGCCAGGCCGACTGGTAGGAGAGGCCGATGGAGTTGCCAGCCAGGCAAGTGTACTCGCCGGCGTCCTCAGCAGATACATTCCTCAGGTACAGGACTTCCACCTCCGAGCTGTTGATGTCTGCGGTCTGTGGGGTGGGGGGAGCAGGGGTCACCAAGGAGGGGGAGGGCCTGGGGGAGGGCAGGCATTGACCTCCCCACCCTGGCAGGAGCCCGATCACACCTTCAGGACTTGGACGTAGGGGAAACCGTCGGCGCCAAAGCTGCTGCCGTTGATGACCATGTGTTTCAGCCACTGGATGTGCGGCTGCGCGTCGCTGTATACTTTGCACAGCAGCTCCACATCACTGCCCGCCACGGCTGTGGTGTTGGCCGGCAGCCCCGCCTGCAGGATGGGCCGGTGCGGGGACCGCTCTGGGGGCCAGGCCAGGCCGTCAACCCTGGTGAGTGGCACTCATACAAGGCGCCCTCTTTAGCTGCCCCCCACCCCCCCTGTGTGTGTGTGTGTGTGTGTGTGTGTGTGTGTGTGTGTGTGTGTGTGGAACTCCGAGCCTAGGTGCTGTCTCTTCGTTTTCACTCAAGTTCAATGCTCTACCGCTTTCATCACTGCTCTTCTACTGGAGATAAATAAGAGTCTCCTGGATTTTCCTGCCTGGGCTGGCTTCAAGCTGTGATCCTCAGATCTCAGCCTCCTGAGTAGCTAGAATGGCAGGCCGTGAGCCACCCAGCGCCTCGTTTTTCCATTGCTGGCTTTTTATCGGTAAATCTCACCAAGTTTCCTGCCCAGAGTTGGCTTTAAGCGTCCATCCTCACAGCAGCTGGGATTCCAGACGTGAGGGATGGGCTGCCCCTCCCCCTCCCCCTTCCCGATGGACAGTTCAGACCCTCTCCAGTTCAAGCCCTCCATGGCTCCCTTATCACCCCTGAGCTCAGAGCAGCTTCTCAGCCTGACAAACACTCAACCCCCTTCTAGAGCCTGGCGGCCCATCTATATGCCATGTAGTGCCACCTGCCTGCAAGTCACTATAGTATTCTTCCGTTCCAGTCCACGCTTATCCCGGGCACTACCACTTGGACTGGACTGTGCCCCCGCCTCGAGGGCAAAGCCTGCCTTCCCTCCACTCACCCAGCACATCCAGCAGATAGCTATAGTGGATGCTGCCCACAGAGTTCTCCACGAGGCAGGTGTAGGTGCCACGGTCAGAGGGCACAACGCTTTCCATTACCAGGCTCCAGTGCTGGTGCCGCAGCTGGGGGTAGAGGAAAAACCCATGGGAAACCAGCAGGCATACACACTCCAGACGCCAGGGCAGGAGGCAGCCAGAGCTGCATATATAGGAAAGGGAGGGAGGGAGGGAGGGAGGGGGTAGGGAGGGATAAATCATTGCTGGGTGCCTTTTTTTGTGTGTATGCCAGTCCTGGGGCTTGAATTCAGGTCCCTGAGCTTCTGTGTTCAAGGCTAGCGTGTTACCACTGGACCCACAGGGCCACTTCCAGCTTTTTTGGGTAGTTGCTTGGAGATAAGAATCTTATGGACTTGCTGGACTGGCTTTGAACTGTGATCCTCAGATCACAGCCTCCTGAATAGCTGGGGTTACAGGCAGGAGCCACCCTGCCCGGCCACAACTGCCTTCTTCATTGGCTTTATCTGTATACAGAGACCTACCCGAATGCCACCAATGCGATTCTCTCCGTGGAAGGCCTGTCCATCTTTGAGCCAGCTGATGGTGGGGGTGGGGTTGCCTGCAGCTGGACAGCGGAACTTGACTGTGTTCCCAGCAGGCACTGCATGCAGTTTCTTCTCCATGCGCTGGGGGTGTGTCCAATAAGGTGCTGGGGGGCAGAGGGGGGTGGGCGGGTTAATATTTAGCTCTCCAGACACGACCACAGGCTCCCACGAGGTCTTCTTAGTGATCGGACAGATACCCACACCCACCCACAAGAGACAAGGGAGACACGAGTCCTGCAGGATTGATACCGACCTTGCTGGGGGTAGTCATTCAAGGAGCCCCCGGAGGCTTTGGGGTCCTCTCCATCATTGCTGAGGGTCAAGGAATCTGCTTTAGACACAGATGGCAAAAGGCAGCTGAGATCCAAGATGGGTGGCAGGGCATCCCTTCACCTCTGCCACACTCTTACCATCCGCAACCAAGGTGAGATTGTACAGGACGGTCAGAGACCCACGGGCCAGGCAGAAGTAATGGCCGGCATCCTCAGGCAGGAAGCTGGCAATCTCCAGACGGCCCCTCCAGCCTCGTACCCTGCCGGCAGGTGCCAGGCGACTGGATTCCTTGTACCAGTGGCCACCGCGCTCAGCATGCCCACAGCACAGCCGCACAACCTGCCCTACGGCCACCAGCATTTCCTGCTCTTGCTTCTCCAGGCTGGAGGCCAAGCAGGGATCTGAGGGCAGAAGGGAGATCTCAGAGAACCCCCAGAACCCCACCGGAAGCCGTCTCCTACCTCCAGGCAAACATGCATGGTAGTTTACACACAAGCGCCTGAGGACACATGCCACGCAGGCTTCAGATGCTCAACACAGAGCCTGTCACACACTGGACATGCCATCATTACACACACACACACACACACACACACACACACACACACACACACACACACAGCCAAGGGCTCACCACCAGCTGCACGGCCCACTTAGGGTCCTGTGACCCCCCCCAAAGGCCAGTCATCTCTGTAGACACAGACACTGATGCTTTCTGGGAGTCAAACAGGGTCTGGTAATGTTGGTGCCAAGTCCCTCCCCCCACAACCCCCCAATTCCCTTCACAGTGTCAGGCCCACAGCCCTCTCCAGGACCACTCAGCCACCAGCTACTTCCTGGTGCCCCCCCCCCCCAAAAAGCCCCTTCCACCCTCTCCCAGATCCATACCCAGCTCCGTTTCCTCAGAGGTCTCAAGGGACAAAGCTGGCACTCCAGGTGTCCCCAGAAGGACCCCCACAAGGGCCAACACCAGCTGCATCTCCTTTCTGATGCTCTGATGTGTGGTTTGTGGGGGGGTAGAGGGGGATCCACACAGGACTTCCCGGCAATCACCTTCCTAAGACAGGGGGAGGAGGGAAGAAAGAGTTTCTGCAACGTGAGTGTCTTTGCTGGCAGAGTTCCTCAGTTTACCGATGAGGAAACCTAGACAGGAAATGATCACCAGGTCATTCAAGCTGCCAGACCAGTCAGTGGTAGGGCAGAGACTAGAACCAGGTCTGTTGTTTCCAGAATCCATGGCTCTCCCCACGGGTGATTCTGCAGGAGGGCCAGGCTGGGCTTCCTGCTCGCCTCGGGTCTTGCTGAGACATTGGCACAAGTTCACAGAAAGAGCAGTTGGAGGATTCTTTCCTTGGAGAAAGGACAGAACTTTTGCTCTCTCTCTCAGCACACATCATTTATTTATGTTTGTTGAATAAATGAATTAATTGCTGAAGAGCCAAAAAGGGGGATGGCTGAGGGAGGGGTGTGAGAGAAATAGGAAACAAAGCCAAATGTTGTTTTTGTTTGTGCCAGTAGTGAGGCTTGAACTCAGCGACCTGTCACTGTCCCTTAGGTCTCTCAAACTCAAGGCTGGCAGCTCTACCACTGGAGCCACAACTCTACTTCTGGCTTTTTGGTGGTGATTTGTAGATAATACCCAGACTTACTTTCCTGCCAAGGTTGGCTTTGAACCACGATCCCCAGACCTCAGCCTCCAGAGTAGCTAGGATGACACAGGCATGAGCCACCAGTGTCCCGCAACACAAAGGTTTTGCTAGCTTCCACTTTTTGCAGTGCTGGGAAATGAACTCAAAGCCTTGTGCATGCTCGACAAGCATTCTACCGCCAAGCTAAGCCTCTCTGGCCATGTTTGTAAAAAATATAGACATTAAATGTCAGACAGTGCCAAATTCACATGCTGACTCCTCACAGCATTGCAAGTCTCTTTCTAGCATTATTCTAACAAGACTGCAATGTGGGTAAGAGTTAATATACGTAGAACCACTGCAATGTTGGTGAATTCTTCTCCCTACCCCATCCAATGACCTTTCACCTGTCACTCTGGGTCTGCCCTTGACCGGTCATCTCTGGCTCTAGCAGGATTTTTTGGGGGGGGGAGGAAGGAAGGAAGAAAGGGAGGGAGGGAGAGAAGGAGGGAAGGGAAGGCAGGCAATACTCAAGACCTTGTGTATGCTAAACAAGTGCATTTTACCACTCATGTATCCCCAGTAGGACATAATTCTCTTTTCTTTTGGTGGGTGGTACTGTGGATTGAACTCAAAGGCCTTGGATGCTCCTATATCCAGTCCAAAGGCATGATTATTATTATTATTTTTGAACTCAGAGCCTGGACACTGTCCTTGAGCTTTCTCAAGGCTAATGCTTTACCACTTGAGCCTCAGCACCACTTTTGGCTTTTTCTGAGTATGTGGTACCAAGGAATTGAACCCGGGGCTTCGTGCTTGCTAGGCGAGCACTCTACCAGGAGCCAAAGAGCATGATTCTTAAGAGCTATCCTCTGTGATTTACCAAACCGAACGCCTAGCCCAGAAAGCCCCCTGCGCTTGTCTCTGCCACTGACAACCTCTCTCTTGCACATGGCTCTGTGCCTTTTTCTGCTCAAGGCTGGCATTCATTCTAGCAATCTGAGCCACACTTCTACCTTCTGGCTTTCTGCTGATTTCCTGCCCTGGCTGGTCCCGAACCTGGATCCTCAGCTCTCAGTCTCCAGAGTAGCTAGGATTTCAGCTGCGAGCCACCAGCAGCACCCAGCTCAGATCCTCCCTGAACCCAGCCGGGCTCCACCGCCCGGTCCACGGCTTCTGTCCCCCCCCATCCCCGGGCTGCCTCGACCTGACAACCTCGGAATCCCTCGTCCAGCTGAGGCCAGAGCCGTCCTGGGGCTCCCGCAGCCCGGCTGCGCCCCTCGGAGCCCCGGCGCGCGCACGATCCCTCGGCCGCTGCCCCCCCCACCCCACCCCTGCCCGGTGGCCGTCGGGTCCCCCGGCCGGCAATGAGTAACCAGCGCGGCGGCCCCCGTGCTCTTTGGACGGAGCGGGACAAAAGGGCCTGTGTACGCCGCGGGTTACTGATTTACCGCCCCCGCCACCCCCCACTCGCGCTCCCCGGACGCCCGCGTCCCCGAGGAGGGCAGCGCCGCCGCCCACCCACCCCGGCGCGGGGAGCGCAGCCCGGGCTCCGGGGTCACCTCGGCGGCAATGGGTCCCGGCTCACCTGGCTCCTCCGCCGCCCCGCGGTGCCCGGCCGGGGCCGCCCCGTAGACTCAGCCCCCGAGCTCCTCGGCCCCGGGCGGGAGAGCCTGGAATGCACCGCAGCGGCAGCGGCGTGGCCGCCGGCCGCCCGCCTCCCCCGGAGGCGCTCGTACAAACCACGCCCATCTCGCGGCGGCCACGCCCCTTCCTAGAGCAGCTTCTCCCTAAGAGGCGTAACCCGGAGCCGCCCCGCCCCATGGCACGCCCACACACCACGCCCCCTACGGACCCGCCCCCAAATGGGCGTGGCTAAGGACTTCCCACCTATCCCGAAGCGCGCACGCAGGCCCTGCCCTGCTATGGCCACGCCCCCAGCTCTAGCCTAAGGGGCGTGGCCTCTCAGACCACGCCCATCGGCCCGGCCACGCCCCCACCCCCACCCTGGACTCCAGCGGTGCGGCCCAGCGGCGCCCAGCCCGCCTCCTCGTTACTCGTAACCCCACTTTGTGTGTGTGTGCGATGGCTACTGGAGGCTTGAACTTCAGGGGCTCAGGCTCTTGCTTGGCTCCCCCCACACCCTCTCAAGGATGGTGCGCCACCCCTTGGGCCACACCTCCACTTCTGGGTTTCTGATGGTTAACCCGAGGTCAGTCTCTTGGATTTGCCTTCTGCCCGCTGCCTGGAGCCCAGCTCCTCCCATCGCAGCCTCCTGGGAAGCTAGGTTTGCAGGTGGAGCGCCCAGTCTCCAGCCACGAGCCCTTTCAGAGCCCTGCCCTTTCCTCTCCACCCGGGCCCTGCTCAGACTTCCACGTGCGGGCGGGTTACTCGCTCTGCTCCTTACTTGTCACCTTTCCGAGACCCCTCCTTGGCCCAGCTCTGGGCAATCCCGGTACACTCACCAGAGCAAACTTCAGTGTCACTTAACAAACTAACTGGACTATAGGAAGTGCCCCTTGAGGTGTTAGCCTCTCATAGCCTCTCATACCGAGAGATGTCTATATGATATCTGGTCCCTGACCCCATGCTTTCTTTTTACATTATCTTTCAGTAGTTGTACAATTCATCCAAGATTTGTCTTGTTTGTTTTCTTTTTTTGGTGCTGAGGACGGAACCCAGGTTGTTGCACTTGCTAGGCAAGCGGCTTGTCACTGAGTTACATCCCAACCCTCAACCAAGATTTATTTTGCCAGTCCTGGGGTGTGAACTCAGGGCCTGAGCACTGTCCTTGGGCTTTCTCAAGGCTAGAGCTCTGCCACTTGGGCCACAGCACCACTTCCGGCTTTTTTCTATGTATGTGGTACCAAGGAATTAAACCTGGGTCTTTCTGCATGCTAGGCAAGCACTCTACCACTAGGCCAACCTCCCAGCCCCTCAACAAACATTTTTGATCAATTATCATCCATTCCCTCAAGTGGCCTGGTTCCTTTTGTACATATGTATACTGAATATTAAAACTGTATTTTCCCACCCTGCCTGTCTCCATTCTATCCCACATTTGCAGGTGAAACTTTCATTCACCTGCTCCTGTGTCCGACCTGGTTCTTGGGCCTTTGCATATGTCTCCTGTCTTCCTGGAAGGCCCTTTCCCTTCTAGCTCTAGTCAAGTCTGTCTCAGCCAGGTTTCCCTTGGCAGGATGGGGACAAGAGCAAAGCAGTTCACAGTGCGGACTACAGGCTTGGCCCAGAAAGATTTGACTGCATCTCTGGGTGAATGATAATAACAGTCTTCCCAAGAGTTTGTCCTAAGCCAGGTGTCAGTGGTTCACACCTGTAATACTAGATTCTAAGGCTGAGATCTGAGGATCTAGGTTACAAGGCACCCAATTAACAACTTAAATCTAGAGGTGGAGGAATGATTCAGCTGGTAGAATGCCATCCATCCTTGATGAAAAAGCTAAGGGACTGAGTTCTGGAGTCTATGCTAACATAGAGGAGAGAGAGAAAGAGAGAGGGGGGAAGAAGAAGAAGAAGAAGAAGAAGAAGAAGAAGAAGAAGAAGAAGAAGAGGAGGAGGAGGAGGAGGAGGAGGAGGAGGAGGAGGAGGAAGAGGAGGAGGAGGAGGAGGAGGAGGAGGGAGAGAGGCTGGGAATGTGGTAGAGTGATTGCCTAGCATTCATGAAGCCCTGGGTTCAAATCCTCAGTATCACATAAACAGAAAAGGCCAAAAATGGTGCTGTGGCTCAAGTGGTAGAGTGCTAGTCTTAAGCAAAAGAAGCTTAGGGACAGTACCCAGGCCCTGAGTTCAAGCCCCAGGCCTGGCAAAAAATAAATAAGGATGGAAGGAAGGAGCAAGAAGCAGGACTCCTGTATAAGCTATGATTATTTAGGACTTGTTCTGTGTTCACATTTAGAAACCCCGGCCTTATAGGAGAGCCCCCCCCCCCCCCGCTCCGCCCCCCTGCCAGCGATAGCCCCGCCCTACCTGACTCTGGTTGGCCTTCCTTTCTAGCTCTTCTGTCAAGTTTCTAGATGGTTGGATAAACGAGGAGACTGGCCTGATTTGGGCCTCAGCAATCTTCTCTGTTAAGATAGTCTTGGGTCTCCCTCAGGCTCAGTCCTGGATTTTCACGTCTGGTAGGTAGAGACTCTGCCCTAAACACAGGTTTCTTTCTCTACTTTCCCCACTGACACCCTCTCGGCCCCCAGCACTACAGATGTGACAAAGGCCTCCAGAAAGTTAGGCTAGAACTCAGCCTCCAGCCCCTCCTTTGCCATTGTTATGGAGAAGAGCCTATCTCTACCGCGTAGGTTCTTGTTTACATAACTAAAAGGCTCATTAAAGCTCTGTGAATGGGTGTGATTGAGTACGAGATTGTGTGTGTGTGTGTGTGTGTGTGTCCTGGGGGATTAAACTCGAGGCTTGAGCACTGTTCTTCATTCAACTTTTCTGCTCAAGGCGACCACTCAAGTTGCAATTCCACTTTTCACTTTTCGAGTCTAAAATGTGCTTCCCAGGCTAGCTTTGAACCAAGATCCTCAGATCTCAGCCTCCGGAGTAGCTAGCATTTACTAGCATGAACCACCAGTGCCCAACTATCTCTCTCTCTTTTTTTTAATAGAATGGATCTTGATAGTCCAGGCAGGTTTAGAACCCTTGGCACCACACCCACCTCCCCAACTCTTTGTTTTCTAATTTTTTTCTTTCTCTCGCCAAACAAAAGCACGTTGTCCTCCCCCAGATAAACTAGAAAATCACTGATTATCTTTTCCAACGTAGGTTATCCTAATCTTTTCCTCTAGGTCTGCCTGTGCTTCTGCTTAGCTCCCTTCAGTAAATATGGTTGTTAGGGGGTCATGAGAGGGAGAGAAAGTACTAGACTCACCATAATGGCTTTAATTCATATCCCAGGGTACTTCTCATTGTGTGTGTGTGCTGTATATATATGTGTATATATATATATATATATACTATATACACACACATATAGCCATATATATAATATGCTGGAACATATAGCTATACCCCCAGTCTCTAACTTGTTTTTTCTTCTTTCTTTTCCTCCCTTTCTTTCTTCCTTCCTTCTTTCCTGTCTCTCTCCTTTCTTCCCTCTCCCTCTCCTTCTTTCCCTCCTTCCCCTTCCTCCCTCCCTCCCTCCCTCCCTCCCTTTCTCTCCCAGGGCTTTTTGAGGGTCTTCACTATACAGTCCAGGCTGACCTGGAATTTCCAGCCCTCAGGCCTCTGCTTCCTGAGCACTGGGATTCCTGGCCCCCCTCACTTGGCTTGCCTGCAGCAATCCTGGTGTGCCTGAGAAAGTGCACTGTGTGGGGGTGTGGCTAGTACAGATGGGGTACCCAAAACAAAGGCCTAGGCAGTTTACACCCTCTGTGCTCCCCAGTGCCCAGCTAGCAACGAGGGTCTCCTGAGGCCAGTCCTCTCGTCCACCCCATCCACTTTGAAGTGCAGTTGTGGGGGGAGAGGAAGACAGACATTGCCTGGTGCCAGCCATGTTTCTCTTGGACAGCAGCCGGGCCCAGGGAACACTGGGGCTCTGTGTGGAAGGGTGCTGGCTTAGCAAGCCCAGCCCCTGCAGCTCAGGCCTGGCCCTCGCTCTCCACTTCCCTCTTCTGACCCAGCTCTAGGCTTCTTCCTCCTCCTGCATCTTCTCTCTGTCTCTCTCAAAACATTATTTTGGGGAGTCTGGTGCCATGGTGCATTCCTTGTGTCCCAGTTTTTCTCTTTTTCTCTCTCTGCTTGAACTCAGGGCCTTGCTACTAGGCAGAGTGAGCCATGTCTCCACTTGCATGGCCACGGTGATTGCTGCCTTGTCCTGGGTGAGAGAAGTGAGGCAGTGACTATCTGTAATCTCCACATTCAGGAGGCAGAATCAGGTGGCTTGTATGTTCCAAACTACACAGTAGGACAGACAGACAGACAGACAGACAGACACACACACACACACACACACATACACACACACAGGTTTCCAAGGGCCAGTGGCTCATATCTGTAGTCCTAGCTACACAGGAGACTGACTGAGATCTGAGGATCATGGTTTGAAGCCAGCCAGGACAGAAAAAAAATCCCTGAGATTGTTATCTCTAATCAACCAGCAAAATGCAGGAAGCAGAGGTGTGACTCACCAGCCTGGAGTGAAAAAGCCAAGAGACAGTTTGAAGCTTTGAGTTCAAATCCAAGTACCAGCACACCCAACTGAGGGCTCTAATTTCCCAGGTAGGGCTACAGCTTGTCCTCAGCAACTAGATAATGAGACTGGTATTTCCAAAGGGCTGGCTGGAGAAAAAGTATGTCCCCCCAAAGGAAATGAATAAAAGAAAGGGCATACAGCTTGCAGGCAGGTCAAGTGAACTTTCTGCCTTCCAGGAGGGTGCGGACAGAAATGTCCTAAAGTGGGGCTGGGAGTTTGGCCTAGTGGTTAAAGTGCTTGCCTAGCATGCACAAAGACCCGGGTTCGATTCCTTGGTACCACATATATATACAAAAAAAGCCGGAAGTGGTGCTGAGGCTCAAGTGGTAGAGCTCTAGCCTTGAGAAAGTCCAAGGACAGTGCTCAGGCCCTGAGCTCAAGCCCAGGACTGGCAAAAAAAAAAAAAAAAAAAAAAAAAAAAAAAAAAAAAAAAGAAATGTCCTAAAGTTTGAGGAGTCTTGGGGAAGGAGTCAGCTGACTATGCAAAGAATTATGAGCTTGGGGTCAGATCTCTGCTAGGCTCCAGGGTTGTGTAAACCCTGTGAAGACTTTGCCCTAGGTTTTTCCAGTGAAATCAGGCTCTTTCCAGTTGCCTGGAGGGCAGAGTGAAATATCAAACACTGGGGTTTAGGAATAGTTCTATTGCATTTGGCCTGGATCAAACAGAAAGGTCCTGAGGCGGCTCCTTCTCACCTGGCAACGAAGTAGTATCTCCCCCCAGTGGCCAGGAAGGGGATTGCACTCTGCTCCCAGGGTGGGGCCTGAGAGCTGTGCTTGAGCTTTATCCCATTCAGGCTAGCACTCTACCACTTGAGCTGTAAGCCTCACAGCTTTTTGGTAGGTAAGATTTTCCTGCCTGGGCTGGCTTGAGCTGTGATCCTCAGATCTCAGCCGTGGGCATCTGGCTATTTTTTCTTTTTGTGGCTTACTAGGCTTGAGCCATACCCTCAGCACTGGTTTTTCTCTGTATTAGGTTTGGCACAAGCAAATAGAATAGGTAAAGATAGGTGGATGTACAAGCAGAAAGGATTTTTTTTTCTACTATTTTTGACACTAGTCACTGCCTTGGAGGGTCTGGGTGGGATAAGAACACAGTTCCTGGGAGGGAACAGCTTTCTTTTTCAGTGCTCATTAGGAAGAAATGAGCTTCATTTTATTTTTTTTTTGCCTGGGGCTTGAACTCAGGGCCTTGGCATTGTCCTTGGGCTTTCTCAAGGCTAGAGTTCTATCACTTGAGCCACACCACCACTTCGGCTTTTTTCTATGTAGGTGGTACCAAGGAATCAAACCCGGGTCTTCGTGCATGCTAGGCAAGCACTCTAGGCCAAACTTCTGGCCCCAAGTCACTGAAACTCTTATCTCCAATGAACCATATAAAGCCAGAAGTTGAGCTGTGGCTCAAGTAGTAAGAGTGCTAGCCTTAAGGAAGCAAACTCAGGGACAGTGCCTATGCCCTGAGTTCAAGCCCCAGGACTGTCACACACAAGGCAATGTTTTTATTACCCCCGAATCATCAAGTGTGTCCCTCATGTTACATGGCTCCATGCACAGGGAGATGATGGCAGTTCAAACACTCCTTTTGTATCTAGCTCTGGGCAGAGAGCCAGACTCCAATTCCATTTCTTTGTCTTTTCCCCCAGTGCTAAGGATGGAATTCTGGGTCTGAAGCAGGTAGGTGACAGCTGGACCAAGCTACAGGTCAGCTCCACTTCAGATTCCCTCCCCTCTGGTCTTGTTGCCTGGTTACCCAGCAAGTCCCACCCACACCAGGACTCTGGTACACTGGGCTGGCACTGAATGCCAGGGAGTGCCAAGCTGAGACCCCATGCTTGGGCAGAGTGGAGTCATGTTCCAGAACCATCTACAGCAAGGGTTGAAGGGCCTCTAAGGTCCTAACACTTTCCCTGTCATTCCCATTTCATTTTTTTTTGTGTGTGCCTGTACTGGGGCTTGAACTCAGGGCCTTGAGCTCTTGCTTAGTTTTTGGCTCAAAATGCTACCACTTGAGCCATTACACTACTTCCAGAGTGTAACGTGTTGTGCTTGTGACAATGCATGCACGTGCTAGTCCTGGGGCTTGAACTAAGGGCTTGAATGCTGTCCTTCAGTTTTTTTTTTTTTGGTAGGTCATGGGGCTTGAATTCTGGGCCAGGGTGCTGTCCCTGAGCTCTTCAGCTCAAGGCTACCATTCTACCCCTGAGCCACAGCCCCACTTTCCGTATTATAGTGATAACTGGAGATACGAGTCTCAGGGCTTTGTAGTGCCCGGGCTGGCTTTAAACCAAGGCCCTCAGATCTCAGCCTCCTGAGTATCTAGGATTACAGGTGTGAGCCACTGTGCCAGGCCTTCAGCTTTCTTCCCCCCCCCCCCAACTAGTGCTCTACTACTTGAATCATAGCTCCCTTTTTAGTGGCTACCTGGAGATTGGAGTCTCATGAATTTTCCTGTCGTGGCTGGCTTGGACCCAAGATCCCCAGACCTCAGCCTCTAAGTAGCTAGGGTGACAGGTGGGAGCCACCAGCACCTGGATCCCAGTTACTCTTGGGTCTAATGATGTCCTGTGGATGGCTAGGCAAGAAAACCACTTGGGATGAGGGAAGCAGAGATGGCCGGCCCTGAAGGAAGGGCCTGGGGACAGTCCCACCAGTGGCACCATCTGCCCTTGTTTTGGCCTCCCATCTCCTTGTTCTCTGTGGTCCTCCTCACATCAGCCACAGTGACTCAAATATTCTCCTTCAGCCCCCATCCATGTCTTCTAAGAAGAAGGCAGTGTGGACCAGGCCATTGGGATACCCATTTCCTGAATTAAAGCATGGTGACAAGCAGCAGAGGGTTATGACAAATCAATCAGATCCCACAGTGCGGGGCCCAAGCTCCAGGTCTGCTCATGGAAGGTTCTTTATTTGGACCATTCAGTGACCAGGCAACAGAGCATGAGTCCGCACACACCTGCACACAACGTGCACAGGCAGCTCACAGGCCCAGGAGGAGACAGGCAGCAGGCAGGGGAGGCCGTGGCAGCAGCAGGGCTTCTGTAACCCAATGGAGAGGCCTCACACAGAACACTTCCTGCAATTCCTGTTCTAAAGCCACATGGGAAAAAAACCTCACTTTCAGCCACATCCCAGGCCGTAACCCAGAGGTGTCCAGAGAATTCTAGGTTTGGGGCCAGGGGACGTGTTTACTGCAGAAGCTGGACCCTGCCCCAGCTCCCAGCCTTCCTGGGGTTCCCTGGCGGTGGGGAGGAGGAAGAGCAGCACCCCAGAGGCAGGTGGGTAGTCTGCTGCCCAGGAGGGAGGACAGGCAGCAGGTAACCCCTCAGCCGGCTGGTATGTGACAGGGGACAGGACCATCAAGGAAAGTGGCAGGTGGGGACCTTTCCCACAGAAGCCTGGGTCTCAGCACTTCTGGTGGAGGAGGGGAGGGCCCCTGGGGGAGTGGGAGCCTCCCATGAACCCCAGGCAGAGGCTCCCAGGGCTCCCGCTTGTCCCCTACATGTCCCCCACAAGCAGCCGCAGATCTTAGCACCATGGGAATGGCAGGGGCAGGCAGCGGGGGTGAAGCCACTGTCGGGCAGAAATCTGCACCAGGCCAGCGTCTGGTCCAAGGCTCAGTAACACACATGGCAGTCCTTCCCATCAGCTACTTCTGGCCCTGGCAGAGGCCGCACAAAACCTTGGGTTCCCCAGGCCATGCTTGTTGGGATTGACCCCAAAGTAGCCTTAGGAAAAAGGCAGGGGTTGAGGACCAAGCAATGGACAATCAGGAACGCTCTGCTGCCCAGTTGTGCTGGCACTCTGCCGGCTTACTCCCCCGGGCCCAGCACATCACAGGAGCTGGCTCTCAGTGGTCCCACGTGGGGCAGGCAGAAACACCTCTAGGCTTCCAGGGTGCTTTGGGAGTCCTTTGGGATGGGTTGCCTCTGCGCTGGAGTCTGGCCCAAGGGCAACACTGCTGTTTTTGGTGATCTGTGAGTGGAGAAGGTACAGGGTTGGCACGGGTTTGTGATGGCAGCCCACCTCTAGTGTGGCCTCCCTGTGCCCTGGCAGGGGGGGCTTTCTGTACCTAACATGCCACTAGGTGCACAGTCTCCATCACCCCATTTCTCTCCCCCCCCATCAGTTGTGGGGCTTGAACTCAGGGCCTGGGAGCTGTCCTTGAACAATGATCAAATTGTCCTTGGGTTTTCTCAAGGACAGAGCTCTGCCATATGAGCCACAGCACCACTTCCGGCTTTTTTTTCTGTGTATGTGGGACTGAGGAATCGAACCTGGGTCTTCGTGCATGTTAGGCAAGCACTCTACCACTAGGCTAAACTCCCGGCCCCTAATGCTCTTATTTTTGAAGGGAGGATCCAGGATAATGTGAGACTGGGATCCTGCTGCAGCCCCAGGGATCAGTGCTGTGGAGAATGAACATTTATCTTTAACAGGTAACCTGCTGGCTCTTACCAGCTTCATAACTCCTTTGCTAGTCCTTGTACAGCCTGGAAGGTTCGGCCAGTGAGTTCCATTTGGTAATAGCAGAGGAAATGAGTGGGTTGGGATTCTTCGTTTAATTCTAGGCAACTAGAGGGCCTTGCTGATTTGCACTGGTGTGTGGAAGTGTGTGAGAGGTTACCAGGGTTTGCATTCAGTGTGGGACTGGCCCTCTACCGCTTGATCCATGGCATTCTGCTAGTTCACTGAGGCAGAGCTTCTTAGAATTTTCTGCATAGGCTAGTTTTGAACCTCTGACTTTCAGGTTTAATCCTCCTGAGTAGCTAGGATTACAGGTGTGAGCCACTAGCAGTCAGCGCTGGTTCTGATTTCATCTTATGCGAGTAGAGGCTCAAAGAAGTTCCTGGTCACTTGAGTCAAAAGTCTTGCTATCCAGCGGGCCTCAACCTCATGATGGTCTCTCAGCCTCCTCAGTGTGGAGACTACAGGGATGGGCTACCACACAGGAATTCTGGTAGCACTTTCAAGACTGAGGAGCTTGCACGCAGGACTCTGGCTGGTTCCAGGTTTGTGCTGAAACTGTCTCCAGCCAAGCTGCAAGGAAGTTGTGCCAAAACCACTCTGAGAGTGCCAGGCTGGGGTGCTGGGGCTTATCTAAAGTTTGTACCTAAAATCAGCCCCAAGTGCCCTGCAAACTAAAGATACCTCCAGAGAAGGAAGAAGATCAGACTGTGTGGGAGGAGAAACTCCAGGCACGGTAGACAGAGCCAAAGATATATTTTACTCCAATGCTCTGTGTGTTCCTCATCTTTCCTTCCTTTACTTGGCTCCATGAGCAAGCAGAGTTGCTGCAAACAGAACCCCGGGGAATTTGCCTGGCATGCAACTTCATGCTCACCTCGCCCTCCACCTGGCGGGCTACCTGCGTCCGTGTCTCCTCCATCAGGACGAGGACTGTGAGAGCAGGGGCACCTTTTAGAGGGCATTCTCCTAGCTGTGGTTCAGGGAGAGGAAGAATCTGGGCCGATCTGATTAGCTGCCTGTAGGGGGAGCCCGTGCTCCTCTACAAGGACCAGCCAAGCAGCGGGATGCCGGGCAGGGGGAGGAAAGCCAGGTACTCAAGGACCACAAAGGAAACCATCCAGGCTTCTCTACTAAAACCTGCAGCCCAGCGGGTCCAAAGAGGAAAAAGAGAGGAGATACTTTTTCCTGCTAACGAATTCATCTGCTGACTGAGAAAGGCCACGGTACTCCATTTAAGCTGGTAACTCCCCCAGCTTTGTTCTACCTTTGAAGCCCCAGGCTCTTGCTGCAGGCCCCTGCCATTTCAAAGGCTGCTTACTCACTGGTTCTTGTGTTTGAAGCCGCTGACGTGAGCCTGGTACTGCTCGATGGAGTTCAGGACTATCTTACACGTCTTGCACGGGTAGCCTTTCCCAGCTGAAACACACATCAAATCCAGAGAGGACGTTATCCAGGGAAAAGGGAGGGAGACTGCTGCCCCCCAGGTCTGAAGATGTGGGGGAGGGGGGAGAGGGACAGAGGTGGCTGGTTAGAACCTCAGAGGCCTCAGTGCTCTGGAATTCTGGGTCAGTCCAGACTGTCACTTAGTGAACAGAAGAATGCATCTTTGGAAAGGGTTAACCCTCCTCCCAGGCCTGTCACAGCAGTAATTCGTGAGCATACCTGGCAGGAAAATCAATCTATCTGTTCTGAGGGACTTGAAGATGCCCTGAATCCCTTCAGGGCTGCTCTGATGACAAGACTCCTGTCTTCACAGGACTTGGCTAATCTTCTCCCTCCCCTGACCCTGAGCGTTACTCAAACCCCAAACCAAATGTGCAGTCTTCCCTGGCTTTTGTTTATGTCCCCTGCCTGGCCCCTCCAGGCATCAGAGCTGGCAAATCCTACTTTATTATTTTGGGTTAGTTGTGGGCTTGAACTCTGGATCTGAGCGCTGTCCTTGAGCTTTTTCAGTCAAGGCTGGAGCTCTACCATTTTGAGGCACCATGCCACTTCCTGCACACCCTATTTTATTTTATTTTATTTATTTATTTATTTTTGCCAGTCCTGGGCTTGAGCTCAGGGCCTGAGCACTGTCCTTGGACTTTCTCAAGACTAGAGCTCTACCACTTGAGCCTCAGCACCACTTCCGGCTTTTTTCTATGTATGTGGTACCGAGGAATCGAACCCGGGTCTTCATGCATGCTAGGCAAGCACTTTAACCACTAGGCCAAACTCCCAGCCCCTGCACACCCTACTTTAGAAGATCCAAGGATGAGCACAGACTTGGCTGGGCCGAGTAACAACTCCCTTACCCCAAGGTCAAAATGTACCCCAGCTCTGAGTACGAGCTGGGCCGCTTCACCTGTTAAGTCGGTAACGGCAGGGTCTGCCAGACGGCCGTAGTGTGCCATAAGTTTCAGCTTGGTCTCCTGCTTCCTGTGTTTCTTGCCCACATAGTGTTGCTGAGCCATGGCGGGGTCGTTGAAAGTCGCATGGCAGAGGCTGCAGAACTTGTCTGGATCTATCATCTCTCTAGTCTGGTGCAAGGCTAAGGTGGAGGCCACAAGGAAAGGATTTATAAGGCGTTTCGACAGAGCTGTGGTGAGAGAGTTCAAACAGAAACAATGAAGACCCAGAAGGCACCGGGCTTTCAAGCAGACTGAAGAAAACACACACAGCAGCGTGGCTACTTCATCACACAGGCAGATGAGGCCCTGCTGTGATCCATCACACATGACGTAAGTGGGCCAAGTGGGAAGATGAGTGGGGGGGGACCAGAGCAGCTAACAGTGTTGACTACTCTAGGCAGGGATCCCCAGTTCCTGGTCTCTGGAAGCCGCTCTGACTTCTGCCATGGAGTTGCCTAATCACAACAGATGGAGCATGCGTGCTAGGGGTCTTTTCAACCCTGTCTTTGCTTGCAATTTCAGAGACAGTGGGATGAAAGGGCTGGGAATCTTATTCATACCTGCAGAGCACCCACTACAGAGCAGAGATCAATGCAGCCATACTGCCTTTTAGGCTGAATTATATCCCAGATGGAGAAAGAGCAAGCATGCCATTTACCGGCCTGGGTACTGTCCCTGAGCTAGCACTCTACCACTTGAGCCACAGTGCCACTTCTAGCTTTGTCTGTGTATACAGTACTGAGGAATTGAACCCACTAGGCAAGCACACGACTGCTAAGCCACATCTCCCAGCCCGGGAACACATTTTGTATGTACATTTTACTCCCTTTGGTCTTCAGAGCCATCCTTACAAGGTATATTATTGGTTTGGCACATGACAGAAAAATCAAGGGCCAGACAGATAAAACACCTGGCTCAATACCAGCAGGCTTCCCGAGTGCCGGGAGCAGACAGGAAGGCTACGGCTCATGAGTTCACCTTCAGAAGAGTCGGCTGACAGGGTCTCAATGCTGAATGCCACTGCCATCTGACGTGAATGCCAGGACTTGTCAACAAGTCCACGTGGCTGCTATGGTGTGAACACAGCCACCCCGTGGTGGTGGAGGGGAGGGATCGGAGCACTCCCAGAGGGATGGGATGGCTCGGCTGCTGTTATGAGTGGACTATTCACACTAGGGGCATTTTGAGGACCTGGCGAGCTAGGTGGAACGTGCTGCCTTTTCCCACAATGCTTTTCCTTTACAGAACTCTTAACTCCCCTGGCCATTCATTTTTGCTTCAGCCAGTTCCAAAAAAGTAAGGTACATGGGGTAGAATATTTTACAAGAAAATATTCAGCTTGCAATATTATATCAAAGAAAAAAAAAAAGCTAATACAAAGCACTTCTTTCTTTTTTTCTGGGTCATGGGGCTTATCTCTAGGCCTGAGCTCTTCAGCTCAAGGCTACCACCCTACCCCTGGAGCCACAGTCCCACTTCCCATTTTCTAGTGCTTAATTAGAGATAAGAGTCTCTTGGACTTTAGTGCCCAGGCTGTTTTTGAACCATGATCCTCAGATCTCAGCTTCCTGAATAGCTAGGATTACAGGCTTGAGCCACCATGCCTGGCCACAGATTTGTTTCTTCTAGTCTCAATTTCATTAAAAAAATGAAAAAAAGATCAAAGGTATAAAGAATAAATGGTATTTTACAATTTTTTCTATATTAAAAAAATGCTGATATTGGGACTTCACTCTTTTGTTGAAGGATACTGCTCTCCCTCTTGAGCCACACTTTCACGTCGGGCTTTTGGGGGATTGTTCCGAGGTAAGTCTTGTTGTCACTCCTGCCCAATCTGGCTCTGAATTGCAATCCTCAATCTCAGCCTCCTGAGTAGCTAGGATTACAGGAATGATCCACAGAACCTGATCTGAATGCATATTTTTGAAATTAGAAGGATAATTACGTATATGTTTTTAAAGGTATTTTGATCTATGGCCCAGATTGGACTACATTCTGAGACCCTTCTGCCTCATGCTGCTGAATGCTGAGATTATAGGTATGAGCCCTTCTCAGGTCATTCTTTCAAACATACCAAGCACCAGAGGCAAATGGTTAGGTGAAGCTGGAGGGACTGTTCAATGGACATCCACAAAAAATGAGAGCTGTAGTTTTCTCTCAAGAACTATTCTGGAATATGGAGAGAATGTTGTAGGGATGTGACCTATAATATTCTTCTTTTGCCAGTCTTGGGGCTTGAACTCAGGGCCTGAGCACTGTCCTTGCATTTTCTCAAGGCGGGAGCTCTACTACTTGAGCCACAGTACCACTTCCACCTTTTTTCTATGCATGTGGTACCAAGGAATCAAACCCAGGTCTTTGTGCATGCTAGGCAAGCACTCTACCACTAGGCCTCGCTCCCAGCCCTATAGTATTCTTTATCATACAAGAAAAGGGGAGGGATGCCAGGCTCGGTGGCATCTCAGGAGGCTGAGATCTGAGGATCAAGATTCAAAGTCAGCCTGGGAACAAAAGGATCAGAGACTCTTATCTCCAATGAACCTCTAGAAAGTGGGAAGTGGGGCTTGGTTCAAGGGTAAGGCAGTAGTCTTGAGCTGAAGAGCTCAGGGACAACGCCCATGCCCAGGGGTAGGGTGGTAGCCTTGAGCTGAAGAGGTCATGGACAGTGCCCAGGCAAACTCCATATTCCACCCCCCCCCCAAAAAAAAAGAGAAAAGGGGGAGGGAGGACTTAAGAAGTTCAACACTAGAGGAATGGCTAAATGTGGCATAATATAGTCAGTAAAGCTGTTTACAAAAGAGTTCTCACGAACATGGGTAGACATAACTGTCATATTAAATAAAAAATATGTAAAAGGAAACAGCATGTACAATATGGTCACGCCACAGTTAATAGACCCTGGAATCTATACATATATCCTGGTGTACAGAAATAATGTTACTCCCCTATGGACAACGCTTCTTTCTCTCTTTTTTTTTTTTTCCTTTGCCAGTCCTCTCCGTTGAACCCAGGACCTAGATCTGTCTGAGCTTTTGTGCTCAAGGCTCTAGCTCTCCATTACTTCAGCCACAACTACACTTCTAGCGGTTAATTGTAGGTATGAGTCTCAAGGACTTTCCTGCCCAGGCTGGCTTTGAATCACGATTTTCAGATCTCCATTTCCTGAGTAGCTAGGATTACAGGTGTGAGACACTGGAACCTGGCTAATAGTGCTTGTCTTGGTAGGATTTGGGTGCTATTTTGCTTTCTTCATAATACTTTGGTTGTATTTATTTATTATTATTTTTTTTGCCAGTCCTGGGCTTGGGCTCAGGGTCTGAGCACTGTCCTTGGACTTTCTCAAGACTAGAGCTCTACCACTTGAGCCTCAGCACCACTTCCAGCTTTTTTCTATGTATGTGGCACCGAGGAATAGAACCTGGGTTTTCGTGCATGCTAGGCAAGCAAGCACTCTACCACTAGGCCACACTCCTGGGCCTCTTCATAATACTTTGAAGTGGAATTATTCATAATGAATGCTACTTTATGAAAAATACTTTTTTCCAGTCCTGAGGCTTGAACTTAGGGCCTTGGCACTGTCCCTGAGCTTCTTTTGCTCAAGGCTAGCACTCTACCACTTGAGCCATAGCACTACTTCTGGCTTTTTCTATGTATGTGGTACTAAGGAATCGAACCCAAGGATTCATGCATGCTAAGCAAGCACTCTACCACTAAGCCACATTCCCAGCCCCCAAAAGCCAATATTTAACACCCTACATTCATTCATTTATTCATTCATTCATTTTTTATTTATTTATTCATTTATTTATTCAGCAGTCCTGGGGCTTGAACTCAGGGCCTGAGCCCTAGTCCTTGGGCTTTCTCAAAGCTAGAGCTCTACCACTTGAGCCATAGCACTACTTCTGCTTTTTGAATATATGTAGTACCAAGGAATTGAGTCTGGGTCTTCGTGTGTGCTAGCCAAGCACTCTACCACTATGCCAAACTCTGGCCCAATATCCTACATTTATATGTACACATAAACAGAGTCAACTCAGAGCTATGTAGAACAGACAAACAGATATAGACACAGAAACGTAACAAAAAATTACAAGAAAAACAATACTTCATAATGTTAACCATGGATCTCCTAGAAAGGCAAAATTTTGATACTCATTCTCCCCATTTATTTATATTTTCCATATATATATATATATTTATTTATATGTATTTTTGGGTCAGTAGTAGGGCCTGAACTCAGGGCCTGGGCGCTGTCTCTGAGCTCAAGGCTAGTGCTCTACTACTTTGAGCCACAGTACCACTTCCGGTGCTCATAGCCTTTCCTGCCCAGGCTGGCTTTGAAGTGTGATTCTCAGATCTCAGCCTCCCGAGTAGCTAGGATGACAGGCGTGAGTGTGCCAGCTCTTCTGTATATTTTCTATAACATGCTACATTACTTTTAAATGAGACATGTTGAATTTCAGAAAATTATCAACTTGTGAAATAGCATGGTATGTTATGAAATATCCAAGTAAATGAAAGCAAAAGCAGGACATGAAAACAGCTATATGAACACAGAATCACATAGCTGCATGTAGGAAAGGCTGAAAGCGATTATGGAGAAGAATCTGTTTAGTATGCAAGTTTTAGGATCAGGTATGTTCCAGAGAAATTTCCTCCGTTATGGAAAGACAAGTCTAAGACCTTATAAAGGTCAATTCTTAAACCAATTTCCTTTGGCTTTATGTTTAAACATGATGGTAGGGAGTTGGTACCAATACTGACTTGAAACAAAACCCCTCAGTAGTCTCAGTGAATGGCAATTCAACCACAAGCCAGGCGGATGGATGTGATGTCTGGTCTACCACGGCCTTTGAAGAACTCCACTCACTAACTTAATGGTGACGATAATGTGAACCGTCACGATAAATAACGGCATTAATAACAGCTGGCATGTAGTGAGTAGCTATTATGTCCTAAGTGTTTAGTAATTACTGCAGCCTCACCATCTACAGAGGAGACAGCATCAACATTTCACAAGGAAGGAGACTCAGACACAGAAGTCATACAAAAGGTAAATAACAAAGTCAGGACTTAAATCTGGCCCACAGTGACTTCAAAGTCCTTGTCTGATTGGTTCATAGCAGGAAGGACTACATTTGGGTGTGCTAAGAGACTATGTAATTATGACTAGATTTTCCACCCTATCTTCAAAGTCTTCCACAACATGGCTGTCTTGGTTTTGAAATATGACAAAACAGAAGGATCAGAAAGGACTACAAACAGCTCAGCCTCCTTCTTGGTCTAAAATAGAGAGGCAAAAATCACCAAGAAAAAAAAGGAACCCAAGATCAAAGCACTTGTAGTCTTGACTAATTGTGGTGAGTGGAGGTTAATAACCCCGGCAAGGCAGGGGCGAGGCAGATGAAAGCGAGGGCTGAGCCCAGCGGGGATAGGATGAAGGAGGCTGGTTGAGCAGCCTGGGCACCAAGAATGAACTCAGGGCAGCTGCAAGCAGCTTGCTGGATACTCACAGCACCCTCGAATACTCTGCTTTGAAAGTCAAGTCCCTGTCTTGAGAACAGGCAGTTTTGTGGAGGATTAAAGTGAGCAGGGCATAACCTGAGCCTGGGCAAAGGACAGGGATTCCGCTTTCAACTTGGAACACACACTAGTAAGAGCAGATGGCTGGTGGGAAGGGAAAACGAAGCAGGAGAGGCAACAGAAGAAAAGGACACTCACAGGGACTGGAGGTGGCATTCCTGCGTTCTAATTACTGGTCAGGACAACAGCTCAGGGCAGAAGCTTCTACTGAGAAAAACTGAAGGGGAGGTAAGACAACTTTGACAACACATTTGCAAGAAGTATGGATCTGTCTGGATTTTTTTTTTCCCTTGGGGCTGGTCCAGAGGCTTTAACTTAGAGCCTGGGTGCTGAACCTCAGTTTTTTTGTTTTTTTTTTTCTTCACTGTGGCTTGAGCCACAGCTCCATTTCTGGTTTTCTGGTTGTTAATTAGAGAAAAGAGTCTCATGGACTTTACTGCCTGGGCTGGCTTTGAAGTCAGATCCTCAGATCTCAGCCTCCTGAGGAGCTAGGATGACAGGGAGTTTGCCACCAGTCAGTGCCCAGCCTACTTTCCAGCACAGTTCTACCTCCACATGTGTGGTCCCAGTGACATCTCAGGGAGCCACGGCAGTGGAGCCCTGAGGACAGGAGGGATCCCAACAGAGCACTACTCAGGAAAACCAGTACCTTCCACCTTAGTGGATTGCTGCTTCAGCTTTAAGTTCTTTGCGTGGGTCTTCCCCAGGTAGTGCGACTGGGCCACAACAGGGGAGGAAAAGGTCATGTTACAGGTGGGGCAGCATTGGTTCTTGTCTTTGCTTCTGCTGCTCTTCTGGGTGGGAGAAAGAACACAGGTCTGGTCATGCCATGGCTGGCTGGAAAATCTTCAATGATATCCCCGGTGCCCATAGGCTAATGGGCATCTGAAACCCCTTCACACGTTAACCCCAACCTACCTTTCTGGATTTTTTTTTTCTTTTGGCCAGTCCTAGGGCTTGAACCAAGGAATCTTTGTGTTTGCTAGACAAGCACTCTACCACTAGGCCAAACTCCTGGCCCCTCTGGATTTTTCTCTAGCTCCTTTGCGCTACAATCTACTCATTACTCCTCATGTCCCGACTCATCTTATTCTGTTTCTTCCTTGCTTTTCTCAGCCATTCTAGTGTCTTTACCTTCCTTTCCTGCCTGGTATCATGTTTACTTAATTTTCCAAGGCCCAGTTTAACTATGAGCTGTTCATCTGGGAAACCCCCCTCTTTTTTTTTTTTTTTTTTTTCTCTTTTACTTTTCTTTGTGTTGGCCATGGAGCTTTAACTCAAAGCCTGGGTACTGTTTCTGAACTTTTCCCCCTTGAGTTTAGTGCTCCTTCACTTTGAGCCACAGCTCTACTTGCAATTTTCGAGTGGTGAATTAGAGATAAGTCTCACCACCCTTTCTTGCTCTGGCTGGCTTTGAACCATGATCCTCAGATCTCAGCCTTTTGAGTAGCTAGATTTACAGGCATGAGCCACCAGTTTTTCTCTGCCAATTTCTCTGGCCGGGAAACTTTTTTTTTTTTTGCCCGTCCTGGCCTTGGTCTCAGGGCTTGAGCACTGTCCTTGGGCTTCCTCAAGGCTAGAGCTCTACCACTTGAGCCACATTACCACTTCTGGCTTTCTTCTACGTATGTGGTACTGAGGAATTGAACCTAGGTCTTCATGCATGCTAGGCAAGCACTCTACCACTAGGCCAAACTCCCAGCCTGAAACTCTTATTTTAAAAGAAAAAAAAAAAAGATTCAGCAAAGAGTTATCAAGCCCCTTTGTATATTCTGGGAAGAATGAACCAGGTACTGCAGCTAAGGACATAGTAAATACTCAAGGTTGTTTTGTTTTAAAATAATACTGGCATTAAACTGCAATCTTCCGATCTCAGTCTCCTGAGTAGCCAGGATTACAGGCGTGCACCACTGGCACTTGGCTAACTTGGCACTTCTGACATCCTGGGCTTGGCAGTTCTTAGTAGGTGGCTGGTACTATGATCTGAGTTGAGCTACTTAGCCATTGAAGGAACTAAGGTGAAAGAAGGTGAGGTGATGTGTCACTATTGCAGAGTTGCTTTTATGTTCCTGAATGCTAAGTCATACTAAAGGCAGCCACGGATGATTCCAGTAAACTTCTAAAAGGGACAAGAAAAGCCCTTCTGTGCAACAGTATAAACAGTACAACAGCTTGTGGAATAAACGCTTACTTACAGCGGATGTAGAGGGAACTGGAATTTTAATTCACAGGTAGGAATCATATCTATCTCTTCATCCATCTTTAATGCCTAATTTGGGGCCTGAACTCAGAGACCGCTGTCCCTTAGGATTTTCATTCAAGGCCAATATTCTATCACTTGAGCCACAGGTCTTTTTTTTTTTTTGTAGTTAATTGGAGATTAGGGTCGCACAGACTTTCCTACCTAGGCTGGCTTTGACCAGTGATCCCCAGATCTCAGTCTCCTGATTAGCCTCCACACTAATTAAGTTCAAAGTGGTGAGGTGGCTTGCATAAGGTCACCATCTGCCAAGTGCAGTGGGGAGCCTGATCTGGTGAGTTCCCATCCCATGGCAGATACCACTTTCCACGTTAGCAAAATAATAGTACCACAAAGGGACTGGCACTTGTTCCAGCAGAATTCTTACAGCAATTCCGAGCCAAAAGGAATTATAATTACTGCAATTATCTTTCAATGAGAGGGGGCATTTGTTTTCCTTGTCTATTCAAAACATTCAAGTGCTACAAGTTCTTTTCTCTCAAGAAGGCAGGCAGCCTGGCTTCTTCTCATTTCTCTTGGGAAACTCCTGGTCTGGCTCCAACAAACCCCTGGGTGGTAATGTGTAACAATGCTTCATTTATTAGACTCCCAACCAAGTGCCAGGCGCTGTTGGGTAAACCTTTCATTTTAGTATGAAAAAGCCATGAAAGGGAGCTCACATCAGCCTCCTCATTTTTACAGAGGAAGACATCAAGGCTCAGAGGAGTGGTAAGATCTGCCCGAGTTACACAACAAGGCAGTCTGACTGGGAGCCCATGCTCTCTCGCCACACCAACCTGTGTGCCGGTTGTATCAGGAAGCGAGCGGTCTCAACATGGCCGCTGTATTACCTGATCTGAGTCTAGCCTCTTCGTTTCCCCTTTTAATGTCTCCATTCCATGGATTGCTAGGTACCTCTTCACTTTGTTGGCATGTTTTTTGCTCTGCAAGAACCCAGGAGAAAGATCAAAGATAGCCAAATGCCATTTCTTCTTCTTCTTTTTTTTTTTTTTTTGGTGGTGCTAGGCTTGAACTCAAGGCCTTGGGCTTGCTAGCTACAGCCCCAGCCCCCAGCTCCCAAATGCATTCAAAGATTTTCCTTTTCGGGTTAGGGATTGAACCCGGGGCCACAGGTATGTCAGGCACGTGATCTACAACAATCTATGCTCCAGCTCTTAAAAACACTAGATTCATCCTCATAACAACCCTTGAGGAGCAGGTAAAGGAGAAAGAAAGCACAGTACTGAGTTCCCGAGTTCTTTCTACTTTGTCAATGGAATCTACACTGCCACTGAGAAATGGACCTCTCCTTACATGTGAGGAAACTGAGTCTGAAGAGGGTGAACTTTCCTACCCAGAGTTGTGATTCCAACTGAGATCTGTTTAGAACTGAAGCTCAGGCATTCTCGTGTACCAAGCTGTGAGGGAAGACACGAGTAAGGATGACTGATTTGGATGGGAGGTGAGAGAGTGAGAGAGTATGCCAACCTTGTTCAAGGCATAACATGCATGAAGGCAGGGTGTGGTGGTGTTACCACGCAAGCCAGGGAGAAGTACAGGCTGGTAGAGGGTCTGAGTCGTACTGGAGGCGTTGGCATACCTGGTAGTGGGCCAGCTTCTGGGACTCAGAGATCAGCAAGGCGCAGCAGACCTTACACTGTGTGTCGGTGAAGAGACATTGGTTCTTCTGGATCATGTGCTCCACTAGTGAACACAAGAGAAAACAGGAGTTGGCAACGACAAAACCCTCATACACACTAAGCCAGGTACCGGTGGCTTAAGCCTGTCATCCTAGCTCCTCAGGAAGCTCAGATCTGAGGATTGTGGTTCAAAGTCAGCCTGGGCAGGAAAGGCTGGGAGACTCTTTATATGCAACAAAATGCACAGAAAAAGCTGGAAGTGGTGCTGTGCCTCAAGTGCTAGCCTTGAGTGAAAGCCCGGGGATAAACAAGCCCTCTGACTGGCTTGCATGCACACACAAAGGTATTTTATAGCTGTTACCAGTGAAGCTATCTGAAGCTGAGCTGTTTTTGTGCCAATACTGGGGCTTGAACTCAGGGCTTGACCACTGTCCTTGGCATTTTTTTTTTTTTTTTTTTGCTAGTCCTGCGCTTGAGCTCAGGGCCTGAGCACTCTCCTTGGACTTTCTCAAGGTTAGAGCCTCAGCACCACTTCTGGCTTTTTCTGTGTATGTGGTACTAAGGAATCAAACCTAGGACTTTGTGCACGTTAGGCAAGCACTCTTACCACTAGGCCCGGCTCCAGGCCCTCAAAACTGAGTAGCTAGGATTACAGATGTGAGCCACTGATGCCAGCCCTCGCTGTGATTTTTTTTTTGGTGGGGGGGATGGGTGTTGGTTGCAGGGCTTAAATTCAGGGCCTGGATGCTATCTGAGCTTTTTTATTCAAGGCTAGCACTCTACTACTTTGAATCATAGAGCTATTTCTGGTGGCTAACTGGAGGTAAGTGTCTTACAGACTTTCTTGCCTGGGCTGGCTTTGAACCATGATCTCAGCCTCCAAAGTAATTAGGATTATAGGCATGAACCACTAGCCCCAAGGCTCATAGGGATTTCTGTTGAACTTTTTTTTTCTAACCATTATTCCCGAAACAACACATATCACCTACTAACTTAGCCATTATGATAGGATATCACAGGTCAAGTGGAAAGGAGAATGTGTTGGTTCCTTGTTATTTTTCTTTTTTTTTCTTTTGCCAGTCGTGGGCTTGAGCTCAGGGCCTGAGCACTGTCCTTGGACTTTCTCAAGGCTAGAGCTCCACTACTTGAGCCTCAGCACCACTTGCGGCTTTTTTTCTATGTATGTGGTACTGAGGAGTCGAACCCGGGTCTTTGTGCATGCTAGGCAAGCACTCTACCACTAGGCCAAACTCCCGGCCCCCTCCTTGTCATTGTATAGAAGACATGAGCCTCTGTGTATTTGGGTATACCAAGGAAGTGGTAGGTGCAGTATCCAATCCTAGAACCAGCACCTTTGCAGAATGAGATACTTGCATACAATTTTTATTTTTTCTCCCTGTTCTGGGACTTGAACTCTGGAACTGGGAGCCCTGAGCTCCATTGGCTCAAGGCTAGCACTCTACCACTTGAGCCACAGTGCCACTTCGAGCTTTTTCTGAGTAGTGTGTATATCGATCTATCCAGTCCTGGGGTTTGGTGGGCATGTCCCCAACCTTCTTTTGCTCAAGGCTAGTACTTGATCACTTAAGCCACAGCACCACTTCTGATATTTTCTTTTTTCTTTTTTTTTCCAATCCTGGGCTTGATCTCAGGGTCTGAGCACTGTCCTTGGACTTTCTCAAGGCTAGAGCTCTACCACTTGAGTATCAGCACCATTTCTGGCTTTTTTCTATGTATGTGGTACTGAGGAATCGAACCTGGGACTTCATGCATGCTAGGCAAGCACTCTACCACTAGGCCAAACTTCCAGCCCTCCACTTCTGATATTTTCTGTTTATGTTGTACTGAGGAAGTGAAATCAGGGCTTCATTTATGCTAAGCAGGCACTCTACCACTAAACCACATTCCCAGCCCCTGAGAAGTTTACTAGAGTTAAGAGACTCATGACTTCCCTGCTCTAGCTGGTTTCATAGCAGGATCCTTAGATCTCCACAGTAGCTAGATTACAGGTGTGAGCCACTGGTGCCTAGGTCCAAATTTTTTTTTTTTTTGCCAGTCCTGGGCTTGAGCTCAGGGCCTGAGCACTGTCCTTGGACTTTCTCAAGGCTAGAGCTCTACCACTTGAGCTTCAGCACCACTTCCGGCTTTTTTCTATGTATGTGGTACCAAGGAATCGAACCCGGGTCTTCATGCATGCTAGGCAAGCACTTTAACCACTAGGCCAAACTCCCGGCCCCCCCAATTTTTTTTAAGTCATTTTTCATCTGTCTTCCTAGAAATGCGTCCATTTCATCTAAGTTGTCTGATTTGCTGACATCATTTCACGTTCAACATATTCTTACAATCCTTTAAACTTCTCAGTGGGCTAATTTGTTTCTATTAGCATATGTGAATTGTACAAAGGCAGTTCTTTGATAGTCCATAATTACATATGCACATATATCTTGATCAAAATCATCCTCTCCATTATTATTTTTTTCTTATCCTTCCCTGGGCTTTGTTTTAAAACAATCAGTGTGTTTTATGATTCTATTTTCATACACGCTGATTAAGTATTGTATTTACCCATACCTCTCTCTTTGCCCCCCTCCCTTCTGTTAGTCCCTCCTGCTGGTTCTCTTTTTACATTGATGCCTTCTCATACAAGACTCCTTGTATGAGAAAAAGCATGTGGTGCTTTATCTTTCTCGGCCTGCCTTATTCCCATTTGATCTTTCTAGTTTCTAAGGTGGAAGCTTATGTTGCTCATTTGTGACTGTGCTTTTCTGATAAAGATGGATTTCCTTCGAGTTCCAGCTTGCTTCACTAATACTGTCTCCCCAGCTCCTTTGACCTTTGAGATTTCCTAAGTGACTAAAGCAGTAAGAATGTCTGTCTTCTGTTAAACTGTTTGACCTTTATGTCCTTGGCTCCTGAAAGTCAGGCACAATTCCAGTTCTATTAAGGTAATTTTTTGGAGAATAACCACAGGCCAAATCCCAGAAACGGAAGCTATTATATATTAGACCTGTCCAGACTTCCTGTGTGTGTGTGTGTGTGTGTGTGGGCTGGAGCCTGAATTCAGGGCTTAGGCACTTGTCCCTCAGCTTTTTCCCTCAAAGCTGGCCATTTTATCATTTGAACTGCAGCTCCAGTTCTGACTTTTTGGTGGTTACTTGCAGATCCCAGAGTTTCCTGGACTGTCTGGGATGGTTTTGAACTTAGAGGAAGCTTAGATCCCAGCTTCTTGGATGACTATGATTATAAGTACCAGTGCCCAGCAACCCCATTTTTTTGGGGGGGGAGGGGTGTTGTTGTGGGGTCTTGAACTCAGGACCTCTTTGTAGTTAAGGCTAGTGCTCTATCACTTTGAGCCACAGCCTCACTTCCAGTTTTTGAGTGGTTATTTGGAGGTGTCTTTTGGGGACTTTTCTTCCCCAGGCTGGATTTGGTGATTCTCAGATCTCAGCCTCCCCAGTACCTAGGATTACTGGTGTGAGCCACTGGTGCCTGGAAACCCACTTTTTTGTTTGTTTGTTTGTTTTTGGCCAGTTCTGGGACTTAAACTCAGGGCCTGGGTACTGTCCTTGAGTTTTCTCAAGGCTAGTACTCTACCACTTGAGCCGTTACCACTTCTGGCTTTTTTTTTTTGTCCTTCCAGTCTTGGGGCTTGAACTCAGGGCCTGAGCACTGTCTTTGGGCTTTCTTCAAGGATAGAGCTCTATCACTTGGGGCACAGCACCATTCCCAGCCTTTTCTGGGTGTGTAGTACACAAGGAATCAAACCCAGGGCTTCATGCATGCTAAGCACACACTCTTACTCTCATCCCTGCAACCCAGATTCTTAAGACATCCTTTGTTACTCCATCCCTTACATTATACTGAAACTATTTTTGGTGTCTGCTCCCTGGACTGAAGTACAAGTCCCTGCAGGGCAAACAAAGCATCTTCCTCATCTTTAGCTGTGACACCCAGCAATTCCTGAGAACGAAGCAGGCATGAGAGAGGGTCAAATTAATGAAAAGTGAAGTGAGGGGGGCAACTTTTCACCAAACATTTAAAAACAGATGGGAAAGAGAGGCTCAGAAACAGTGTACATATTAATTTATGAGTCCGGCTAGAAGTATACATCCAAATTGTTTTCCTTGGATTTAGCCAAAATTCAGTTTTCACCAGGGTGGTCTACACAAGACACACACTCTCCACTAAACTTTCCTAGGATTAGTATGTTCAGCGGGAAAAAAAACAACCAAAAAAAACACAACACACACAAGAGAAATATGATTTCCCCGAAGACGGATGTCTGACAGAGCTAGTAGAGCCCAGACACAGTTCCTGTACACCTGCATTAACTCTGGAAAGGACTGTAAAAAGGGTTACCCAGCCAGGCCAGGCCAGCTCTTGCCAACATCCTCTTTTTGTCTCTCATTTTCCTCAGTGTCCCAGTTCACAGCATGGCTGGGAAGCTGCAGCCCAGAAGTGACTCCCTGGATCCTGTTAGGATTAAACCGTTCTCTGCAAGTCTGCATGAAGTATAAGTGACAAAGCAAGGGCAGGAGCTGGTGGCTCACGCCTGTATTCCTAGCTATATAGGAGGGTGAGAGCTGAAGATCAAGCTTTGAAGCCAGCTGTGGCTGTAAAGCCCACGAGAAAAAAAAATCTCCAATCCACTAGTAAAAAATGCGGGAAGTGGAGCTGTGACTCAAGTGATAGAGCACCAGACTGAAACAACACCCCCCCCCAAATAAAACCAAAAAAACAAATCTAACAGTCAGCGCCCAGGCTTTGAGTTCAAGCCCCAGTACTGGCACAACAAAACAAACTATTAAAAATAAATAATAAAAGGCTGGAATCAGACTACGCATCTAGGTCAGTTTCTCAGAAGACTGTGGCCAGACACAGGCTGGGCTCGGGCACCGAGGCCCGGAGGGAGAAGACGGCCTTCCAGTGTCGGGCTGGAGGGAGCCCGGAGATGGGGCCGGGCCGGGGGTGGGGTGGGGTGGGGTGGGGTGGGAGCTCCGGGCCGGGCCGGGGTGGAGAGGGTGGGGTGGGGTGGGGTGGGGTGGGGGGACCCGGATGGGGGGGACCCCCGGGCTCCCTTCCTCCTCCGCCGGCGCGGCGGGACCGCGAGGGTCCCGGATGTCCCGGCGCCCCCGACTCACCTTCCGCCCTCCCCACGGGCTGCGCGCTGGACACGGCTTCCCCCGGGCGGCGCGCCCTCTCGCGGTCGGAGCGCGCCCCGTCCGGCCCCCGGCCCTCCCGTTCCTCCGAGCCGACGAACGGCCCGGCCGCCCCGCAGGCCGCCCCGCAGCCCGCAGCCGCCGTCGAGCCCGGCGCGGAGAACTCCATCTTTCCCACCCCCCCATCCCTCCCGACCCCGCACGCCGGGGGGAAGGAGGGAAGCCGCGCATGCGCCCTGGTGTCGCGAGCGAAGGCGGGCGGGGCTAGGCCTCGCCGGCAAGTCTCGCGAGGTTTGGGCACCGGGCGCTGGCAGCCTCTGAGGTCCGGGCTTGGGGACGCGGGCTGGACGCGGGCTCCCCCCCCCCCCGCTCCAGGGGCCAGAACTCTGCACTCGTATTCGGATCCGCGCCAGGTTCCGCGACCTGCCTTCTACCCCCATGTACCATTCCAGTGCCAGGCTCCAGCTCAAACGGAACCGGAGGCCCGAGTTCCAGGAGGTGCGGGCGAGGGCAGCTTCTGGGTGCGGGCCCGAGGGAGGGGAGGGGAGGACAGGACTGCGCGTGCGCGCGCGTGTGCGCGTGCGCGTGCGCGCCAGCCAGTCCACCTGGGCCTCACTCTCTGCCTTTTTCTTCACAGCTGGTGCTCTACCACGTGGAACACACTGTTACCTCACGCTCTCTATTGTTCTCCTTGTCCTGGGATGTGTCTGCACCTGCTGGCTTCAACCCTGAAGTCCACAGAGCGCAGACCCAGTAGCCAGGATTACTGCGTGAACCACCGAGCAGTGCACAAAACAGCCCTGATCCAAATGTGGCCTACTTCACTTTTTTTTTTTTGCCAGCCCTGGGCATTGAACTCAGGGCCTGGGCACTGTCCTTGAGCTTCTTTTGCTCAAGGCTACCACTTGAGCCACAATACCACATCTGGCTTTTTTTCTGTCTATATGGTACTGAGAAAGTAGTCGATGCTTTTCAGTTAAAGCAATTTAAAAAAAAAAAAAACACCATATTTTTTGCTAGTCCTGAGGCTGGAACTCGGCCTGGGCACTGTCCTTGGGCTTTCTCAAGGTTACCAGTCTACCACTTGAGCCACAGCATCACTTCTGGCTTTTTCTGTGTATATGGTACCGAGGAATCAAACTCAAGGCTTCATGCATGCTTGACAAGCACTCTACCACCAGGTCACACTCCTGGCTTCAGCAAAAAACAACTTTTAGGCCCGCTTTACAAAACCCTTTCCTAAAGCTCAAAGTTATATATCCTGTTACCTATTTCACAGTGCCACTTGGATGTCTAGTTTGCCTTTCCACATCAGTCGGAAGGCCCCCCAGTCCTGCTGAGATTTTAGATTTAGTATTCAACTTGGAGCATCAAATTCTGGCTGGGCATTTCTGCTCAGGCTGGCACTCCACAACTTCTACTGTGCCTCCAGTTTTTTTTTGTTTTTGTTTTTCTAGAATTAAGAAGAGTATCTCAGATTTGTTTGCCTGGACTGGTTTCAAACCATAGACTCAGATTCTTAGCCTCCTGAATAGCTAGGATTACAGGCATGGTCCACTACTACTTGGCTAATTTTTTTTTTCCTAGTCTTGGGGCTTGGACTCAGGGCCTGGGCAGCATCTTTGGGTTATCTCAAGGCTAGATAGAGCTCTACCACTTAAGTCACAGCCACTTCCAGCTTTTTTCAAACCTAGGGCTTTGTGCCTGCTAGGCAAGCACTCTATCATGAAACCACATTCCCAGTCCCTAAGTCTTTGTTACAGGCATCCTTCAATATTTTTTCTTTTCTCTTTTAAGTGATAGAAGGTATTCTGTGTGGGCTGTTTGACCATTTAATTGACAGAGGTAAGACTCTGTCCAGAACAAAACCCTATGGCAGCTTCAGGCTGGGCAGGGGCAGAGGCTGTGTTGAACCCAGTATTGTTAGTCTTTGATCCGAGACTGTGAACGACATTGCCACTACATCGGAAGGGGCTGCCAGGACAATCACTGCTGCTTTAAGACTCCCTACATCCCCCCGGGAGACTCTGATCCAGCTGCTGACATTGGAAGAGAGCTTAGTTGTGGAACCTCAGTGGAAATCACTGCCACTGTTTCAACTGCAGCTTCTGCTTCTAGGGCTCTGCCTGTAAAAGCTTCAGATGACTCTTGGGGTCACTTTGTCTGGAGCCTCTGCAGGGAAATCACTGTTTAAAAAAATCACTGCTCCAACTGCCTGCTGGACAGTGTTCTGGACACCTCTTAATCTGAAAGGTTTTATCACCTGTTGCTGGTCTCTTATCACACAGAGGGCCACATGAACAGGTAACTCCTAGCTCTAGGTTCACCAAGCAGCCGCTAGAGGGCAGCAGAAGAGTTCCAGAGTGTGGCAGGAGCAGAGCCTGGTAGGGACTCTCGGCAAGAGTCATAGAAAAGAAAATCACCTCAAGTTTTGAGTCCAGCTCCTGAGCAGCAAATCAGTGGTGTGACAATCAGAACTGAAGATCTTGATGCCGAGGCTTGAACTGACAATTCTAGCTGCTTCCTACTGCTCCACCGTCAATTAGAGCCGTGAGCTGAAGCCAGGTGCTGGTGACTCATGTCTGTAATCCTAGCTACTTAACAAGGCTAAGATCTGAGGATCCTGGTTTGAAGCCAGTCTGGGCAGGGAAGTCTGCGAGATCTTTTTTTTTTTTTTTTTTTTTGCCAGTCTTGGGCTTGGGCTCAGGGCCTGAGCACTGTCCTTGGGCTTTCTCAAGGCTACAGCTCTACCACTTGAGCCTCAACACCACTTCTGGCTTTTTTCTATGTATGTGGTACTGAGGAATCGAACCCGGGTCTGTGCATGCTAGGCAAGCACTCTACCACTAGGCCACACTCCCAGCAGTCTGCGAGATCTTATTTCCAATTAACCAGCAAAAGCCAGAAGTGGAGGTGTTGGTCAAGTGATAGGATATAAACTTTCAGCAAAAAAGTTCAGAGACAGTGCCCAGGCCTCAAGTTTAAGCCTCAGTACTGATGCATGTGCACCTGCACACATACACACACATGCATGCACACACACACACACACACAATCCCCCAAACAACCTCTGAAGCTGTAACACTAAGGTAAATTGTTGCTGATGCCTCCAGGCTTAGAACTGAGGACAGAGCAAACAAAACAAAACAAAAACAAAAACCACTCAGCTACTTGGTGCCACAAACAGCCCTTTAAGTGTAATTTTTAGAACATTCCTGTCATTCCCCCAAAAGAAATCCTGTGAACTTTTGCAGCATTGCTTATTTCCAGTCCCAGCTCTAGGCACTCATTACTCTGGACAACAGTTCATTAGCTACTTTGTTTTATTGCTTATTTGTTGGTTGTGTGACTTGGGACCTGAGCCCAGTACCTGCACTTTTTCCACTCAAGGCTGGTGTTCTCTCATTGGGCTACAGCTCCACTTCTAGCCTTTTGCCAGGTCGTTGGAGGTAAAAGCCTTGCATACTTTTCTGGATAGGCTGGCTTCAAATTTCTATCCGAGGATCTTGGTCTCCTAAGTAGCTAGGATTACAAGCATGAACAACCAGTGCCCAGAGGGGTTATTATTATTTTATTTTTTATTATTTTATTATTTTAGATATAGTCTTTGTGTAGCTCAGCTTGACCTCAAAATCACAATCCTCTTGCCTCTACCTCCTGAATACTGGAATTAGAAGCACGTAATAAATGATTGTAAAATTCACTTTCACCAGTTTCACTAGAAGTAAAAACAGGAGATCTTTTCACATTGTCATGCTGGAAGCAAAGCCAATAAATAGGTAAACTATGTATAAGTGATTTCCACTCTCTGCATTTTTTTTTTTCCAGTCTTGGGCTTTAGCCCAGGGCCTGAGCACTGTCCTTAGGCTTTCTTAAGGTTAGAGCTCTACCACTTGAGCCTCAGTACCACCTCCAGCTTTTTTCTATGGATGTGGTGCCAAGGAATCGAACCTGAGTCTCCCTGCATGCTAGGCAAGAACTCTACACTAGGCCAAACTCCTGGCCCCTGCATTTTTTTTTTTTTTTGGTAAGTCCTCGGGCTTGAACTCAGGTCCTGAGCTTCTTTTGCTCAAGGCTATCATTTTACTACTTCAGCCACAATGCCACTTTCAGCTTTTTCTGATTTTGTGGTATTGAGGAATTGAGCCCAGGTTTTCATACAAGCTAGGCAAGCACTCTACCACTAAGCCACATTCCCAGCCTTCTTTGTAGTTGTTACAAAGTAGACAACTATTTCTATTATGTCAGAGTTAATGGGTTGTAGTTCCTGACTTCTGGAAGAGATAGACTTCAGAGGCTGAGATCACACTTCTAAGCCAGCCTGGGCAAGAAAGTCCCCTAGACTGTTACCTCCAATTAACCAGAAAAAAAAAAAAGGAAACAATAAGCTGAAAGTAGAACCAAGACTCAAGTGGTAGCCTTGAGCACAAAAGCTCAGATGCAGTGTACAGGCCTTGAGTTCCAGCCCAACGACTGGTATACACACACACACACACACACACACACACACACACACACACACACACACACATATACACACGTATGCAGGCACACACAAAAGATTCTAACCTTGATTCATCTATTACAAACCTTAAGAGTTTCTTTGGCTCATACATTCTAAATGTCTCTTACCTGTCAGCAGTGTATGCTCTCTTGGGAATTTAGCTTATTCTCACTTCTTAGGATTCTTGACATACATGGTTGATATTCCCTGTGGTAACATAATGATTTGTTATTGTATTGCTCTACTAGGGCCTGTTTCCAGTTAGCCACTGTCCCCTGGGTGGGTGCATTTTCTAGTTTTTAGCTGTAGTATACTGTTCAACCATAATCATCTTTGTTCAAGTCTGTTTTCTCCTTTGAAGAAACTAAGATATCATTTGTTTGCTCCCCAATGTGGCATTACTCAGGTTGAGAGTATAATCATTTTTATGATTCTTGACAGCCATTGCCAAATTTCTCTCTGAAAAGATTATGCTTGTTTATAAGGCACTATCAATGCACAAATGTATTTATTTTCTTACTATTCTGTTAACATTTGAGCTTTGTCAGTTGTATTCATTCTTACTAATACAGGAGCAGTAAGAATGTTATTTTGCCCTTTTTCCCTTTTCTCTTCCCTTCCTTTTTCCTTCCCTCCTGTGTGTGTGTGTGTGTGTGTGTGTGTGTGTGTGTGTGCGTGCGTGCCAGATCTGGGGCTTGAATCCAAGGTCTGAGCACTGTTTTTTGTTTTTTTGTTTTTTTTCCAGTCCTGGGCTTGAGCTCAGGGCCTGAGCACTGTCCTTGGACTTTCTCAAGGCTAGAGCTCTACCACTTGAGCCTCAGCACCATTTCTGGCTTTTTTCTATGCATGTGGTACGGAGGAATCGAACCCGGGTCTTCATGCATGCTAGGCAAGCACTTTAACCACTAGGCAAAACTCCCGGCCCTTGAACCACATTTCTTGCTGGTTAATTGGGGATAAGAGTCTTACAGACTTTTCTGGTCAGGCTGGCTTCAAATTGAGATCCTCAGATCTCAATCTCCTGATTAGCTAGCTTACAGGCATCAGATAACAGTGCCTGGCTTGGGTGTGTATTTTTTCCCCCCCAGTCCTGGGGCTTGAACTCAGGGCCTGAATACTGTCCTTGGGTTTTCTCAAGGCTAGAGTTCTACCTCTTGAGCCACAGCACCACTTCTGGCTTTTTCTATATATGTGGTACCAAGGAATTGAATCCAGGTCTTCATGCATGCTAGGCAAGCACTCTACCACTAAGCTGCATTCCCAGCCCTAGCAACTGAATTATGCCACAATAAACATGTTCTTTTTTGTTTTGTTTTTCTTGTGGGTCATGGGGCTTGAACTCAGCCTGGGCACTGTCCCTGAGCTCTTCATCTCAAGGCTTCCAAGCTACCCCTGGGCCTGGGCATTGTCCCTGAGCTCTTCAGCTCAAGGCCTTGAGCCAAGCCCCACTTCGCATTTTCTAGAGGCTAACTGAAAATAAGAGTCTCAGATCCTTTTGTGCCCGGGCTGGCTTTGAACCCTGATTCTCAGATCTCAGCCTCCTGACTAGCTAGGATTACAGGCGTGAGTCATGTGACTGGCTTTGATTAGACGTGATAGGAGAAAAATCCTGAAATGTCTTCATCCTGGAAGATGGAAGGCCTCTGGAGAAATGTCTCAGACCAGGAAGCTCACCATTTCAGGTTTCTGTATGTATGTTAAAACTTCAACTCAAATCCCTTGAGCTACTGAAGTAAAGTCTCCAGGTCTTTTTGCCCCTACTGGCATCTTTGAATGATCTCAGCTCTCTTAGCATAGTCTATGTAGGTTCAACTAACTGTCCTTCAAATATTCATTATTAAATAAAGGCCCTTAGCTGCAGTTCAGCAGACATGCTTCCAACTGTCCCTTAGCCTTGCTGGACTCTATCCCAGGATTGGTCATTTAAAAAAAAATTTTTTTTTCTGGCTCGCACTGGCAATGTCCAATATAATTTTAGTTCAGAAATCTGTCGGACTTGAATTGAGGACCCCGCCGCCTCTTGTACAACTACTTAAAACAATGAAAAAGCCACTGGTACAAAAAAAAATTGATTTATCAAGATGCACTGTAGTCAAAAAAATGACATGATGTATGACTACTTAAGGGTAATTTAAAAGAAATACCTGTTTAACAAATTTAATTTATGCAATTTTGGGGATCAATACTAAAGACATCCTACCAGGATGCTGGTGCTCTACCACTTGAACCGCAGCTCCACTTCAGTTTTGGGTTTATTTATTTTTTTGGTGGTTAATTGGAGTCTCCCAGACTTTCCTACCCCGGCTGGGCTCAGGTCTTAGGTGTGAGCCTCCGGGCCTGTGTGTGTGTGTGTGTGCTACTAACATCAGGGCTTGAACTCAGGACTTCATGCTCTCGCTTGGCCTTTTTCTGCTCATGTCTGGTGCACTGCCTCTTGAACCACGCCTCCCTGTCTGGCTTTTTGGATGGCCAGCTTGGTGCTCTGCCTCTTTGGATGGCCAGGTTGGTGCTCTGCCTCTTGAACCACGCCTCCCTGTCTGGCTTTTTGGATGGCCAGCTTGGTGCTCTGCCTCTTGAACCACGCCTCCCAGTCTGGCTTTTTGGATGGCCAGCTGGTGCACTGCCTCTTTGGATGGCCAGCTTGGTGCTCTGCCTCTTGGACCACGCCTCCCAGTCTGGCCTTTTGGATGGCCAGTTGGTGCTCTGCCTCTTGAACCACGCCTCCCAGTCTGGCTTTTTGGATGGCCAGTTGGTGCTCTGCCTCTTTGGATGGCCAGGTTGGTGCTCTGCCTCTTGAACCACGCCTCCGAGTCTGGCTTTTTGGATGGCCAGCTTGGTGCTCTGCCTCTTGAACCACGCCTCCCAGTCTGGCCTTTTGGATGGCCAGCTTGGTGCTCTGCCTCTTGAACCACACCTCCCAGTCTGGACTTTTTGGATGGCCAGCTTGGTGCTCTGCCTCTTGAACCACGCCTCCCAGTCTGGCCTTTTGGATGGCCAGCTTGGTGCTCTGCCTCTTGAACCACGCCTCCCGGTCTGGCTTTTTGGATGGCCAGGTTGGTGCACTGCCTCTTTGGATGGCCAGGTTGGTGCTCTGCCTCTTGAACCACGCCTCCGAGTCTGGCTTTTTGGATGGCCAGGTTGGTGCACTGCCTCTTTGGATGGCCAGGTTGGTGCTCTGCCTCTTGAACCACGCCTCCCAGTCTGGCCTTTTGGATGGCCAGGTTGGTGCTCTGCCTCTTGAACCACGCCTCCGGTCTGGCTTTTGGGATGGCCAGCTTGGTGCTGTCCCAGGCTGGCTTCCAGCTGTCATTCCCCCCTCCCCCTCCACCCCCCTCCCAGGCCTCAGCCCGCTGGGCGCGAGCCGGCTGGAGGGGACTCCGCGGTTAAGACGGTGTCCACCCGGCCTTCCCACGCACCGCCACTCCCGACACAGGCACGTCCAAGGCCCGGGGATCTCCGGGAGGCCGGGCCGCCCCGAGCCCCGCACCGGTTCCCGGGCCCGGTGGCCGCCGCTGCCGGCCTCTTCTCCGCTGCTAACGGTCGAGCAGGGCTCGGCTCACCGTTAGCCCGGCGCGCGCGTGCGCGCCGCGGCGGCCGAGCGCCTCTCCCCCGCGCGCCCCTCCCTCTCGCGCCTGCGCAGTTGGCACGCCCCGGCCGCGGGCCCGCCCCCCCCCGCGGCGTCGCTTGGCTCCGCCCTCGGCGTACCGCGCCTGCGCCGATCCCGGCCGCGTCTCCGCCCCCGGGAGCTTCGGTTGCGCGCGCGCCCGGCTTCCCTCACTTCTGACGTTGCAACCGCTCGCGGCCCCACGGCGCGTCCGGAGTGGGGCGGGGGGGGGGGGGTTCGGTGGGGCGGCCGGCGGACTCGGTGAGTACCGTCGGTCTCCTCACACCCGCCGCCGCCCTGCCCGTTCCCGGCCCGAGGGGCGCCTCCGGACGCCCGGGGGGGGGGCGGGGGGGAGCTTCGGACCGGTCCCCGCCGCGCTCTCCGTCGCGGACTCGGGTGGGTTCCCACCGGCCCCGTCGTGGGTCCGGGCTGCACACGTGGGCCCTGGGGCCCGGACGACGGACCGTGGTCCCCGTGTCAGCCCGCGGCGGCGGCCTCGGCGCTGCCGGGGAGCCGTTTTCCTCCGCGGGACGGGGTCACCCGGGCCCCGGCCGCCCCTCCGCGGGCCCCAGGTCCCCTTGAGGCCTCCCCGGGGCGGGGGGTGGGGGGGGGAAACCGTCCCGGGTGTGCGCGCCGGTCCCGGGCCTCGAACTTGAACTCAGGACCTGGGCGCTTGACCCAGGGGGCGGAGGGGGGGGAGGTCACAGACTTTCCCGCCGCCGCCGCCGCCGGGACTCAGCGCCGGGGTGACAGGTGCGACCCCCCAGCTGGGCCTGCAGCAGCCGGGGGTGGGGTGGGGTGGGCGCGGGCAGGGGAGGGGGGGAAGCCATGCCTTTTAAATGGTCATTATATGTGTTTAGCTGACCCGTTGTCGTCCAGCCGCCGGCCCGGCCCTCGCGCGCACTCGCGCGCGCCCGTGGTGGTGTTGGGCACTAGCTGTTGACGGAGCCGGGTTTGAATCCACCGCCGTGTTGTGTCTGGTCTCGCCTCGTCTCTCTCGCGGCGGTGCCGAGCCGGAGGGAACACGGAGGGAGGCAAAGAGCCAGTGCCCTGCGGTTGAGTCAGCCGATCAGCTGTGTTAGGGGTTGGCCCGTTAGCCGCTTACCTACTGAGCGTGTGTGAGTGTGAGCAAGACAGAGAGAGAACGCACTGGGGCTTGAACTCAGGGCCCCCCGTGGGGTCTTAGCCATTTCCCTTAAGGCTGGCTGATGGGCTACGACCCTGCCCGTTCCACTCCAGGCTTTTCGCTCGTTATTTGGAATTGGCGTCATGGGACTTTTGAACCACGACCCTTCAGGCCTCAGCCTCCCGAGTAGTTAGTATGACATGAGTCACCCGTGCCCATCCACCACCTTACAGGACATACCATAGGAATGACCTCTAGGGTGCCTAAGGCACCTGGAAACCGCAGCTACGGTTGCACAGGGTATGTCTGAATTCTTAACTTGAGCCGAGTGTGAGCTAGGAAGTGAAATTTCAGGAGTGTGTGTGAGTATTGTAGGTAGATGTGTACTTGCCTGTTTCTGCTATTTCTCCTCCCCCCCCTCCCCCAGTTACAGAGAGTCAAACTTATTGTAACTACCTCCCCCACCCCCACCCAGTTACAGAGTCAAACTTACTGTAATCAGTTACTGATGAGCTTGGTACCAAGTTTCTCAAATTCTGACTTGTTTGGTGTCAGAGTCATTCACAAAGAATTGTTCTGAAGGTCTCTGTGCCCCCAGGCTTTGAAAACTGTTTTGACAGGCTTGATTCCTAGAATGTCAAGGTTTTAAATTAACTCGTCAGTGATTGTTCTTCTGGTAGATTAACGTGATAGATGTGCTGAAAGAAAATGACAGTATACCAAATTGGGTTCTTTTTTTTTTTGAGGACACTACCACGAAATAATGCCTGTGAAATAAACAGCTTTCATCTCCGGGGTCACCTTTCCTGCTTATTCACTCTTAAGAGTTCTTTGCTTCCTCACTGCCTTGATTGCTGTGGCATCCAAACTTGATTGTCTTCCACAGGCAGGGATAGTGCATGTCATAGTCTCCGTCCAAGCAAGCCATCATTTAATGAATTGTTCTTTTTTTGCCAGTCCTAGGGCTTGAACTCAGGGCCTAAACACTGTCCTTGGGTTTTCTCAAGGCTAGAATCCTGAGCTGTTCCTTGAGCTGCCCCTGAGCTGTTCGTTTTGGAGGATTTTATTTTATTTATTTATTTTTTTGGCCAGTCCTGGGTTTGAGCTCAGGGCCTGAGCACTGTCCTTGGGTTTTCTGTGTATCTAGTTATGAGGAATTGAACCCAGGTCTTTGTGCATGCTAAGCAAGCAGTCTACCACTAGGCCAAACTCCCGGCTCCTGCACTGTTCATTTTGAAGGGTAGCAGCTTAACAATTGGTTGATGACCAGAGGCCTGGCTTAAATGGTAGAGACTTTCTGGGAAATTATAAAGCCTTAAATTCAAAGCTCAATACTGCTACCCCCTCCTCCACCAAAAAAAAAAAAAAAAAAAAAAGGATACCTTGGCTTGCTTGTTTAAATTTCCTAGAAAGTGACTTCTTTTCACTCAGAATTACTGTGGAAATAGTAATTTAGTGTGTCTAAATCTCTCTCTCTCTTTGTGCTAGCATTAGGGCTTGAACTTTTAAGCCTGTGTGTTGTATCCTCTTAGCTTTTTGCTGAAGGCTGGTGTTTTACCACTAGAGTCTAGTGCCATTTCTGACTTTTTGGTGTTAATTGGGGATAGGAGTCTCATGGACTTTCCTGCACAGGTTGGCTTTGAACTACTATCTTCAGATTTCAGGCTTTTTAAAAATTTTTTAATTTTTTTTCCCATTTCAGGGCTTGACTCAGAGCCTGGACACTGTCTTTGAACTTCTTTTACTCAAGACTAGTACTCCACCAGTTTGAGCTACATCGCCGCTTTTGGGTTTTTTTGTGTATGTGGTACTGAGGAATAGAATCCAGGGCTTCATGAATGCTAAGCAAGCACTGTACCACTAAGCCAACATCCCAGTCCCTTAGATTCCCCTCTTTTTTGGGGGGAGGGCAGTCCTAGGGCTTGAACTCAGGGCCTGGGCACTGTCCTTGGGCTTTCTCAACACTAGCGCTCTACCACTTGAGCCACAGCACCACTTATGGCTTTTTCTAAGTTTGTGGTACTGAGAAATTGAACCTGGGGGGCTGGGAGTTTGGCCTAGTGGTAGAGTGCTTGCTTAGCATGCACTAAGACCCAGGTTCGATTCCTCGGTACCACATACATAGTAAAAAGCCGGAAGTGGTGCTATGGCTCAAATGGTAAAGCACTAGCCTTGAGGAAAGCCCAGGAACAGTGCTCAGGCCCTGAGTTCAATCCTCAGTACTGGAGGGGAAAAAAAAAAGAAATTGAACCCAGGTTTTTATGCATGCTAGGCAAACACTCTACCACTAGGCCAAACTTCTCCCCTCGGCCCCTATTAGCTAGGATTACAAGGCTTGAGCCACAAGTGCTCAGCCATCTTTATTTAGCTCAGGAAGAAAGAAGAAGGTCTTATATCAATTAATTACATTAATGCCTAGATTGTTGGACTCCTGACAGTAAGATATAACCAACCACTCTCAGGTCTAATTGAATGATTGAGGGTTAAGATTTCTCTTGTTGACTATTTGGAGGCAGTGGTTCTCTGTTTTGGCTATAAAAAGTAAACTTAATTGGAGGATTCTCTGCATTTAAAAATTGAAGTGAAAGTTACACCATACAAATCTACCATTTGTATTTAAATAGCTTTCAGTAAATTCACAAAGTTGTATAAACTTATTTATTTATTTATGTATGGAGATAAGTGTCTCTTGGCTTCGTATGGCCTCTAATTAAGCACTAGAAAATGGGAAGTGGGGCTGTGGCTCAAAGAGCTCAGGGACAGCACCCAGGCCAGAGTTCAAGCCCCATGACCCCCCCCCCCAAAAAAAAAGGCAGAAGTGGTGCTGTGGTTCAAGTAGCAGAGCTCTAGCCTTGAGAAATCCCAAGGACAGTGCTCAGACCCTGAGTTCAAGCCCCGGGACTGGTAAAAATAAATAAATAAATATAGATATAGATATATAATATGTGTATATAATCTCTGCAGAAATACTTTAATAGCAATAATGTAGCACTTTGTTCTAGTTCCTCACATATTGACTTATGTAACTAGTTTTTTGTTTTGTTTTGTTTTGTTTTTATCCTCAATAGAAATAGAAAAATACAAAAAAAAGTACAGTTTTAGTGAGTAGTAAAAAAGTTCCAAAGTCAAGTTCTCTTAGATTAGTAATCACCAAATTGAATAGATTTTAAAATCTTTTTTTTGGGGGGGGGTAGGAGGAGCTGGTCTTGGAGCTTAAACTCTGGGCCTGGGCACTGTGTCTGTCCTCCTTATGCTCAAGACTAGCCCTCTATCACTTAAGCCACAGCACCACTTCTGGGTTTTTCTGAGTAGCCAGCCCAAGTTGGCTTTGAACTGCAATCCTCAGATCTCAGCCTCCTGATTAGCTAACTAGGATTATAGGCATGAGCCACGGCTAGTTATTTTATTTTATTTTTTTTTGGTTTTTTTGTTTTCTTTGGTTGTGGGTCTTGAACTCAGGGCCTGGGCACTGTCCCTGAGCCTCTCCATGCTCAAGGCTAGCACTCTTCCACTTGAGCCATAGCACTACGTCCTTTAAAATGTTACACTTTGAATAAATTATTTGACTGTATTTCAGGTGAAAAGATGGCACGGAGAAAGAAAAAAATTAAAGAAGCCCCAGAATCTCAGAACTTGGAGAAGGAGAATGCTGAAACTGCCAGTTCTGTCAGTGGCAGGAGGAAGCGCAAACTTGAGGACGCTTTCATTGTGATATCTGACAGTGATGGAGAGGTCAGTATTCTTAAAAGTGGAGCCATGAGTCTCAAACTTGGCTCTTGTGATTACCTTCATGCTGGCTTGCCTGCCAAGACAATGCAATTTTTATTCAGTTTCATTTTGTAACTGGAATTGTCGTAAATTACTTGACTGTAAGTAATCATGCTGTTTGGCCGAGGATGGATTATAGTTCTTCTGTTTTTTAAAATATTAACATAGCCATGATATTGTAGACTGTGGGGATAAATCAGTAGTAATATACAAGTAGTAATTGGTGAACATATATGAGAAAGAGAAATGAGGAGGGAAGAAATGAGCTCTCTCTCTCTCTCTCTCTCTCTCTCTCTCTCTCTCTCTCTCTCTCCCCTTCTCTCTCCCTCTCTCTCCCTCCCTCTCCCTCCCTCTCCCTCCCTCTCCCTCCCTCTCCCTCCCTCTCCCTCCCTCTCCCTCCCTCTCCCTCCCTCTCCCTCCCTCTCTCCCTCCCTCCCTCTCACCTCTCCTCTCTTCTCTCCCCTCTCTCCCCTCTCTCTCCCTCCCTCTCCCTCCCTCCCTCTCCCTCCCTCCCTCCCTCCCTCCCTCTCACCTCTCCTCTCTTCTCTCCCCTCTCTCCCCTCTCTCCCCTCTCTCCCCTCTCTCCCCTCTCTCCCCTCTCTCCCCTCTCTCCCCTGTCTCCCCTCTCTCCCCTCTCTCCCCTCTCTCGCCTCTCTCGCCTCTCTCGCCTCTCTCGCCTCTCTCGCCTCTCTCGCCAGTCCTGCGTTTGAACTCAGGGTTTGTTGCTGTCCTTGAGCTTTTGTGTTCAGGGCTAGTGATCTACCATTTGAGCCACTGTGCCACTGGTGCCTGACTGATTGGCCTTCCCCCATCCCCCCAGTCTTGGGGCTTGACTCGGGACCTACTCACTGTCCCTGAGCTTCTTTTTGCCCAAGGCTAGTGCTCTACCACTTGAACCACAGGGCTACTTCTGGCTTTTTCTGTGTATCTGGTACTGAGGAATCAAACCCAAGGCTTCATGCATGGTAGGTGAGCACATTCCCACATTCCCAGGCCCTCATGGGCCAGTTTTAAATTAGACTATGTACATGTGACAGATAATCATGTCATGTTAGTATATTTTAACTACCATCCCCGCGCCCTTTTTTTTTGGTATTGAGATTTACCTTGGGGCCTGTACCTGCCATGAAGGAACTCTTCCTTGATTCATACTCCTGCTCCTTTTTATATTGGCTATGTTTGTTTTATGCCCAAGCTGTTCTTTATCATTTTGCTGGGGATAAAAGGTATGCACCATTTTGCCAGCCATTGGTTGAGATAAAGCCTTACAAACTTTCATGACTGGCCTTGAATTGTCATCCTCTGATTTCTGTCTCTGAAGTACCTAGGATTACAAGCTTGAGCTGCTACCTGCTGCTTGTTTCATGTCATATGTATACATCTGTAACAATCTCTGATTTTTGGAGGCCTTTATTAACCATAAGGAGAGGAGATAGAAGAATTACTGCTGCCATCCTGATCGTTATTCTTGTTTTGTAACAGGAACCAAAGGAGGAGAATGGATTGCAGAACATGGAGACAAGACAGTCGAATAGAGCAAATTGCTTGGCTAAAAGAAAAATTGCACGTATGTTTTCAGTTTGGAGATGAATTGATAGTACTGTTTTCATTAAGAAAAGAAGATTCTCTAAATAAGGATGTATGTGCATCCAGATTTTGTTAAAATTTTAGAAGCTGCTTATAGAGTGACTTATAGCTTATTCATTTTGACTTGTTAGTGTTGAAATAAAAAATATGGGGTCGCGAGTGTGGCCTACCTAGCATGCATGAAGCCCTGGGTTCAGTACCTCAGTACCACATGCACAGAAAAAGCTGGCAGTGGCACTGTGGTTCAAGTAGTACAGCACTAGCCTTATACAAAAAGAGCTCAGGGACAATACCCACATCCTGAATTTAAGCCCCAGGACTGGCAAAAAGAAAAGAGAGAGAGAAATTAAAAATATGATCTTCAGGGGTAGACACGGACTTGAGTCCATGATTTATTCTTCCCATGTAGATCTTGGATACCCATTGCTTTCATCTAACCTCTGTTTTCTCATCAACAAAATTCAGAAAACAACATTTACATAGATCACATAATGGTACTGTTATTATTTTCACCATTAGAATCCTTTTTGAAAGTTTTACATTCTCTTTTATTTGTTACTCATTTGTGAAGTTATTTAATCATCATATTTTTACTTTTTTTTGGGGGGGGGGTGGTCAGTCATGGGACTTGAACTCTGGGCCTGTGCTCTGTCCCTAAACTCTTCAGCTCAAGGCTACTGCCCATCCCCTGGAGTCACAGTGCCACTTCTGGTTTTCTAGTGGTTAATTGGAGATAAGAGTCTCAGGGACTTTAGTGCCGGGGCTGGCTTTGAACCAAAACCTTCAGGTCTGTCTCTGGAGTAACTAGGATTACAGGCGTGAGCCACTGTGTCTGGCTATTTTTATATTTTAATGTGATATACAGTGTTCATTTATTTCAGTTAACATTACAGGATAACTAGTTAAAATTATGGCTAATTGATTTAAAATAAAGCTTTTTTTTTTTTTTTTTGCCAGTCCTGGGCCATAAACTCAGGGCCCGAGCACTGTTCTTGGATAGTGCTCAAGGCTAGCATTCTGCCACTTGAGCATCACTTCTGGCTTTTTCTGTGCTTGTGGTTCCAGGGAATTGAACCCAGGGTTTCATGCATGCTTGGCCACGCTCCTGGCTCAAGATAAAACTTTTCTTTCATTGTTAACTTGAATTGTGATCTAAGATAAAAATTTAAACTTGTAAAATAAAGTATAAACAATTTTTTGTTAAATCATTGTATTTTTTTTTTTTTTTTTTTTTTTGCCAGTCCTGGGCTTGAGCTCAGGGCCTGAGCACTGTCCTTGGATCTTCTCAAGGCTAGAGCTCTACCACTTGAGCCTCAGCCCCACTTCCGGCTCTTTTTCTATGTATGTGGTACCCAGGAATCGAACCCGGGTCTTCATGCATGCTAGGCAAGCACTTTAACCACTAGGCCAAACTCCTGGCCCCAGCTTTTTTTTTTTTTTTTCATTTCAATGTATGTGGTATCGAGGAATTGAACCCGGGTCTTTGTGCATGCTAGGCAAGCACTCTACCACTAGGCCAAACTCCCGGCCCCTAAATCATTGTATTAATACATAGTTATCATATGGCAATCCTAGGCTGAGATCTGAGGCTCATGGTTGAAAGTCTCGTAAGACTTTTATGGGGTTGTTGATACTTCCTTTCCATTTTTCTTGTTGAGATGGTATCGCTGTGTTGCCCTGCAGGGACTAAACTCAGTGATTCTCCTGCTTCAGTCTTCTGAGTGTGGGTTTGCAAGTGTGGTTTGGTGTTTTGATTTTTCTCTTGTTTTTGTGTTTTCTGTATTCCTTGACAATTCTGGGGCATGGATCAAGTGCTCTGTCACTTAAGTCACACCTCACCCAGTTTTGTTTAATTACTCAGGTAGGAGCTTACACTTTTTACCTGGGCCAGGCTTGACCATGGTCTTCTTGCTTAGGCTTCCCATACAGCTTGGGTGATAGGCATTCACTGTCCCATCAACTTTTTGTCAGAGTTAGCTGAAGTCTTCCTTGTCTGCTTTCTTAGTAGGTAGGATTACAGGCATGAGCCCTTGATACTGGCTTGGGCTGTTTTGTTTTGTTTTTTTTTTGCCAGTCCTGGGGCTTGAATTCAGGGCCTGGGTACTGTCCCTGAGCTGCTTTTGCACAAGGCTAGTGCTCTACCACTTGAGCCATAGCGCACCACTTCCAGCCTTTCCTGAGTATGTGGTACTGAAGAATTGGACCCAGGGCTTCTTGCATGCTAGGCCAGCACTTTACCACTAGGCCATGCTCCCAGCCTATGGGGCTATTTTTGAAGGAATTTCTCAGTTTAGTATTTTGATCTGCTGGGGATGGTCAGTTTCCTAAGAGAAGATATCTCTAATCTAGTAGGGGTTGAAAGCTGTTTCAACAGCTCAGGTTTTACAGGAAAAAAAAAAAAAAGCTATTGCTTTTGTTTGGATCTTTCTTAATTTCCAAAGGCTGTACATTAGAGGTTTGGTCCCTAGTGTGGTATATTTGGAAGGTGGTGGAAACTTTAATAGGTGGGAATGCCTGGTGGGAGATCTTTGGGTCTTTGTAATACACTCTCAAAGGGATTGTGGGACTCATCTTCTCTCTTTTGCATTCTGGCTGTGGGGAGAAATTTTACTTTACCATGTGTTCCCACAATGGTAACATTTACTGCATCACACCTAACAAGGAGCCCGTGGACTGACACCTTGAAACTATGAGCCAGATGGCCCTTTTCCATTTATAAGCTGATCATCTCATATATTTATTGCAAGAGAAAATGAACTCAGGAGGCTGAGATCTCAGGTTTACGATTTGAAGGTAACCCAGGCAAGAAAGTCCGTGAGACTCTTTATCTTCAATAACTATGCTCCCTCCACCCCCCAAAAAAAGTTGGAAGTGGAGCTGTAGTTGAAGTGGAGGAGCACTAGCCTTGAGCAAAAGAAGCCTAGGGCCAGCACAAACAAACAGAACTAAGTTTAGGGAAACAATCTAGAAAATATCTAGAATAATGTCCAGAAGCTTAGTTTATTCTGATCTCGACCAATAGGAATGAAGACACATAGGTTTTGTTGATGAGATTTCACACGAAGATGAGGGTTCTATTTTCTATGCTGTCATGGTAGGATCTGCCATCATGGTAGGATCTTTGCTTAGGGCCTGTTATCATTAAGACTGATACTTAACCTTGGTCAGTGGGGCTCTGTCTTCTGTGCTCTGTTGTACCCAAGAAACATGATGTTGGGGAAGGAATTGGGGATTGAAGTGGTGAGATTAAAGAAGGTCATGTTTCTAAAACCTATCAGACTTGATATAAAAAGAGTAGTAAGCTAGGAAGTGTGACACAATACAAGAAGGACAGAGATTGTTTACATGCCTAAGGAACGTGGCATAGTGACGCAAAGCTGGTGGGGACATCAAGCCAATTTTTCCAGAAAGAAGATTGTGCTGAGGCCTGAGTATGTTGAGCTCAGCTTCCCATTACAAGAGAATGCTGGGTGTTAAGAGATGCAAGCATTTGAAGTGGGTGGAGGTAAAAGAAGAGAAGGGCAAGTGATCTCAATTCTGAGTTCCAGCTTTTAAAAATAACTAGATAAATTATTTTGGGGGGGTTGAACAGGGCCTAGATGCTGTTCCTGGGTTTCTTTTGCTCAAAGCTGGTGCATTATCACTTAGGCCACAGTTCCACTTTGACTTTTTTTTTTTTTTTTTTTTTTTTCCGGTAGTGTATTGGGAATAGAGTCTCATGGACTTTCTTGCCTGGACTGGCTTCAGACTGTGATATTCAGATTTCAGCCTTCTGAATAGCTACGATTACATGTGTGAGCCACCAGTGCCTGGTTTCTAGCCTTTATGTTTTTGTTTTTTAAAATGTCAAAGCAGTATATATAGCACTCAGGCAGTGCGTGGTGTGAGTACTATGAGCTACTTTTAGCCTAATGTACAGTGAGAAATGAGAGCAAAAAGGAGCAGCTTGGAAAATCTTAAACATTCGCAACTTGGCCTGAAAAGAAGTTGTATGTAAGTTTTCAGCCAAGAAGAGTGTTGTTAATAAACTGATCTGGAGAATAGCAAGACCCCACCAATCACAAGCTAGAGATGGAGCAACCTATATTTATTTCAAGGACAGTCCAGGATAAAAATACTTTGAGACTAGAGCCCCTGACATGCACTACTAGCCAAGGTATACCCTACTAGCTAAGGAATATCTAGGAAATTGTCCCTAACATTCAGCCAATAAGGTGTTCTGGCTAATTTAAGTGGGCTCAGGTGCAGTCTTCTCAGACAGTATACGTTGGCATCCATGTGTTGCTAGCCTGAAGAACAGAAGTGTTAGCAGGTCATGGAGGCTTCTACCAAAATTTCATTCAAAGAAAAGCCTGGGAGACTAGGCCACGTGTGATAGGATTATAGTCCCTGTAAATAGCTCCTCGAAGGGCAATTTGTGGAGCTGCCAGAGTGAAGCGAAAGTTGCAGGAGAGAACTCAGGATGGGAAAAATGTCAATAATGCACATCTGCCAAGTGAAGCTGCCGACAGCCAGCAAAGTCAGTCTGAGAGGAGCTATGTGGGCTGCAGCCAGCAAAGCCATAGGGGGCAGGGTTGCCAAGCCTCTGGGAGCTCACATCCCACCACAGCATGTTAGTGTGTTCCTAAGGTTGGGTAGGAAGCTGTCAGATTTAGTGTTGCCCTGCTGGGTTTCAGGCATGCTTTGATCCAATTCCTCTTTGCTATTCTCCAATTTTTCCTTTTTAGGATAGACATGTTTTCCCTGTTTTATATCTTGGGAGTATGAAATTTGTTCTTTTGGCTTTCACAGATTTTTGTTAGACATCTTTTTGCTACTAATCGTGACATGGTTAAAATTAAAATGCTTATTATACTTAGTTCCATAATCTTCATTTGAACATTATTTGGCTTATATTTAAAGTAGGGGGTTAATTTCTCCCTACTATGTAATTGATTTTTCCATTGTTGTTTGTCTTTTTTTTGAAATACATAAAATATTTTCCTTTTTGTAAAATACACGTGTAAGATTAATTTTACTAAAGTACACAATTGTATACTAAAGTAATCAATTCAGCTGGGTGCTGGTGGCTAATGCTTACAATCCTAACTACTCAGAAAGCTAAGATCTAAGAATCACAGCTCAGAGGTTGCTTGGAGAAGGAAAGTCTATGAGACTCTTATCTACAGTTAACAAGGAAGGAGCCAGAAGTAGAGCTGTGGCTCAAGTGGTAGAGTGTCAGCCCTGAGTTCAAGCCTAGTACTGGCGTACACACACACACACACACACACACACAGTACACAGTACACAGTACACAATTCAGTGCTATATTCACAGTGTTTTGCATTCTTCTCACCGAAACAATTTTCATTACCTGGAAAGAAGAAATCCTGTATCCATTAAGTAGTCACTTCCTTCCTCACCTCCCAGTTCCATGACTCCCTCCCATAACTTCTCTATAGGTTGCCTGTTTTGGATATGGCATATGAATGTAACATAAAATGTGTGCCATTTTGTGTCAGATTTCTTTTACTTGGCACAGTAGTTACAGATCATTTGTGTGGTAGTGTAAATCAGCACTTCTTGTATCTGACATTTTCTGTGGTTAAACTACATTTGATTTATGAGGCACTAAAGACAGTGAGACTCTTATCTCCAGGTAACCACTAGAAAACTGGACGTAGTGGTGCTGCGGCTCAAGGGGTAGGGCGGTAGCCTTGAGCTGAAGAGCTCAGGATAGCGCCTAGGCCCAGAGTTCAAGCCCCATGACTGACAACAACAACAATTATATATATATATATATTTTTTTGTTTTGTTTTGTTTTGTTTTTCTGTGAGGCTTGTACTCAGGGCCTGGGTGCTGTCCCTGAGCTCTTTTGCCCAAGGCTAACACTCTACCTCTTTGAACGACAGCTCTACTTCCAATTTCTGAGTGGTTAATTGGAGATAAGAGTCTCACAGGGACTTTTCTTGGCTGGCTTCAAACCATGATCCTTAGATCTCATCCTCCTGAGTAGCTAGGGTTACAGAGGCATGAGCCACCACGTCAAGCTTGATGTTCTTTCTTTCTTTTTTTTTTGTGCCAGTCCTGGGCCTTGAACTCTGGGCCTGAGCACTGTCCTTGGACTTTCTCAAGGCTAGAAATCTACCACTTGAGCCTCAGCACCACTTCTGGTGTTTTTCTATGTTTATGGTACAGAGGAATCAAACACAGATCTTCCTGCATGCTATGTAAGCACTCTACCACTAGGCCAAACTCTCGGCCCCCAGCTTGATGTTCTTTTATTTTTAACTCCAGAAGACTTCTGGCTGTAGCTTTAGTGTTTAAATATACAATTAATTTCAGATATGTTTTGAGACAGTAGCCAAAGTTTTATGTTTTCTATACAGATTTCAGTTGTTTTAGCTTGTTTATTGAAAAGGCCCCTTTGTGATTTTGAGATTGACCTTTCTTTGTGTAGGAAATGGTTAGGGTATTTGTGTCAACAGTGATCTCACTATTGATAGATACTTAAGGGACTATCACATACCTCACCCTTTTTTTTTTTTCTTTTTTTCCTTGAGGCTTAAAATGTAATTTAGGCTGGGTGCTGGTGGCTTATACCTGTAATCCTAGCTACTCAGGAGGCTGAGATTTGTGAACATCTGCCTGAATAATCACCTGAGAAAATAGAAGAAAGGGATTGACTGGGTTGTAGGGGGAATGTTTGTTTTCTGTGGAATTTGTGGCACCATCTTTGGGGTTGGGGCATATAGGGATGAGAAAACAAATCATGATTGGAAAAAAATGGAATGATTGAGATTAATGGGGCTCTAACTGCATCCAATTTGCTCTGGTTCTCTAGGCTTTCAACAGTCACATTGGAGACTTCAGGAATGCCTCATACAGAATTGATTAAACTATATGCTGCACAGAACTGATTTGTTAAAGACTACCCCTTCCCTGCCCTCTGCCTCCAGGCATACTCCTTGGAGTGGCACAAGCCGAGAAGACTTGTGTATTGATTCCTGGGAGAATTTTGTCTATTCCCAAAAGGATCCTTTTACAAGTTTTAGGAAATTAATATTAAAAATGTTTGCTCAGAGCAAATTCAGCTCCAAGAGCTGCACGATTGAATGCAGAGAAATGTGGGATGTCTCAAAAATTTGCATGTCTTCCTTGCACAGGACTCATGCTAATCTTCTGTATTGTTTCAATTTCAGTATATGTGCTGTCGCAGATTGCTTTGGTTATTCTGGATCATTTGTACTTCCACACAAATTTTAGAATTGATTTTTTTTTTTTTTCCTGATCCTGGGGCCTGCGTGATATCCCTGAGCCTCTCTGTCTGTGGTCAAGGCTAGAGCTCTTCTATTTGAGCCTCAGTGCCACTTCCATAGACTGTGATTATTATAAATCCCAATATTATTAAATTATTTCATAATTTATTATTTTTTAAAAATAGTATTATTTAATTTTGAAACTGCTCATTCTTAATCATTTTCTTTGCTCTCTCTCCACAAAAAAGAGAAGTTTAGGGGCCAGGAGTTTGACCTAGTGGTAGAGTGCTTGCCTAGCATGCACGAAGACCTGGGTTCAATTCCTTGGTACCACATATATAGAAAAAAAGCTGGAAGTGGTGCTGAGGCTCAAGTGGTAGAGCTCTGGCCTTGAGAAAATCCAAGGACAGTGCTCAGGCCCTGAGCTCAAGCCTAGGACTTGCAGGAAAAAAAAAGAGAAGTTTATTGGAGATAAGAGTCTCATGAACTTTTTTGCCTGGACGGGCCTGGAACCATGATCCTCAGATCTCAGCCTCCTGAGTAGCTAGGATTACAGGCATGAGCCACCAGCACCTAACCTGATTTATGTGTGTGTATGTGCCAGTCCTGGAGCAAGACCTGGGTACTGTCAGGCCTTTTTTTTTTTTTTGGTCATGAGGCTTGAACTTGGCCCTGTGCACTGTCCCTGAGCTCTTCAGCTCAAGGCTACCTACCTACTCTTGAGCCAAGTCCCACTTCCCATTTCCTAGAGGTTCATTGGAGATAAGAGTCTCAGGTTCTTTTGTGCCCGGGCTGGCTTTGAACCTTAATCCTCAGATCTGAGCCTCCTGTGTAGCTATGCCCCGCTGTCCAGGCTTTTTTTATGCTCAAAACTAGTGCTCTGCCAGTTCTACTTCTGGTTTTCTGATGATTAATTGCAGGTAAGAGTCTCATGGACTTTTCTGTCTGGCCTGGCTTTGAACTGTGATCCTTAGATCTCAGTCTCCTAAGTAGCCAGGATTACAATTATGAGCCACCTGTACACAGGCGCATGGCAGGGCATGAGTTTTTTTTCTCTTTTCTTTTCAAATCGCTTTTGAAGTTGGCTCCTGAGGTGTGTGTGGTTTTTTTTTTGTCCTGGGCTCTTCAGCTCAAGGCTACCATCCTACCCCTGGGTCTGGGCGCTGTCCCTGAGCTCTTTTGCTGAAGGCTACCACCCTACCCCTTGAGCCATAGAGCCACTTCCTGTTTTCTAGTATTTAATTGGAGATAAGAGTCTCAAGGACTTTATCGCCTGGGCTAGCTTTGAACCATGATCCTCAGACCTCAGCTTCCTGAGTAGCTAGGATTATAGGCAGGAACCCCAGCTCCTGAGTTCTTCTGACATGACCCTTATAGCTTCTGATAGATTCCTTGTTCATAGCTGTGATAGTCTTGTAGTTTCCTCCTACAGATTGCACCAACCATTTCTCTAGTGACTTCAGTTGATTGATAGATTTATTTTTAATTTTTCAATTGTTATTATGACAGTGATGTACAGAGGGGTCAAAGTTACACCAATCAAGTAAAGAGTACATTTCTTTTTGGACACTCCTTACCTTGCACTTTCAGTTTTTCCCCCCATTCCCACCTACAGTTTGTGTAGTTCATTTCAACATGGTAGTTTCACTGCTGCATTTGTTTACTGAGACATTTCTGTGCCTCCTTTTACCTTTCCAAAGACATATAAACAAACAGAATGAAAAGAAAATGAAAACTCTGTTTCCATTTCCGAGAAGGATTTATTTTTCTTTCTTGTGCCAATTCTAGGGCTTGAATTTAGGGCCTAACTCTTTCCCTGAGCTTTATTTCCAGGACTGTCACTCTGCCACTTGAACCACAGCTCTACTCTGCTTTCGGCCTTTTAATTACTTTTAATAGAAAAGGTTGCTTTTATTCTCTTTTTTTTTCTTTGCCAGTCCTGGGCTTGAACTCAAGGCCTGAGCACTATCCTTGGGCTTTCTCAAGGCTGGAGCTCTACCACGTGAGCCATAGCACCACTTCTAGCTTTTTCTATGTATGTGGTTCTGAGGAATCAAACCTGGGTCTTTGTGCATGCTAGGCAAGCACTCTACCACTAGGCCAAATTTGTGGTCCCTAATCCAAGTTCTTTCTCTAACTGCTGCTAACTATCTTGATCATCATCTACTTTCTGAAACTTTCTTTAGTTTTTACATGTACTAAATTATATTAAATCGTCTGTGGTGACTTCAGTTGAGAAGTTTATAATCTTTTTTTTTTTTTTTTGCCTCTATACTAATTAATTTACTCTTTGTGGTGCCCTTGCTTCTCTTTTCTCTATCCTATTACAGAGATGACAGAAGAAGAACAGTTTGCTCTGGCTCTCAAAATGAGTGAACAGGAAGCTAGGGAGGTGAACTGCCAGGAAGAGGAGGAAGAAGAGCTCTTGAGGAAAGCCATTGCTGAAAGCCTCAATGTAAATATTGCCATGTTGAAAAGTTTGTAGGATTTAGCAGCAATGTGCTTTGACTATAATAGTGTTTTAGTTCCATTAAGAACTAGTTATACCTTTTGGGTTTCCAATGCTAATATGTTGTATAGTACATTTTAAAGTCCATGCTGAATTGTTGAGTGATCCAATTTGAAGTGTTTCATTAAGTATGAGTTTTCTTCCACCCTACAGAATTTTCATTTTGTGGCATAAAAGAGTTTTAGTAAGTTGGCAGCTTCTGAAAAGCTAGAGGACCAAAATGTGGGGAGGAGGGAGGAGAATCCCAGAGGTATCGTGACTAGGTGTTTACTTCTTCTGTTTTGTGGAGAAAATGAGAAGGAATGGTCAGATTCAAAATTAAATAATACTATTTTAAAAATAAGTAATAATGAAATACTTTAATATTTTTGAAAATATAATATTGAGGTTTGAGTATGTGTAATTGACATGTTTAAATGTGGCTAGTTCTGAGCTACACTTGATTTTTTGTGGGGGGGGTAGGATGGGAAGGGTCTTTGTTATTTTAAGATAAGGGGTCATGCAGTGTTGCCTACACTGGCCTTTAACTTGTTCGAGCCATCTTCCTATCTCAATCTTCCAAGAAGCTGGGACATGTACGACATGTATCGGCATGTACCACCATGCCGAACCTGAGCTATCCTTTATGTCATCACTCCTCTGTGTTAGAAAACAATGTGGTATTGTAAACTAGTACAGCACTTTGCACAAGATACTCAGTACACATCATGGAACTCATTGGAACCTACGTTTTGGAGAGGAAAAATTCCTAGGAACAGTGGCCTCCCATTTTTGTCCTTCTTGTGACTCTTCATAACTAGCTATTTTAATAATAAACCTGGTTGGGTGTGGATCGCTTGTTTCAGAGTTGCCGACCTTCAGATGCTTCTGCTACCAGACCTCCACCTCTGGCCACTGGACCATCTTCACATGCCCACCAAGAGAAAACTGCAGATTCTGGGACCACTGAAGGCATGTCTCCCTGTTGTAACTTCTCCTACGCATCAAGTTTAGAACCGAATTACAGGATCTCATGCTGAGAGTAGATAGAGCAGAAAGCAGAAAATGTCCCACGTTCTTTGGTGATGATACTAAAGAATGAAAGTAGTTGAGATTTCACTAATATTCAAAAAAAACTTTTTTAATCTCCAAGGAAAAAAACAACCTTTGCTTAAACCCAAAGAAGGGCTTTTCTTAATCACATTTTGTAGTTCTTGGTAAGCAATAGCTTACCAAACCCTCTTAATGAAGAAGTTTGTCTTTAGCCCTACTTTTTCTCAAATACCCACAGGCATATGGCAGCTGGCACCTCCATCACTGTGTAAAGGCTCACATATCAGTCAGGGACACGAGGCTGAGGAAAGAAAGGAGCCTTGGGACCACACTGAAAACTCTGAAGAGGAGCCGGTCTCTGTCAGCTCAGGAAGCTGGGACCAGTCAAGCCAGCCAGTGTTGGAAGATCAAAATGTTAAATGTTTTGGCAGATGTACTGGCCACCTGGCCGAGCACACACAGTGTGAGAAGCCACAGGAAAGTACTGGGAGGGGTTGTGCTTTTCTCAAAGCGCCCCGTGATCGGGGGGGTACATCTAGGCACTGTTTCCCCACCCCAGGAGACGCTGAAGGCCTCCCGGTCGTGGGGGGCACTGTGAACTACTTCTGGGGCATTCCATTCTGCCCTGCCGGAGTAGACCCTAATCAGTACACCAAGGTCATCCTCTGCCAATTGGAGGCTTATCAAAAGAGCCTAAAAATGGCCCAAAGGCAGCTTTTAAAAAAAAAAGGGTTTGGGGAACCAGTGTTACCTAGCCCTCCTTCTCTGATCCAGAATGAATGTGGCCAAGGAGATCAGGCTAGTGACAGAAATGAAGGCACCTCAGAAGATGTGGGAGATGAAGACAAAGAGGAGAGGCAGGAGTCTAGGGCTTCTGTCTGGCACTCAAAAACCAAGGATTTCCAAGAAAACTCAATTAAAAGCTTGAAACAGAAACTTTTGTTGGAGGAAGAACCAACAACCAGTCACGGTGAGGTAAGGGTCGGTGATGCTGTAACAAAGGGTGGTTTATCCAGAGGTTCAATGGGAATTATTTGTAGCCTTTTCTTTTCATGGTCTTCTTTTTCCTTCCTTGATTATTAAAGTAACACACGTTCACTATTGAATTATGAAAGTACATAGAATATAAAGAAGAAATCTGGATATGGTGGTGCATACCTGCTGTCTCAGCACTTTGGAGGCCTCCAAATTTGAGGCCAACATAAACTTACATGGTAACCCCCCCCCCAAAAAAAAAAGAAAAGGAAGGAAGGAATTATCTATAACCCCTTTACCAAGAGGCAATTACCATTTCTGAGGATATAAAAATTTATTTTAAAAGGTATTTGAACATAATGAAGCCTCTTCTGTATAAGCTTTTTGTTGTTGTTGTTGTTGGTTGTGGTGTTTGAATTCAGGGCCTGGGTAGTAACCCTGAGCTTTTTTTTCCCCTCTTAAAGCTAGAGCTCTACCACTTTGAGCCACAGCTTCACTTCCAGTTTTCTGGTGGTAACTGGAAATAAATGTCTTATGGACTTTCTTGTCTGACTGGCTTTGAACGGTCATCCTCAGATTTCAGCCTCTTGAGTAGCTAGGATTGCAGGCATGAGCCACTGGCCCTTGGCCAGAAAAAATTCACCCCCCCCCTTTTTTTTTTAAGACAATAGTGTTAGATGAATCATAGTTTATCCAGTGGCCTATTGGGGTAAGCATGTAGGTTTGTTTGCAGTATTTTCCTATTACAAGTAGCGTTGTATGTAGCACTTACTCTTTTTGGGGGGGGAGGGGGTCATGGGGCTTGAACTTGGACTGGGTCTTGTCCCTGAGTTCTTCAGCTTAAGGCTACCTACCTACCCTTGAGCCAAACCCCACGTCCCATTTCCTAGAGGTTAATTGGAGATAAGAGTCTCAGGTCCTTTTGTGCCCGGGCTGGCTTTGAACCTTGATCCTCAGACCTCAGCCTCCTGAGTAGCTAGGGTTACAGACATGAGCAATTGTGTCCAGCAGCACTTACTCTTGAATAGAGGACATTTTATCCACTTGGGAGATATTTGTAGAGCAATTTGCTATAGATACAGCTAATGGATCAAAGGATATCTGCATTTAGAGCTTATGTTAGCTGTTATCAAATTGCCCTCTGTAGAGGTTGAATACATGTATATTATCAGCAGTGTATGATTACTGGTCTTCTCAAACCCCTTCCATCACAGTGTGCTCAGACTTCTCAATATCTACCAAGATGGAAGATAGTCTTAATTTGTATTCCTCTTCCTATTTGTGAGGTTGAACTTTTCCCCACATTCTAAGCCTCTTTGCATTTTCTTTTCTGTCTCTCTAGATTTTTTTTTTTTTGCCAGTCCCTTGGGCTTGGACTCAGGGCCTGAGCACTGTCCTTGGGGATTCCTTAGGGCTATCACTCTACCTCTTGAGCCACAGCATCACTTCTGGCTTTTTCTATTTATGTGGTTCCGAGGAATTGAACCTGGAGCTTCGTGCATGCTAGGCAAGCACTCTACCACTAGGCCATGCTCCCAGCCTCAGTCTCTTTAGATTTTATGATCATTTTTCTGTTTAAATCTGAAGAGAGAGGTCGGGGGTGGGGAAGAGTGAGAGATTCCTAGAGATTGAACTCAGAGCCTGGGTGCTGTCCCTGAGCTTTTTAAATTAGATTAAATTAAAAATTTTTTGTTGGGGTAATATACAGAGGGGTTATAAGTAACATTTGTCAGGTAGTAGGTGTATTACTTCTTATACATTGATACCCCTTCTCATGTTTTTGTCCTCCTCCCTGAGTTTTTTTGCTCAAGGCTAATGCTCTACCACCTGAGCCGTAATCCCATTTTTAGTTTTTTGGAGGTTAATTGGTGGTGAGAGTTTCAGTCTATTTGAGCTAGGCTGCCTTTGAACCATGATCCTGGCATCTTAGCCTTCTGAGTTGCTAGGTTTACAGGTGTGAGCCAACAGCACTTGGCTCTTTTTGTTCATTTTCATTTTTGCCAGTCCTGAGGCTTGAACTCAGGACCTGGGCACTGTCCCTGAGCTGCTTTTGTTCAAAACTAGCACTCTACCCTTAAACCACAGCACCACTTCCGGCTTTTTCTGTATGTGTGCTCTCGAAAAATTGAACCCAAACCCAGGGCTTCGTGCATGCTAGGCAGGCACTCTACCACTAGGCTACACTCCTGGCCTTCGTTTATTTTTTTATTCTTTTTTTTTTTTTTTTGGTCAGTCATGGGACTTGAACTCTGGGCCTGGGCATTGTCCCTGAGCTATTCAGCTCAAGGCTACTGCTCTACTCCTTGAGCCACAGCACCACTTCCTATTCTCTAGTGATTAATTGGAGATAAGTGTCTTGCATTCTTTAGCGCCTGATCTGGCTTTGAGCCACGATCCTCAGATCTCAGCCTCCTGAGTTGCTAGGAATAAAGGTGTGAACCACTGCACCAAGCTATTTTTATCCTTCTTGTTGGGCTTCTCTTATGAGAAAAGCCTAAGAGCTAACAGATCTTCCTATCATGGTTCAGAGAGAATGGAATATTTAGAGTGGAGTTTGGTGTTTCTGTTTTAATAATGAATTTGAACAACTGTTTTGCTTCTCTGGATCTTAATTTTATGTCTGTAAAATAAGAATGATAATTCCTAGTAGTAGTTATTTTACTGGTTAGAACGAATTTGTATAAAAAGCATAGTATGATGCTTAGGAGAGTGTAGGTAACCAGAAATGGTACTTCTGTCCCGGAAAAATCATTCACTGGTGTTACGTGCAGAGACCATTCTTTCCTGGTAACCATCTTTCTCCACATTCTGGAAAGATTCATATATGGAAAGAGAAGGCATTTTTCTTAATAGTTCTAGTGCATGGCTATTTTTTCTAAGGGAAAGTTGTCAATGCTTTTGCATTTCAGAGATGATTCTTTTTAGAAGAAAATTAACTCTAAAGACTGACATTTAGGGGTCAGGAGTTTGGCCTTGTGGTAGAGTGCTTGCCTAGCATGCACGAAGACCCAGGTTCGATTCCTCGGTACCACATACATAGAAAAAAAAAGTCGAAGTGATGCTGAGGCTCAAGTGGCAGAGCTCTAGCCTTGAGAAAGTCCAAGAACAGTGGTGAGGCTGTGAGCTCAAGCCCAGGACTGGGGGGGGGGGGTGGAGAAAGACTGACGTTTAGAGCCAGGGGAGGTGGCTCACACCTGTAATTCTAGCTACTCAGGGGCTGAGATCTGAGGATTACAGTTCAAAGCCAGTTGGGGTGATTTAATATGATTCAGCGATCCCAGTGACTCGAGTTCTAGAGCACAAAGGTCTATGAAGGTCTATGTTGTATCAAGCATACTTGAAGCAGAGCTTTTCAGGACATTCCTGATCCTGTTGTTGGTTTGAAATTCTCCTAACATATGGATAGGCCATTAAATAATACAGTTGATATTGCTAAAGTAATTAAAAACAGAACGTTATTGTCACAGAGAAGCTAGTGTTTCATAAATTGTGAAACAGCAGTGTGTAATCAAACCTGAAGAGGTAGTGAGATTAGAATATCAACTGTAATTTTTCTGTATCTCATCATTGTACTGTATATGCCTCATTTTTTTTCCCCCGCAGACTGGCTTTCCTTGCTTTCTCACTGTAGGCTGAAAATACTTGATTCTATAAGCTTTGAAACTTGAATGTTATATATGTATATTACATTTCTCACTTCCAGCTTCAGTTTTCCAGAAAAAAAAATGTACGCTCCCTTTTGGTCTTAACACCTCTTACCAGCCCTGTTGGCTGTGATCTGAAGGGATATGTGTGTCTAACCAGTAATGGACTAAGAGCGGTGAGATGTAGTCCTCAACTCCAAGAAGACCAGGATGCCTCCAGCATACACATCAGTAACATTTTTAGAAATTACCTAGAAATTTTAAAAATAATCAAAAGTTTAAAAAGTAAAGTCTAGCATCTACAGGAAGGTAGGACTTCTTTTTTTTTTTTTTTTCTTTTTGGTCCAATCCTGGGGCTTGAACTCAGGGCCTGGGCACTGTCCTTGGACACTTTGCTCAAGGCTAGTGCTCTGTCACTTGAGCCATAGCACCACGTCTGGCTTTTTCTGAGTGTGTGACACTGAGGAATTGAACCCAGGGCTTCATGCATACTAGGTGACCACTTTACCATTAGGCTATGCTCCCAGCCCCAAGGTAGGACTTTTTTTTTTGCCAGTCCTAGGCTTGGGCTCAGGGCTTGAGCACTGTCCTTGGACTTTCTCAAGGCTAGCACTCTATCACTTGAGCCTCAGCACCACTTCCGGCTTTTTGCTATGTATGTGGGGTACCGAGAAATCGAACCCGGGTCTTTGTGCATGCTAGGCAAGCACTCTACCACTAGGCCGAACTCCCGGCCCCAAGGTAGGACTTTTTATTTCCTTTATTTTTTTGGCCAGTCCTGGGGCTTGAACTCAGGGCCTGTCTTTTTGCTCAAGGCTAGCACTCTGCCACTTGAGTCACAGCGCCACTTCCGGCTTTTTCTGTGTACGTGGTATTGAGGAATCGAACCCAGGGCTTTGTGCACTCAAGGCATGCACTCTACCACTAGGCTATGCTCCCAGCCTTTCCTTTATTTTTTATATGGTTCAGGTCTTACTATTTTTTTCCTGATGCTGTGAACAGTTTTGCAAATGCTACTCTACCACTGAGCTACATCCTCATAACTCACATTGGTATGCTATTGTATTTTAAAATTAACAGTATGAATCATTTTCTTACGTTAAAATTATCTGTGGATTTCACCTTTAATGTCATTTTGGCCTGTGATTGGCATAATATTTTAAAATATTTTTCTGTTTTTGCATATTTTGGTTGTGATCAATATCTGTCAATATGAAACTTTTTAAAATTTAAAATCTGTGCCCTAGCCAGGCTCATGCCTGTAATCCTAGTTACTTAGGAGGCTGAGATCTGAGGATGGCAGTTCAAAGCCAGCCCGGGCATGGAAGTCTCTGAGACTCTTATCTCCACTTAACCAGCAGAAAACTAGAAGTGGCTAGTGGTAGAGCACTAGCCTTGAGCTGAAGAGCTCAGGGACAGTGCCCAGGCCCAGACAGGTCAGCCTCATGACCAACGGGGGAAAAAATATCTATGTCTTTAGGAATAGAGAGGTGGAGAAATACTAAGTTGAAGAGTTATGAGCATGCTTACTATTTATTGCCAGATTGCCATATTTCAGAAAGATTGTTCAAATATGTACTTGCTCCCTCTAGCATAGATCATCACAGACTTGTCAACCCAATATAATAGCTTTACGAAGCAGAACAAACAGAAACGAGCTTACTGCTTTTATAGGCAAGTCATGAAAACCTTAGGATTGTAATTTTACATTTTTTTTTCTTTTGCCAGTCCTGGGTCTTGAACTCAGGTCCTGGGCATGTTGCTTGGGATTTCTCAAGACTAGACCTCTGCTGTGCTGCTAGTACTCCCCAGTACCACTTCCAGATCTCTCTTTCCTTCTCTCTCCCTCTATCTCTCCCTCTCTCCCTCTTCTTTCCTTCTTTCCTTCTTTCCTTCTTTCTTTCTTTCTTTCTTTCTTTCTTTCTTTCTTTCTTTCTTTCTTTCTTTCTTTCTTTCTTTCTTTCTTTCTTTCTTTCTCTTTCCTAGTCCTAGGGCTTAAACTCAGGGCCTGAGCCTGAGCACTGTCCTTGGACTTTCTCAAGGCTAGAGCTCTACCACCTCAGCACCACTTCCAGCTTTTTCTATGTATGTGGTACCAAGGAATCGAACCTGGGTCTTCGTGCATGCCAGGCAAGCACTCTACCACTAAGCCATGCTCTGGCCCCCTGCTTTTTCTTATATGTGGTACCGAGGAATCAAACACAGGGCTTCATGCATGCTAGGCAAGCACTCTACCATTAGACTAAATTCCCAGCCCTGTAATTTTACTTCTTATTTTTAGGGGGGTGGGGGTGGGTCATAGGGCTCAAGGCTGCTGCCCTGCCCCTGGGCCTGGGCATTGTTTCTGAGCTACTGCCCTACCCTTTAGCCAAGCTCCACTTCCCATTCTCTAGAGGTTAATTGGAGATAAGAGTCTTGGGTCCTTTTGTGTGTGGACTTGCTTTGAACCTTGATCCTCAGATCTCTGCCTCCTGAGTAACCTAGGCTTACAGGCACGAGCCACAGTGTCTTGATGGTTTTATGCTTACTACTTGTGTGTCATTGTTGGTATTAATAGTACTGAGACTTGAACCTAGAGTTCACAGTCTGATCCTAATTTTCCATTCTAGTTTCTGGAATTTGTTTCTTTTCTCTTTCTTTCTTTTTTTTTTTTTTTTGGTGGGTCATGGGACTTGAACTTGGCCAGGGCGCTGTCCCTGAACTCTTCAGCTCAAGGCTACCACCCTACCCCTGAGCCCGAGGAATCAAACCCAGGGCTTTGAATTGATTTGCACTCCTCTTATTTTTGCTTGAGCCAAGCCCCACTTCCCATTTTCTAGAGGTTAATTGGAGATAAGAGTCTCAGGTCGTCCTTTTGTGCCCGGGCTGGCTTTGAACCTTGATCCTCAGATCTCAGCCTCCTGAGTAGCTAGGATTATAGGTGTGAACCATCATGCCTGGGCTGGCTTGCTTGCTTGCTTGCTTTCTACCTTCCTTCCTTCCTTTCTTTCTCTCCCTCTTTCTCTTTCTCTCTTTCTTTCTTTTTTTCTTTCTTTCTTCCTGCCAATCCTGGGACTTGAACTCAGAGCACTGTCCTTGGGCTTTCTCAAGGCTAGAGCTCTACCACTTGAGTCTCAGCACCACTTCAGCTTTTTTCTATGTATGTGGTACCAAGGAGTTCAACCCGGATCTTTGTGTGTGCTAGATAAGAACTCTACCACTAGGCCAAACTCCCTGCCTGGAGTTTGTTTCTTAGAAATGACCTAATTGTATAGATTTACTAGCCAAATTTCATGCTGATGAATGTATACCAAATGACAGTTTGTTAATTATGGGATAGGAACACATTGATGACCAGAATACTCAAGATTTACCATACCCTGTACCTCGTTTAGTATGAATAGATCAAGATCAGCAAAGAGTTTCACTGGATATAGGAAAGTCTGAGAAGCCATCACTGCCTCCCAACAGAGCTGTTGCTATGGTAATCAGCAGCCGCTCACTTTCCAGACTACAGTGTTGAATATACTATTTGAGACTAGGTGACTTTTCCTTTAAAAATTTTGTTAAAAAGTTTTTTTTTTGTCAATACTGGGGTTTAAATTAAAGCTGGTTAGACAAGTGTTCCAACAATTGAGCCAGGCCTGTAGTTATTTTCAAGATAGGGCTCCATGCTTTTGCACAAGGCTAGCTTCTGACCATGATCTTCCTAATTCTGCCTCACAATTAGCTGGGGCTGAGGTGTGACCATCATGGCTCTTGTGAGTGGAGGTCTGAACTATTTTGCCTATTCTAGTCTTGAATTGATTTGCACTCCTCCTATTTTTGCTTCCCAAATAGCGGGCATATGCCACCCACCCTTGGCTTAATATTTTTCTTTTTTAGATCCAGTGCAAATTACCTTTATTGCTACACCTGACCCTTGAACTCAGGGCCTAGGCACTATCCTTGGACACTTTTTGCTTAAGATTAGCGCTTTGCCACTTGAGCCACAGCACCACTTCTGGCTTTTTCTGAGTATATGGTATGGAGGTATTGAACCCAGGGCTTTGTGCATGCTAGGTGAGTGCTCTATCGCTAGGCTATGCTCCTGGCCTAAACTAACCTTTTTTTTTAAATTATAAGATGATGATGATTATTATTATTAGCTATCTCAACTTTACAAGATCTGAATCTATACAAAGATACCCATGAAACAGGAAACAATATGGCCAATGCTTAGAGGCAGCTGTGTGAAGACACAGATAGGGTAAATGGCATGTGCAAACTTTAGATTAGAAACATTCATATACATGGAAAAGACCATCCAAAACAGTTAAGAAACTGTCATAGTACAGAAAGATGAAGATGGAGGGGAAGGAAAAGGGGAGGGAGGGGGAGGAGGAGACCATTCAAATTGTAAGAGAAGTACAAATGTCTGTGACTGCTGAAGACATGCAGTTATCTATGGAAAACCTAACACATGCAAAAATTCCAGTCAGAACAAATAAACTAATTCAGCACAGTTGCAGAACTGAAAAATCCGTGAAAAAAAAAGCCAGTTGCATTTTCAATATTATGAATCCCACTTATAATAAGTACCTCAAAAGGAATACAATTCTTAAACATAAATTAGCCAGATATCAAAAATTCATGCTCTTAAAAACTAAAAAATACTACTAAAAGTAGAGCAGATATTCTGACTGTAAGCAAAAACTTAAGTAGAAGTATAAACACTATATGATCACTGTTATGTAACAGAAGCAAAGATTTAGCATTTCTTTCTTTTTTCTTTGCCAGTTCTGGGGCTTGAACTCGGGGACTGAGTACTGTCCTTGGACTTTCTCAAAGCTAGCATTCTAACACTACTTGAGCAACAGCACCACTTCTTTTTTATGGGGAGGTCGATCATGGGGCTTGAACTCTGGGCCTGGGGGGTATCCCTGAGCTCTCCAAGGGTAAGAGCTACTGCCCTACCCTTTGAGCCTCAGTGCCATTTCCAGTTTTCTGACAGCTAATTGGAGATAAGAGTCTCATGGATTTCAGTGCTCGGGCTGGCTTTGAACCAGCCTCATGATATCTAGGATTACAGGGGTGAGCCACTGTACCCAGCCTAGGTGGTTTTATTTTATGCTTTCACATTGTGAATGAAAATGTTTTTTTGGTGCCAGTTCTGGGGTTTGAGCTCAGGGCCTGAGCACTGTCCTTGAGCTTTCTCAAACAAGGCTAGTGCTCTACCACTCGAGCCACAGCACCATTTCCAGCTTTTTCTATGTATGTGGTACCAAGGAATCAAACCCCGGGCTTTGTGCATGCTAGGCAAGCACTCATCACTAAGCCAAACTCCTAGCCCCAAATGAAACTTTCTTTACCCCTAAATCCAAATGATTAGTATTGATGTGCATAAAATGAGGAATCGATGTAGTATTAGAATGAGGATATTCTTTATTGAAATGATTGAGGAGAGCATCATTTATGTAAAAACACAACAGTGGTAGTTAGAGCATAGACTTTGTAGTTATGTAGCATCCAGCTTATTCCTGATCAGCTGTGTGGTTTTGTGTTAGTTATTTATATTTAATTTTTTTTTTGCCAGTCCTGGGGCTTCAGCTCAGAGCCTAGGCACTGTCCTTGAGCTTTCTCAAATCTAGCATTTTCATACTTAAGCCACAGCACCACTTGTAGTTTTATCTGTTTATGTGATACCAAGGAATCAAACCCAGGACTTCATGCATGCTAGGCAAGCACTCTACCACTCTGCCACACTCTCACACTCTGGGCCCTATATTTAAACTTTTTTTTTTTTTTGCCAGCCCTGGGGCTTGAACTCAGGGTATGGGCCTGACCTTGGACACTTTTTGCTCAAGGCTAGCCCTCTGGCACTTGAGCCATAGCACCACTTCTGGCCCTTTCTGTGAATGTGGTACTGAGGAATTGATCCCAGGGCTTTGTGCATGCTAGGTAATCACTCTACCATTAGGCTATACTCCCAGCCTGTATATTTAAACTCTCGAGGCTTCATTTTGGTCATTTCTAAAATGCTTTAACAGCTACTGCCTTATAAGATTCTTGTGAAGATTAAAGGAGGTAGTGGGTGTGAAGTGATTGGCAGAGGCCCAGTGCCTAATAGAGGCACAGAAACTTTTGAAGTATTACAGTGGTATAATTTGAGATATGTTTCAGCCTAAGGTAGAAATAGAGGTCCCTTGATTGCTTTTGAAGTCCTAAGGCTTAGTCAGCTTATGATTCTAAATCAGAACTTTATTTAACGGACACTAGGTGTCAGTGTTTTACTCTTACAAATTTTTTAAACACCCTGCTGAGTTCAGTCAAGTGCAGTTTACTGCTGTTGTATTTTAGTCCTTTTGAGAATCCTGTTCAACTCATCGTTTTCATGGTGATCACATTTCCAGTCCGTATATAATGTTACCCTCCCTTTAATAACAATAGGGTAAAGTCAGTTATTTTTTTTTCCCCCCTTTGGTAGTGTAGTTCATCATCTAAGTGGTAGAGAAAGTCTAATTTGTTTAAGGTATTTATGTCCTTATAGGAATCCCTGGAAACCATTCAGCAGCTTTACCTCTCCTGGAAGAAGCTAAGTGCTTAGGGCAGTAGTAGCTGATACTTTCTGTTCTCTTTTTTTTTTTATTGTAATTAGTAAAAGGGTTACATGATATTTGCCAGATAGAAGGTGCATTAATTCACATACATTGATACCCTTTCACATGTCTTAGTACCCATTTCCCTCCCCCCCCACACCCCACACCTTTCTGTTCTCTTGTACTTGTAGTGAGTTGACACCGAATAAGTGGAAGCAGTCCTTTTCTTTATCATTGCTTTTTTTTTTTTTTTTTTTTTAAAGATATCCCTGTGGTGGAAGAATAAAACCATGTGACAGTTTTGTAGCAAAAAACCTTTTCCTGGGGATATCCTAGGTTATATCCTGGTTGTGCTCCGAGAGAGTGGATGCACTGTTCATCCCAACTCACTGTTACTGCTGAAAACTGGACTTTTCTCTGTCCATTCCATGACTGATTGATTTTTGCCAGTCCTGGAGCTTGAACTTGGGGCCTGGGAGCTGTGTCTGAGCTTTGTCTGAGCTCAAGGCTAATGATCTATCACTTTGAACCACAGCCCTATTTGTTTATTGTTTTTGTTTTTTTTTTGCAGGTCCTGGGCCTTGAACTCAGGGCCTAAGCACTGTTCTTGGGCTTTTTCAAGGCTAGAGCTCTACCATGTGAGCCACAGCACCACTTTTGACTTTTTTCTATATATGTGGTACCAAGGAATCAAACCTGGGTCTTTGTGCATGCTAGGCAAGCACTCTACCACTAGGCCAAACTCTCAACCCTGGCTTTTATTCAAAATTTTCCCTCGTCGTCGGTCCTGAGGCTTGAAGTCTAGGCCTGCGTGCTGTCCCTGGGCTCTTCAGCTCAAGGCTACTGTCCGTCCTACTCCTGGTCCTGGATGTTGTCCCTGAGTGCATCAGCTCAAGGCTACCACCCTACCCCTTGAGCCACAGTGCCACTTCAGGTTTTCTAGTGGTTAATTGGAGATAAGAGTCTCACATTCTTTAGTGCCCAGCTGGCTTTGAACCTCAGTCCTCAGATCTCAGCCTCTTGAGTAGTTAGGATTACAGGCATGAGCCACCGCGCCTGGCTCCCATTTCTGAATTTTTGGCAGTTAAATGGAGATGAAACTCATGAACTTTTCTACATGGAATGATTTGAACCATGATCCTCAGATCTCAGCTTCCTGAGTAGCTAGAATTACAGGTATGAGGCATTGGTATTCCTTTTCTTTTTGTTTTTGTGGGTCATGGGGCTTGAACTCAACCTGGGCGCTATCCCTGAGCTCTTCAGCTCAAGGCTACTTCCCTACCCCTGGGCCTGGGCATTGTCCCTGAGCTCTTCAGTGCAAGGCTACCACCCTACCCTTGAGCCAAGCCCCACTTCCCATTTTCTAGAGGTTAATCGAACATAAGAGTCTCAGGTCCTTTTGTGCCCGGGCTGGCTTTGAATCTTGATCCTCAGATCTCAGCCTCCTGAGTAGCTAGGATGACAGGTGTGAGCCAGTGTGCCGGCTCCTTTTTTATTTTAATTTTAATCTATGGTCCTTGAGATTGAACCTTGAGATGGACCTCCTTTTGTCTCCTTATGTTCTACTGCTGAGCTACACCTACATAGCCCCTCCCTGCTGCCCCGCTTTTAGATGGTGTAGCCCAGCATAGAACTTGCTTTAATAGGGTGGCTGGCCTTGAACCTGAGATCCTCTTCCCTAAGTCCTCTGAGTGCTGGGATTACAGATATGTGCTACCATGCTGGGCTCTTGGCATGATTTGATCTTCTCACACCCTGAGATACGCTCTTTTTACTGAAACTAGCTTATAGCATGGGCGACGTCCCCGATCTTCACCTTAAGGCTACTACCCTACCCCTGGGCCTGGATCCTGTACCTGAGCTCTTCAGCTCAGTCCTAGTAACGCTCTAGTATGTTGAGCCACAATGCCTTTTTTTTTTGTTTTGTTTTGTTTTATTGGTCAGTGGGGTTTGAACTCGGCCTGGGCACTGTCCCTGAGCTCTTAAGCTCAATGCTACCTCCTAACCCTTGGAGCCACAGCACCACTTCCAGTTTTCTAGTGGTTAATTGGAGACAGGAGTCTCACAGTGTTTAGTGCTGGGGCTGGCTTTGAACCTCGATCCTTAGATCTCAGCCTCCTGAGTGGATAGGATTACAGGCATGAGCCACCTTGCCTGGTTCCATTTTTTTTTTGCCAGTCCTGGGATTGAGCTTTCTTAATGCTAGAGCGCTACCACTTGAGACACAGCACGCTTCTGGCTTTTTTCTATATATGTGGTACCGAGGAATCAAACCTAGGTCTTTGTGCATGCTAGGCAAGCACTCTACCACTAGGCCAAACTCCCGCACCCCTCCCCCCCGCTTTTTAAAAAAATAAGTAAGGGAAGGAACGTCTCAGTGTTGATATATATAGTGAGACCAAAGGAAGTTACTCTTAGGGGATCAACACAAAGGCTCAATGCTTGGGTGCATTTTATTGATTGATTGATTGATTGATTGCCAGTCCTGGGGCTTGAACTCAGGGCCAGGGCACTAGCCATTAGATTCTTTTGCTCAAGGCTAACACTACCACTTGAGCCACAGAGCCACTTCTGGCCTTTTCCACTGATAATGGTACTGAGGAATGGAACCCAAGGCTTCAATGCATGCATGAAGCAAGCACTCTACCACTAAATCACATTCCCAGCCCCTGCCTTTTATATCCTATAAATCTATTTTATAGGACATAAACTACTTACTGAAATGAAAAAAACCCCACAGAACAAAACTCTTTAAAAAGAAAAAAAAGGAAAAAAAACAGTTAATTGTTATTGTATATTTAGGATATTTCCTATTTCTTTGCAGTCTTCTCAAGGGCTGTTTGTTGAAGAAACATCAGAAGAAAAAAATGCTGTACCTGTTTTACAAAGGTTAGATCATTTCCTGTGGGTTTCAAATGTTCCTCTCTGATGGTAGTCATGTAAGGAAGATAAACTGCACCAGTGACAGAGACTCCATGAACAATTTTCCCAGGAATATTGAAATCCTTTGTAGGCACAGGTTAGCACACATGCTAGTACTGAGGCTTAACTCAGGACCTGATCTCTGCGTCTTAGTTTTTGTGTTTAAGGATGGCATTCTACCAGTTGAACCACAGCTCTCTTTGAGCTTTGTGGCTAATTGGAGATAAGACTCTCAAGGACTTTTCTGCCTGGGCTGGCTTTGAACCGAGACGCCTCCTAAGTTGTGAGGTGCATAAATGTAAGTCACTGGTACCCATCTCTGCTACTTTCTTACTAGCTTCCGGTGCCAGTTTGAAGCCTCTAGTGTGATTTATTTAGGCTACACAGACACTGTTGTGGTTCTTTTTTCTTTGTGTCTCATCTTTCCTGTGTTTACATTTGCATTGTTTCCTCTATTATTCTTGTTGATTGGCTGATAGAGTTACCTGCTAAGTCTTTTTACTTTAACAATAGGTAACAAATAATAGACTATTTATTATAAACTGTTCTGCTAAAGGGATCAAGTTTCCAACCACTTTTTCCCTTTGTCTGATAGTTGAGATTCAGAGATTTCTTTTTCATTTTTCTTTTTTGTTGGTTGTGGGGCTTGAACTCTGGGCCTAGGCACTGTCCCTGAGCTCTTTAGCTCAAGGCTACTGCCCTACCATACCACTTTCCATTTTCTGGTGCTTAATCAGAGATGAGTCTCATGGACTAATGTGCCCAGCTGGGCTGGCTCTGAACTAAGACGCTCACATGTCAGCCTCCAGAGTAGCTAGGATTACAGGTGTGAGCTACCTTGCCTAGCTTCAAGATTCAGTGATATCTAAAGAGCATGATTTTGCATTGAGTCATTACTCTTTCCCATATGGAAGTTGAGGCCTAGTGGCTGGTTATTGGATGTAATTTAAATGGTTGTCTTTCTTAACTTTTGGTGGATAGTACTGAGTGTTTTTTCCTAGGCTAAAGGAAAAGGTTTTGGTTTGATTCTTGTGTTTTAGGACAGTTTTGGAAGTGTTTTTAACTGGAATAGGTCTTCTGATCCCTGTAGGCCTCTCTGCTTTATTGTGAGTCTGTGCAGAGCAGATGTAGGTTTTAATAAATGATTATATGCTTTGTCACCAGGAGAGAGTTGAAATTGCAGGCAATGTGGTTTGACTTCAAATTGATTAGTCCATTTTATAAATGTCAGCAGATTGTTTTGTGATGGACCCCTTGAATAGAGCTCTAATGTTACATGCAGAGTAAACTGCGCTTGGCTTGGTTTTTAACAAATGCTATGAGATGTTTTATTTAGAGAGAGAAATCACTTGTGGTTTCCTGTCAGGATTTACTTATTTATCATGAGTCATTGGTGGCTATTCTCTCTTCTCTGTGGTTCTTGGTTGATGTGAGGATTTGTGTTTTTAAGTGTCTTCTTGCATAGTTGATCAAACTAATCATAAAGCTCTGTGAAACATGAGGGGGGTAGTTCACATGCTCAGATCTCAGCCATGTGTTCCTGGGTCAGGAAGAAATCCTATCGAATGAATAGGCAGGGAAACCAGAAGGTTGGATGAGGGAAACCATTCATAATTAAGTTTTTCTTGAATGAGGTGTTCAACCTCATCTGTGTGGGCAGATTTCTGTGGTAGGACAATTTGGAACTGCATTTTTATTTTTGTTGTTTATGTCTTGAGATGAAGAGGAAATTTAATTGCAAGGTGAAGGAAAAGCTAGTGCTCAATAGAATCTATGCTTTCTGAGTTTATGGTCTCTAGTCTTAAGAACGCTGAGTGAAGGCATCTTTATGTTTGAGTGGAGTTTGTGTCTTCTGTCATATTCACAAGCATGTCTTACCCTTTAACTTTCTTTTTATCAAGATTCCAAAAGGGAGCTTCTTTTCATTCAGTGATTTTGTTGAAAGCATGTTTATGTTCTCTATTTTTGGCTTAGAGTTTTACTACTGATTCCTTGCTTTCCTGTTGTGCTTTTGTGCTAGTGGACAGCAGGTATCAGATTACCTGTGGCTTTGTAAATGACTCACCATTGCTTCTGGTCCTGTGTTCTGGTTTATTTTACTGAAAATTCACTTGGGGTTTGATTCTTTTTCAGCACTGCTGCTTTGACCAGTAAGAAAAGCTTAGTCCCTATGCCAGAGAGTTCTGCAGAAGAAATCACCGTTTGTCCTGGTAAGCATCTCTGCTGGTTTTACTGAGATACTAGATTTTACTAGGTACCAAGCTATCTACTGTTTTTTTTTTTTCTTCAGGTTGTGGGGCTTAAACTCATGGCCTGGGTGCCATCCCTGAGCTTTTTCACTCAAGGCTAGCGCTCTACTGCTGGAGCCAGCCAGCCGGCAGCGAGTGGGGATTCCTGACTTAGGGGGTAGGCACTTGGAAAAGAAATAGACAAGAGACAAACAGATGGGGTCCGTGAGGACTACAGCCCAAGTGAGCAGCCCAAGAAGGCTGTGAGCTTAAGACTGCAGCACTGTTTATTTCTAAATCCAGTCTTATATACTTTCTTGAAACCGGGGAACTGCCAGGGGTTACATTCGTTAAATCTTAGATCAGTTAAGCAGGACAAGGCCATAAAACAATAAAGCAATAAATCGATAAGGTCAGGGGGTTCACAATACAGACAATGTAGCTCAAAAGTTCCTAGGCATGGCACGGACAGGACAGCTCATATCTTTGTGTGGTTATCTTACTGAGTTATGCACATTCATGGGTCAGTCTGACTCTACACTCCAGCTCCCAGCACTCTACCATTCTGATTCACCGTACCACTTTGGTTTTCTGGTAGTTAATTAGAGTCTTACAGTCTTTCCTGCCTAGGCTAGCTTCGAACCATGATCCTGAGATCTCAGCCTCCTGAGTAGCTAGGATTACAGGCCACTAGTGCACATTCTGTTTTTTTTTTTTTTAACCAGTCCTGGGCTTGAGCTCAGGGCCTGAGCACTGTCCTTGGACTTTCTCAAGGCTAGAGCTCTCCCACTTGAGCCTCAGCACAACTTCCGGCTTTTTTCTATGTATGTGGTGCCGAGGAATCGAACCCGGGTCTTCATGCATGCTAGGCAAGCACTTTAACCACTAGGCCAAACTCCCGGCCCTGCACATTCTGTTTTATTCTTAATAATTTTTCTTTGTTTAAACAACTGTCAAGAGGTTTATGTTTGGTTGATATGTATGTGAGTGTGCATGTATATATATGTATCTATAAATTCTTATGCATAATCACATACAAATTCCTATTCACATACATATTTGCTTCTAGTGGATATTGACTGATTCTCAAGCTTTTTCCCTTCCTAGGGCTAACATAGTTTTGAAATCAACGTGGCTCCTTGGCCTGCTTGTTGTTTGCCACCCTTATCAGAGATGACAACAAAGCAACTCTTAGTTTTAGCTGGGTGCTGGTGGCTCATGCTTGTAATTCTAGCTACTCAGGAGGCTGAGATCTGAGGATGAGTTCAGAGCAAACCCAGGCAGTAAAGTCTGTGAGATTCCAATTAACCAGCAAATATTAGAGTAATATAGCCTTGAACCAAAAAGCTCAAGGACAGTGCCTAGGCCTTGTGTTCAAGTCCCAGGACTGGCACAAAATAAACAAAATTCATCTGTACATTTAGAGTAAGAGGAGTGTGTTTTGATTTAGTGTTTTCAGTGGGGATGGCCTCAAGTCAGATTGTTTCTCTGAGTCTTTTACAAGTTATTTTTAATATTGCCATTTACTGGAGTTCTTATCCTAGGAATTTATAAATTGAACTTTGTGCATAATTTTGTGACTTTAAAATAATTTTTTTTAATGTGCTGGTCCTAGGGGCTTGAACGCAGGACTTGGGCATTGTCCTTGGGCTTTCTGAAGGATAGCACTACCACTTGCGCCACAGCACCACTTCCGGCTTTTTCTGTGTATGTGGTACTGAGGAGTTGAACCCAGGGCTTTGTGCATGCTTGGCAAGTACTCTACCACTAGACCACGCTCCTGGCCCCTCAGGAACATTCTTGACAAGGCTGGCTTTGAACTGTGGTTCTTAAATCTTAGTCTCCAAAATACCTAGGATTACATGCATGAGCCACTGGGCCCAGCCTCTATGACTTGCTTTTAATCTTTTAAACAAAATTCCTAACCTGCCTAAATGCTTTAGTTTGTTCTTTGCTAATTATAAAGACTAAAAGATCACTTCCTTTGGGTATTTCAGGTCCTCATTCAAAGTTACGCAGATAAGATTTAGAAAAATAGTCCAATTTTAAATGAACAGATATCCACTATCTAAGACAGTTCCTGAAATTAATTATTGTAAAACACAAAGAATGATTTTATATTGTGAGCCACTACTTTCCTTCCTCTTCACCCCAACCCCCCCTTCCCCCATCCTGGGGCTTGACCTCAGGGCTTGGCATTATCTGTTAGATTTTTCACTCAAGGCGGCACTCTGCCACTTGAGGGAAAATTCTACTTGCAACTTTTTAGTGGTTAACTAGAGATAAGTGCCTTATGGACTTTTCTGATTAAGCTGACTGAACTGTGATCCTCAGATTTCAGCCTCTTGAGTAGCTAGGATTATATAGGCATGAGCCACTTGGCTTTTGGCTAGAACCACTACTTTATAAGGAATTTATTTAATTTTTGTTTGTTTTCTTTTTCCTTTTTTTTTTTTAACATCTCCCCCTCCCCCTCCCACACACACTGGTTGTGGATCTTGAACCTTGTGACTTGAGTCTTTGAGCTCACTAGTACTCTACCACTTTGAGCACCATTTCTGTTTTTCTGGTCGTTACCAGAGTCCCTTGGCCGGACTAGGTGGCTCATGCCTGTAATCCTAGCTACTCAGGAGGCTGAGATCTAAGGATTGCAGTTCAAAGCCAGCCTGGGCACTAAGGAATGTAAGACTCTTATCTCTAATTAACCACTGGAAAACAGGAAGTGGGGTTGTGGCTCAAGGGATAAGGTGGTAGCCTTGAGCTGAAGAGCTCAGGGACAGAGCCCAGGAACAGTTTCAAGTCCCATGACCAACAACAACAACAAAAAGTTTCATGGACTTTCCTATCCAGACTAACTTTGAACTGTGTGATCTTCGGATCTCAGCCTTTTGAGTAGCTAGGATTTCAGATGAGTGCTGCAAACACCTGGATTTTTCCTTTTTTTTTTTTTTTTTAAATTCTAATACTGGCTGTTAAGCTCAGAGCTTCCTGCTTCACTTGGCTTTTTCCACCCAAAACTCTACCATCTGACCCATCTCTCTCTCTAATTGTGGCCTTTTTGCTAATTAATTGGAGATAAAAAAAAATCTCTTGGCTTTTTCTGCCTTGGCTGGCTTTGAACCTTGATCTTCCAACGGAGTTGCTACGATTATAGGCATGAACCACTGGTGCCTGGCTCAGTTTTCTCTTCTCCCCAGTCCCCCTTCCCCTCCCCCGCCCCTCCCCCTTCTTCCTTTCCCTCCCCCTCTCGATCCATAGCACCACTTCTGGCTTTGTCTATGTATGTGTACCAAGGAATAGAACCTGGGTTTTCCTGCATGCTAGACTAGCAGTCTTCTCCTAGGCCACATTCCCAGCCCCCCCCCCCTTTTTTTTTGTCACTCGTGGAGCTTAGACTCTGGGCCTGGTCATTGTCCCCAAGCTCTTCAGCTCCAGGCTACCACCCTACCCCTTTATAGTCATGTTGCCACTTCTGTTTTGCTAGTGGTTAATTGGAGATAAGAGCTTCTTGTTCTTTAGTGCCCAGCTGGCTTTGAACTGCGATCCTTAGATCTCAGCCTCCAGAGTAGCTAGGATTACAGGCTTGAACCAGAGCCTGCCTTATTTTTGCTGGGAGCATGGCCTATTGGTAGAGTGCTTATCTAGCATGCATGAAAACCCAGGTTCTATTCCTTGGTACCACATACATAGAAAAAGCCAGAAGTGGTGCTGGGGCCCAAGTGGTAGAGTGCTAGCCTCGAGAAAGCCCAAGGACGATGCTCAGACCCTGAGCTCAAGCCCAGGACTGGACCAAAACAAATTTATCAGTAACTTAATCCATGTTAGATTGAAGAACTCTTGGAATGGCAAATAGTTACAAATGTTATTAAAGATCCTATCTGAGTTTTCATCAGATCTCTACCTGTCAGATATATTCATAGTTTCCTAGTTTTGGTTTCTTTCAATTTTTTCTACATAGACTGCAAACCATAGTTAATATACAATCTAGAAAAGTTCTGTAAATATTTTCATAAAGTTTATCAAAGTTTTTTAAAATATTATTTTAAGAGTATAATTATGTTGATTTTCACTGAAAGTGGTTCCTTGATTCATTTGAAATGTTTTTGGATTATTGCCTAATTGTGCCCACCAAGAAACTCACTACCAAGTGCTCTGATTTTGGCAGGGACACTCAAGACTACAATATTGTCTTCGTGAAAAGAAAGCAAGCCTGGGCAAGTCCCAGACTGCATCTTTTATCTGGTACTACTTACTTGGCCTTGTTTTACAAAGTTCCTCATATGTCTGTTAGATAATAGATAATAGGTTATCATCCTGGTATCTTGGAGGAAGAACTTGAAAGTCCTCCTTAGTAAGGACTGATTGAGGTTGGGTAGCTTTTATGATCTGACTTTCTGGCTTTAGCCTGCAGATTGTCTGCTTACAGACAAAACCACTTCTAAATGAGTCTGTGGAGAGTTGCCAAATCATTGATGTTCCTTTTGCTAAGAAACTATGACTTTCCCATGAAGCCAAAGGCCTGAGTATCTTTTTAAATTTATAATTTAGAAGCCATCATCTGAATTGTCTGAAAAAAAAATGTTCTAAAGGGATTACATGTTACCTATTGCCTTTTGTCTAATTTTTTTTTTAAACAATTTCAGGGATTTGGTAATAAAAGCTAGGCTATCTTTTCTTTCTTTCTTTCTTTTTTTTTTTCCAGTCCTGGGCTTGGGCTCAGGGCTTGAGCACTGTCCCTGGATTTTCTCAAGGCTAGCACTCTACCACTTGTGCCTCAGCACCACTTCTAGCTTTTTTCTACATATGTGGTACCGAGGAATCGAACCCGGGTCTTCATGCATGCTAGGCAAGCACTTTAACCACTAGGCCAAACTCCCGGCCTAGGCTATCTTTTCTTTCTTTTCTTTTCTGGTCCTGGGGCTTGAACTGAGGTCCTGTGCACTGTTTCTAAAGCTAGTGCTTATCACTTGATCTATAGTTATACTTCATGAACTTGTCTGCCTGGGCTGGGTTTGAACTGTCATCTTCAGAGCTCAGCCTCCTGAGTAGTTAGGATTATGTAGGAATGAGCCACTGGCACTAGGCTAGGCTTTTAGTGTTGTTTGTTCAAGAAGCAGAATATGACCACATTATATCCCTGTTGTGCCTTGTGCTAGCACTGTTTACTTCTGAGGCATTCATATTTCTTACGTTGTCTTTATAGTTGGGCATTTCAGTCATTCACACAGGGCCTATTATAAGACTTTTATTATTGTGCAGTAGTCCAGGTAGTGAATGCTCTTATATTTGAACAGACTGTCTGGCGATGCTATGTCTGATACTGACTTGCAAAGAAGATTTTGAAGGGAATAAAATCTGTGTGTGTGTGTGTGTGTGTGTGTGTATCCACTTTCTGAGAAATTGTGATTTATTAAAATAAATTCTAAACCGGGCGTGGTGGTTCATGCCTGTAATCCTAGCTTCTTAGGAAACTGAGATCTGAGGATCAAGGTTCAAAGTCAGCCTGAGCATAAAAGGACCTGAGACTCTTTTCTCCAATTAGCTTCTAGAAAACGGGAAGTGGGGCTTGGCCCAAAGGTAGATGGTAGCCTAGAGCTAAAGAGCTCTGGGACAACACCCGGGCCCAGGGGTAGGGTGGTAGCCTTGAGCTGAAGAGCTCAGGGACAGTGCCAAGTTTAAGCCCCATGACCCAAATAAATAATTAATAAATAAAATAAATTCTAGAAATACATTTACTTCTTTAATTACTCAGAAGCTATTTTAGAATCTTGCACACTGTATTTATGAAGCACAAAAATTCTAGTTAGAGGGCCGGGGAGTGTGCCTTCTGGTAGAGTGCTTGCCTAGCATGCTTGAAGCCCTGGGTTCCATTCCTTGATACCACATACACAAAAAAAGCTGGAAGTGGTGCTCTGGCTCAAGTGGTAGAATGCTAGACTTGAGAAAGCTCAACAACAGTGCCCAGTCCCTGAGTTCAAGCCCCAGGACTAGCCAAAAAGAAAAATAAAGTCAATTAGAGGTATAATAAGTACTGTCAAACTTATAGAATTTGCCTCTGAGATATATTTCTCATCTTAGTTCAGAAGACTAAAGTGTCTGTTTTCATATATACTTGCAATAAGCTTACTCATCCTTTATCTTTTTCCTTCTACCTCTTTTCTCCTAAGCAGTCCCTTAGTTATACTCATGTTCTGTATTTTTTCATATAAGTAATTATGTGTGTGTATATATGAGGATATATATGTTATACATGTAAGATCATGTCTGTGTATGTCTTCCACATGTGAGTAAAAACATGATATATTGTTTTTTGAGCTTGGTTTATCTTGCTCAATATGATGTCCTCCAATTTTTCTGCAAATGACATGATTTTGTTTTTCTTTGTGGCTGTGTAGTATTTCATACCTATGAAAACCCCAAATTAAATTGTTTAAATTTTTTAAATTACAGAGACACAGCTAAGTTCCCCTGAAACTCTTGACCTTGAGAGAGAAGCATTTCCAAGTAGCAGAGAGACCTGGGATAAAGTAAGAACAACGAGAGATGAGGAGGTGAATATTCTCCTTTGTAATTTTTCTTAAGTCATTTTTTTTTTTGTCAGTTGAGGGGCTTGAACTCTGGGCCTGGGTATTGTTCCTGAGCTCTTCAGCTCAAGGCTGCTGCTCTACCCCTTGAGCCACTGCACCACTTCTGGTTTCTGGTGGTTAATTGGAGATAAAAGTCTCAGGGACTTTAGTGCCTGGGCTGGCTTTGAACCATGATCCTCAGATCTCAGCCTCCAGAGTAGCTAGGATGACAGGGGTAAGCCACCACGCCTGTCCTTAGGTCATTTATTTTTTTTAATTTTAGTTTTTTTCTCTTTGAAATAATGTTGACTTTGAATGAAAAGATCTAGGAATAGGGTTTCGATTTTTGGACACATTTATTTTCAGAGAAATTGTTATTAAGGTTATTTCAGGCTGGGCACTGGTAGCTCATGTCTATAATCCTAGGTAACTCAATAGGGTGAGGTCTGAGGATAAAGGTTTAAAGTCAACCTGGGTAAGAAAGTCTGTGAGACTCTTTTTTTTTTTTTTTTTTTTGCCAGTCCTGGGCTTGAGCTCAGGGCCTGAGCACTGTCCTTGGACTTTCTCAAGGCTAGAGCTCTACCACTTGAGCCTCAGCACCACTTCCGGCTTTTTTCTATGTATGTGGTACCGAGGAATCGAACCCGGGTCTTCATGCATGCTAGGCAAGCACTTTAACCACTAGGCCAAACTCCCGGCCTCTGTGAGACTCTTATCTCCAATTAACCACCACAAATACAAACGTGGAGCTGTGGTTTCAGTGGTAGTGTTAGTCTACAAGATCTCAAGGGCCATGCCCACAGGCTTCGTGTTAAAGCCCCAGATCTGGCACCAAAAATAAAAAAAAAGTCATTTCATTTCAGCTTTATTATTTCTTTTGTTCTTTTATTATTTCTCGTACATATGAGGAAGCTGAGGTTAGGATATTTGAATAACTTTTACTAGTTTCTACTGCTTGGTGATAGAACTAGAATTTGTCTTTAAAGTTATAGGGCATCTTCCATTTCCTATTGACAAGTAATGGAGAGAAACTGTCTTAGAAAGAAAATCCCTATTATATGTGCTGGACGTGGTGGTTCATGTCCGTAATTCTAGCTACTCAGGAGGCTGAGATCTGAGAATCGTGGTTCAAAGCCAGCCCCGCACTAAAGTCTGTGAGACTCTTATCTCCAATTAACTTAACCATTACTGGAAGTAGCACCATGGTTCCAGGGGTAGGGTGGTAGCCTTGAACTAAAGAGCTTAGGGACAATGTCCAGGCCCAGAGTTTAAGTCCCACAGTCGACCAAAAAAAAAAAAATCCCCATATAACCTAAGTATACTTTTCAGTCCTCATTTCTAAATGTTACCAGAAATACAAAGACAAGATAAAATAAGTGAATCACATTATCTTTTCTTAACTAATTTCACATATCTGGTGATAGTCATAAAACTGGTAAAAATTTATGCCTTTTTGTGTGTGTGGTATTGGGATTTGAACTCTGGACTGCCTTCTGGGAGTGCTGTACCACTGGAACCATGTCTCCAGCTGGAATTCATACTTCTGATTAAGAGTCAGTGTGGAACTGAGCCTGGTGGTGTACATCCAGAATGTTAGACTCAGAGGTTAAGGCAAGGTGTTTCTTAATGTCTGTTTTTTGATGAACTTGACAAAGCAACTTAAATTACAAAAGTTTTTTTTATGGAACGGGAGTTTGGCCTAGTGGTAGGGTGCTTGCCTGGCATGCATGATGACCTGGGTTTGATTCCTCGGCACCTCATATATAGAAAAAGCTGGAAGTAGTGCTATGGCTCAAGTGATAATGCTCAAGCCTTGAGAAAGCCCAAGGACAGTGCTCAGGCCCTGGAATGGCAAAAAAATAAAAATAAATGTTCTTTTACAAAGAATTTAACTTGCTTTTTAATCTTTTGCCATGTAAAGCAACTTGAGAAAGTTTTGTGGAAATAAAAGATTTTGTTTGTATTTGTATTTTGAGCCATAAAGCCACTTTTGGCTTTCTTTTGAGTAGTTTATTGGAGATAAGAGTCTCATGGAGGGGCTGGGAGTTTGGCCTAGTGGTAGAGTGCTTGCCTAGCATGCATGAGGACCCGGGTTCAATTCCTCGGTACCACATACATAGAAAAAAGCCAGAAGTGGTGCTGAGGCTCAAGTGGTAGAGTTCTAACCTTGAGAAAGTCCAAGGACAGTGCTCAGGCCCTGAGCTCAAGCCCACGACTGGAAAAAAAAAAAAAAAAAAGAGTCTCATGGACTCTCCTGACCATGCTGGCTTTGAACTACAGTCCTCAGACTGCAGCCTCCTGAGTAGGTAGGATTATAGGTATGAGCTACTGGCAACCAGCTGTATTTAATTTCTTATCCTTTGTACCTTTATTCTGATTTGTGTGTGTGTGCATGCACGTGTGCACGTGTGTGCCCCTATATCCGAGCTTGAACTCAGGGAGGGCCTTACGCTTTTTTTTAGCTGTTTACTGACAGTTGCTTTTCTACTACTTGAGCTACATCTCCACTTCCAGCTTTTTTGCAGGTGATTTTAGAGATGGAACCTTGCAAGCTTTTTTGCCTATACTGACTTTGAATTTCTATCCTCAGCTCAGCCTCCTGAGCAGCTAGAATTATAGGAGTGAACCACTAGCACTTAACCTGTATACACACACACACACACACACACACACACTGTTGTGTTTGTTTGTTTGTTTTGGCAGTTGTGGGGCTTGAACCCAAGGTCTGGACACTGCTCCTGAGCTCTTTTGCTCAAGGCTAGTCTTCTACCACTTTGAGACACAGCTCTACTTTGGTTTTCTGGTGGTTAACTGGAGATAAGAGTCTCATGGACTTTTTTTGCAGGGCCTGGCTTCAAACCATGATCCTCAGATCTCACCCTCCTGAGTAGCTAGGATTACAGGCCTGCACCACCGCGCCTGGCTTTCCCTCCCAGTTTTTGCACTGCAGGCTGCTGGGAACCTGGTTTTCTGGAACCTAATGTGATACTACTACCAGGGCTTCTAGTACCAGCGGTGCTTAGGAAGATGGACGTAGGTCTTCATGTCAAAACTTGTTCATTTGCTATCCTGTCAAAATGGGATTGGCTTGGCTTATGGCTGGACTATCCTGAACATGTCTGATCTCATACATATGGGACTAGCAGAACCGATATTGTTATCAAAGCATCCGTGCACAAAGAAGAGTCCCTACAAACTACTAGTTAGTTCACCAAGGCTATTTCCCACCTGTCTATGCCTACAAAAGATTGGGTTCTTTGAACCCGAGTTCTGTTTAGAATTTATAATGTACTATTCCACATCAAAGAAATGGACTTGTGTTAGCTTTCTCATACTAAATGCCCTCTTTTCACTGGTTCTGTCTGCAGGTGTCTGTGGATATCCTGAAGTGCGCTTAGAAGTTAAGACAGGACAGGGAGTAGCTCACGTGGTAGAGAGCACTTACATGAGGCTTTGGGTTTATCACTAGTACCACTTGAAAAAATAGTAAAGAAATTCAGAGATGGTGCAGTTTTAATGATCCTGGAGAATCCTATCCTACTCTGGTTATGAACAGATGAACCTGGATATGTGAGAAGCTTAGTGACTAAGCTTAGACTAGAGTAGCACCTTAAACTTCCAAGTTTTAATGTGAAGCAGGCCTGGATTCGGGGCTTATTAACTTTTCAGATCAGCAGGTTACTTTTTTTCTCATATTTTTTAAAATTGTGATTAATAGAAGGGTTACATTCTATTCACCAGATAGAAGGTGCATTACTTCACATACATTGATACCCTTTCTCGTGTCTTGGTCCTCATTACCCTTTCCCCATCCCCGCCTCTCATCTTGTTTTCCTTCCTTCCCTATCTGACTTCAAATAACCAAATATGCATATATACAATATATCAGATAACCAGGTGAAATATTATAACAATATGAGATGACCGAGGGACAGCAAAAGAGATGAGAGATAGCATAGTACATTAAAGACAACAATTATTCATTATATGGCTTTTGTTTCAATATCCTGGAGGTCCTTTCATTTAGCTTCATTCTATATGGCCTTAAGTATCTAGGTTTTGTTCTATTGTAAATCTCTGCTAGAAGAGCCCAAGGTTTCTACTGGTTATGACAAATGAGGGAAACCATTGAGCCTATGTTCCTTTGAGTCTGGCTTACTTCACTTAATATGATTTTTTCTGTCTTTCCATTTCCTTACAAATGGGGCGATGTCATTCTTTCTGACAGCAGCATAGAATTCCATTGTGTACAAATACCACATCTTGTCGATCCACTCACTACTACTCTGTTGGTGGGAGTATAAACTCGTTCAACCACTATGGAAAGCAGTATGGCAGTTCCTCAAAAGACTAAACACAGAACTCCCCTATGACCCAGCAATTCCACCACTTGGCATTTACCCAAATGTCCAGAAACAAGAACATAGTAAATCTATAAGCCCAATGTTCATTGCAGCACTATTTACCATAGCAAAGATATGGAACCAACCCAGATGTCCCTCCGCAGGTTACTTTATCTTTGCAATACTAGAGCTAGTGATGCCTCTACTATAGGTTGTTATAAGGGATAGATATGGAAAACATTTGACAGAGCTTGGTATAGGCAAGAACTCAACGTTGCCAGTTCCTTTCTCCTGTTTCTATTGTGTCTTTTTAGAAAAAAGGAATTGTGTTAAAAACAGGGTATTTTCTGGGACTTGTAGAAACTGACTCAGTATTTATTTATTTCTTTGTTTTGGTGTATGCCATTCCTGGGGCTTGAACTCAGGGCCCCTTACACTGTCCCTGAGCTTTGCTGCGTAAAGCTAGTATACTACCACTTAAACCACAGCTCTTTTTCCAGCTTTTTGTGGTTCATTGGAGATAAGAGTCTTTTAGACTTCTCCTGCCTGGGCTGGCTTTGAAGTGCAGTCATCAGATCTCAGCCTACTGAATAGCTAGGATTATTGGCATGAGCCACTGGCACCAGCCTCAGTATTTATTTAGATGACCTCTTACCATCTCTGCAGGCTCAGTAGATTTTAGGGATGACCTAAACCTACCAAAACAACAAACAAAACAATATCCCCAATTAACAGAGAAATTCACTTGTATACCTATTGTAATTTTGGCGGTTTGCCTTTGTACCGGAACAGGGCTTTTTTTTCCCCCTGTAAAACGTGAAATGACAGCACAAGTGCTCCTTGCACTAAGTGAAAGCAGAGTAGTTCCACGTTGATTGGGTAGGACGTACTGTCCTTTGAAGCATGTGTTAGCAGGAGTGCTGCAGTGTTCACACACTCCGCTGCATTCATCACTGTAGAGCTCTTGGCTCTGACTGACCTGGACAAGTGACATGAAATTCCTCTGGGAGAGACACAGGAAAAATGATGACTGCAAAACATTGCTGAGAGGAACAACAGAGGAAAGACTGAGGAGTGGCTTTGGAGAATTGATTGTCTTAACTAATGGCTTTTCTTTGGACCTTTCAATATTTGGGTCTTGTTTCCTCTTTCAATCCAAAAAGTCACAAATAAAACACAGGGGTTATGTCTCTTTGGTCTAAACACAGACTTGTCTTAAGTCCTGCTTGTTTTGACTTTAAGCTCTTTTGTTTTAAATTTTTTTATGTTTTAAACTCACACTAATCATGGTTTTATTGTAAGACTGAAACGGTCTTTAAAGATGGTGCTATTGGGGCCGAGAGTTTGGCCTAGTGGTTAAAGTGCTTGCCTAGCATGCATGAAGACCCGGGTTCGATTCCTCAGTACCACATACATAGAAAAAAGCTGGAAGTGGTGCTGAGGCTCAAGTGGTAGAGCTCTAACCTTGAGAAAGTCCAAGGACAGGGCTCAGGCCCTGAGCTCAAGCCCAGGACTGGCAAAAAAAAAAAAAAATGGTGCTATTGTTGGGCACTGGTGGTTTACACTGTGATCCTTGCTATTCAGTAATCTGAGATGAGGATTGTGATTCGAAGCCAACCTTGGTAGAAAAGTCCATGAGACTTATCTCTAGTTAACCAGCAAAAAGGCAGAAGTAGAGGTGTAGCTCAAGTGGTAGAATGCCAGCCTTGAGCAAAAGAAGTTCAGGTACAGTGTCTATAGGCCCTGATTTCAAGCCCCAGGGAAATCCTCCCCCCCACCCCCTTAAAAAAGATAACTGCTGCTACACAAAGTGTGAAATGAGTACAAATGTACTTAGGCAATGAGAATTGCCTCTGCAGGTAGAGGGGTCATGCTCTCAGGTTTTGGAACCAGATAGCCCTTGGTTTGAATATCAACCTGCCACTTATTTGTGACGGTGCAAATTGCCTTCCTGTTTTGAATAATACTTTTCTCATATGGAAAAGGATATGTCAATACCTTTGTCAGGCTTTGGTTAAGTGAATGCATGGTGTTTAGTATACATTGCTCACCTTATTTGAAGATTGTCACATACAGTTTTGACCAAGTGCAGACAAAATTCAGTAAGGCCAAGTACCAGTGGTTTGCACTTCTGAGCCGAGCCTTTTTTTTTTTTTTTTTTTTTGCCAGTCCTGGAGCTTGAACTCAGGGCTAGAGCTCTACCACTTGAGCCAAAGCACCTCTTCCAGCTTTTTTCTGTGTATGTGGTACTGAGGAATCAAACCTGGGTCTTTGTGCATGCTAGGCAAGCACTCTACCACTAGGCCAAACTTCCAGCCCATGTGAGCCAATGGGAGGATACTTAGTCATGGTGGCATATGTCTCTCATTCCAACTACTTAGGCAGCAAACAAAATGTAGGATCGTAGTCCAAGCCAGCCCAGGCATAAAGTCAAGATCTTATCCCCAAAATAAGTAAGAAAGGTCTGTGTAGGAGTTGGCTCAGATATAGAGCATCTGCCTAACAAGCACAAAACTCTTTAAGTTCAAATCCCCACACCACCAATTGCGTAGTACATACCTCCATACGTACATGCATACATATATTCAAAAGAAATTTCAGAAACAAAGCCATTAATTCTGAGTGTTAGGAGTACATTACACAGCTCAGTGAATGTAGAGAAGCTCTCACACAATCCCTGTGTTTATCAGCTCTGCTTCAATTGTTGTGTGATCTGCTAAGTATTTCCTCCCTTTATTTTGTGAAGATAAAATTCCCCAAAAGGACATGGTAACCAAAAAGTAAGGTAAGGGTTATTGTGCTTAATTTAACTGTTGATGAAAATGAGTCTCACATCCACAGTGCAGCACGGAACATGCACAGTTTGTCTTCTGTAGTGTTCTTGGGACAGAGGTCCACAGATTCCAAGGGTCTACTATAGTTGGGAAGCACTGAACAAATCACAAGTGCAAGTAGCTCCTATTCCCTAGTTCTAAGTTTGACTCATTGGTTTATATCTTTAGAAGTAATTGAAATATGAAGTGGAGCCTCCTGTAGTTCGTGGGAGTAAAGATATTTTATAAGCTAAAACGGCATTTCCCATATTGTTCAGGTTCATAATAGGGACAATGCCAAGAAGAAGATACCTGCTCCTGCCTTCTCATCTAATAACCAAGTGTCCTGCCCACTGTGTGACCGCAGCTTCCCTCGCTCGAAGATTGAACAGCATGCCATGTACTGCAATGGTCTGGTAGATGAAGAAAAAGGTAATAACTTACCAGGTAAGCAGATTCATACTTTCTTGAGTGGCAGTTTGTAATCCTATACAATATAATGGAGGAGAAACAAAAATCTTTCTTCAAAGCTAGAAGTTTGTTTTGCTTTTTTCTTTTTCCTAAGATTTGAATACAGAGCCTTGTACTTTATAACCAGACACTCTACTACTTGAGCTATATCCTGGTGCTCTTTTGTTTTAGATAGTTTTTTAGACAGGAGGTTGTAGTTTTTGCTCAAGGCTGCCCTCGACCACATTCTTTCTACTATACTGGGATTGTAAGTATCTACTGTAACATTCAATTTGTTTGCTGAAAAGAAGTTTTTATCTTAAATGAAAGACTTTTATCTTAAATGAAATCTTTCCAGACTCAGCCTTCCAAGTTGTTGGAATGACAAGCAGGCACCATCATGTCTGGCTTACTGGTTTCTGTCCAGTGTTCTTTGTGTGGGTTTGTTGTTTTTTTGTGTGTCAGTCCTGGGACTTGAATTCAGGGCCTGAGTGCTATCCCTGAGCTGGTCTGCTCAAGACCAGCAATCTACCACTTAGCTTTAGAAATAGGAATCTCACAGACTTTTCCTGCCCAGGGCTGGCTGTGAACCTCGAGCCTCAGATCTCAACCTCCTAAGTAGCTAGAATGACAGGCATGAGCTACCAGCACACAGAACTACCTGTGTTCTTTTATTACTTCTAGTAGATGTACTACCTACTTGTGTGTGTCTCAGGAGAAGGGGAATGTATGTGTGCATGCATGCATGTGCGCTCATGTATGTGTGTGATGCTTGAACTTAGGGCTTTGCACTGTTGCTTGGCCTTTTCTGTTCATGGCTGATGCTCTGCCACTTGGCCACACTTCCAGTTCCACATTTTTGCTAGTTAATTAGAAACAAGAGCCTTGAGAATTTGTCTGCTCTGGCTGGTTCTGAGTGGTAGTATTCAGATCTGTCTCCTCAGTAGCTAGGATTAAAGGTGTAGACTGTAGATCATCAAAACCTGGCTTACGGTTTAACTTATGGTTTAACTTACTCATTGCTATAGGACTGCCAAAGCCAGTACAATGCAGTGTGGCTTAAATTTCAACTTATTCAAATATTGAGACTAAGGTCTAGATTTGTTTGCCATTAAAGGTAACTTCTTTTTTTTTTTGCTCGTTTGTGGGCTTGAACTCTGGGCCTGGGCACTGTCCCTGAGCTCTTCAGCTCAAGGCTAGTGCTCTAACACTTGAGCCACAGCACCACTTCTAGTTTTCTGGTGGTTAAAGATAAGAGTCTATGGACTTTCTTCCTTGGGCTGGCTTTGAACTGTGATCCTCAGATCTCAGCTTCCTGAGTAGCATGAGGCACTAGGGCTTGTTTGCTTGATTTTTTAAAACCAATAGCAAGGTTTGAACTTAGAGCTTCACACTTGCTCAGTTTGCTTAATCAGCGGATGCCCGTCACTTGAGCCATGTCTCTAGCCTGGCTTTTTGCTTGTTATTGTAGATGGAATCTCTCAGACTTTTCTGCCTGGGCTTGGTTTTAAATCAGTCCTCCAGATCTTAGCCTCCTGAGTAGCTAGGATTATAGGTGTGAGTTCCCAGCCCTGGGTTTCTTGTGGTTTTACTTTAGTAGAAATTTTACCCATAGATAGTAACTGAAAAATATTCCTAGTTTATATTCATGTCCTACATGTCTCTGCTGAACTACCCTATTGGTTTATTTGGTACCACTATATGATACTGACCAAGAAAAGCTTGCTAATCACATCCTTGACTCCCACCCGGATCCTGCCTTCTGTCTATGATTTTAACCTCTAAATATAATAGTGTCATTATAGCTAGTCCACTGTGGTCCAGCATGCTACATGTAGCTCTTAGATAGTTAGAAGTCTTAAAACATTCTAGTGCTGCTTAATTTCCATAATTTAAATGTATTTATATATGCAATTGGTAGTTGTGAATTTGTTTAGGTTAAAATTGCCAGAGCCAGGCATGGTGTGTTGCATGCTATAATCCTACCTACATAAGAGATACATTCAGGAGGATCAAGGTTTGAGGCCATCCTTGGGTAGAAGCATAAAATAACTAAAGCAAAATGATCAGGGGCTAGGAATTTGGCCTAGTGGTTGAGTGCTTGCGTAGCATGCACAAAGCCCTGGGTTCAATTTCTTGGTGCCACATACACAGAAAGTGTATGTGCCAGAAGTGGTGCTGTGGCTTAAGTGACAGGGCACTAGCCTTGGGCAAAAAGTGTCCGTGGACAGTGCCCAGGCCTTGAATTCAAGCCCTAGGACGGTCCCTCCCCCCCCCCAAAAAAGCGTCTAATACATAGAATTTTTCTTTTCCTGTGCCTGTCCTGAGGTTTTGGGTTTAGGGTCTGGGCACTGTCCTGGGGCTCTTTTTTTTTTTTTTTGTCTATTTTATTGTAGAGCTTGAACTCAGGGCCTGGGTGCTGTCCCTGAGCCCTTTTGCTCAAGGCTAGCATTCTACCACTTGGAGCCACAGAACCACTTCCTGTTTTCTAGTGGTTAATTGGAAATAAGAGACTCACAGGGACTTTTTAGTCTGGGCTGGTTTCAAACTGGAGTCCTCAGATCTCAGTCTCTTGAGTAGTTAGGATTAGGCATAAGCCACTACATGTACTTTAGCATTACATTTTTTTAGAAAAATAGAATAAAAATTGACGACCTAAATCTGATAATCAATTCAATATATTTGAGAGTATTGAAGGTCTGCATTCTTTTATTTTTTTTGATTATATTTTATTGTCAGGTAACATATAGAGGGGTTACAGTTACATCAGGTAGTGCTTTACTTCTTTTTTTTTTTTTTTTTGAGCTATGCCAGTTCAATGAAGAGCTACTTTATTTTTTATATTAAAAAATGATGAAGAGAATATATTTGTCTTAATAGCAGAAAGTGATTCAAATGCATAACCAAAATAATAACTTTGTATCACTTAGTGATGTTACAACTATAGATTTCTTTACTATATATTTTTATTGTAATTAATATAAGGGTGCTTTACTTCTTGAACCTTGATATCCCCTTTCCCTCCCCCCATCCCCTGTTTATTTGTTTTTGTTTTGGCAGTTGTCCTAGTATTTGAGTCTAGGATCTTGGTGTTTATCTAGCAGGAGCTCTGCCACTTGAGCCATACCTTCACCCTCTTTGCTTTAGACATTGTTTTGGGGGTCTGGCTCATATTTATTCCTGGACAGCTCTGAGCTGTGATCCTCTTTATTTAAGCTCCTTGCATAGGCACACGCCACAATACCCTGCTTTTTACTGGTTGAAATGGGGTTCTCAGGAACTTTTTTGTCCAGGTTCACCTTGAACTTCTCTTTTCAGTCTTTACCTCCCAGTTAGCTAGGATTACAGATATGAGCCAACATGCCTACCTTTAGGTTTTATATTATGTCTGCCTTTTTTCTGAACTAGCCTTGGATCTCATTCTTCCCTATGTTCATATCCCCAAGAGCTGGGATTACAGGTGTGAGCCACCAAGCCTGGCTAGACCAGCAGTTTTTTGTGCCAATATCAAATCTTTAGCTTGGGACCTTGCACACTTACTTGGTTTGCTCTCTCATGGCTGGTACTCTACCAGTAGAGTCATGCCTCCAGTCCTGCATTTTGCTGATTAATTTGAGATAGTATCTCAGATTTTCTACTAGAGCTGGCTTTGAACCAGACTCCTCCAGGTCTCATCTTCCTGAATAGCTAGGATTATAGATATGAGTCACTGGTGCCCAGCTTAGATGCAGTTTTATTTTGACATCACTCATTAGTCTGTTTTTTCCTGTTGAGAATTCCAGTGACTAAAAGAATTGGAGACTGAGCATTTGACCAGAGAGAGAAGAGACTACCTCACCAAGCATACTTACACAGCTGGCATTAGTCATCTGAGTCATTTTCAGCCCTTAGGTCCAGAAATAAATGAGTTCTAAAAGCTGAATGCCCCTTTGAATTGTAGAAGTGGTTGACCTCTTTGAGGGCAGAATTAATAGGTAAGAAGTGACACAGGATAACTCGTTTTGACATCTCCCATACTGAACTATGCTTGTTTGTACCTAAACAGGAAGCTTTGTTATTTGTTTTTGTCAGATAACTTTCAGGTACATGATAACTTGCTTTTGAGCTGTTTCTTACTAGAATGTAGTTCAGAAACTCACAGCCCCAAATAGTTGCTATTGAAATAATATGCATTTGCTTCTGAATTTTCTCAGACTAGATATAAGCATATGTTGTCAGAATCAGATTGTTCTCCTCAAACTTGTTAAACTGACACTATCTGTTGGCAAGTATACTGAGAACGTGCTACCACCGTCATGCATTCTGGTTCTCTTTATTCTTTCTTCTATGGAGTCCAGGTCCAGCAGTGAATGACCTTGTCTAATGAAGCTGTAATGGATTTGCATTTAGGATTTTGTGGATTTCAGATGTTATAGATGTAAATGTGTTTTCTGTTATAATGGGTAGTCCTACAGTTCTTGGTATCATATGTTTTATAGTTCCGATCCTAATATCTCAGACCTCTGTATCCTGAATGATAGTCATTGTGACTTTTAAACACAAAACCTTTGCTTTATACCATTTAGAATATTACATTCTTTTCGATGCCATCTTATCTACCTAGAACTAGATTCCTATCAGTGATTCTTGTAGACTATACCTTTAATTTATGCAAATATGTACTGAACATTGTTTTGTTTTGTCTTCTTGTGGTGGTAAGCTGTTTGTGGGTTACTAAAGAAGTTTAAGACAAGATTTCTGCCATCAAGGAGCTTGTACTTCTTTCGGGGGAATAAATATTTAAGTAAGTAATTAATTACAAAAATGATGCAAAATGATCTGGCCAGGGTGTGCCTTGGTGGTGGAGTGCTTGACTAGCATGCACTGAGTACCACATACACAGAAAAAGCCAGAAGTGGTGCTGTGGCTCAAGTGGTAGAATGCTGGTCTTTTATTTATTTGTTTGTTTGTTTGTTTATTGCCAGTCCTGGGCCTTGAACTTGGCCTGAGCCCTGTCCTTGGGCTTTTTCTATGTATGTGGTACCGAGGAATCAAACCCAGGTATTCATGCATGCTAGGCAAGCACTCTACCACTAGGCCAAACTCCTGGCCCTGAACACTAGTCCTGAGAAAGCAAAGGGAGTTTGGGGGATGTCTTGTGCTTTGCTGGATTTTTAATGCCATGGCTAGATAAACTCACAGGGATGCAGAGGGTCTTTTACCCTCCTGTGGGTATAAATAAGATAAGGAAGCAAGGGAAATGATTTCAGATTAACAGCTTCCTCTAAGAGTACTAGAGTACTAAGAGTAACCTAGATCACTCGCTCTGACCACATGGTAGGTCCTATGATAACCTAAATCACCCTCTCTGATAACCTTGGGCCTATGAGAGTGTGGACCAGTGACTTCTCACTGGAACCATCCCATAGTTTACTCATTCATGTTATCTTGGGAACAGAGTTTGAGGATGTGGGTAGGCTTGTGAAGTAGAGGAATTTTGAGAATACCTGTTACATATGTGTGTATAGTTGGTCCTCATTAAATCTGATCTGTTTTTAATTTTTTGGTTACCAGTACTAGGGTTTGAACTTAGAGCCTGGGCATTGTCCTGTAGTTGTTGTTGTTGTTTTTTTTTTTTATTTGGCCAGTCCTGGGGCTTGACCTCAGGGCCTGAGCGCTGTTCACTGTTCTTGGGCTTTCTCAAGACCTAATATTCTACCACTTGAGCCACAGCACCATTTCCTGCTTTTTCTTCTATGTGGTACCAAGGAATTGAACCCAGGTGTTTATCATGCTAGGCAAGCGCTAAGCCAAACTCCCAGCCTTGTCCTTTAGTTTTTGTACTCAAGCCTGGCACTCTACAGTTGAACCATGACGTCACTTCCAGCTTTTTGGTGGTTAGTTGGAGATAAGAACCTCACACTTTCTTGCCAGGGTTGACTTCAAACCCTGATACTCACATATCAGCCTCACTGGTAGCTAGATTACAGGTCTGAGCTAACCAGCCTCTGGCTGAATCTAATCTCTTTTACTTGCTTTCCCTATCAGCTTTATTGTGGCCATTTTTTTGGTCAAAGACAGTTAATGGACTATTTCTTTTTTTATTGTCATTAATAAAAGGGTTACATGATATTTGCCATATAGAAGGTGCATTAATTCACATACATTGATACCCTTTCACATGTCTTGGTACCCTTTACCCGCCCCCCCCCCCAATGAACTATTTCTTATTCCCCTCTACTTTATGGCTGGAGACAGAGGCCAGACCCCCAGTCTAATTTCTAAATGTTTCGTGAAAGCAATCTTCCCCTACTGTGGAAGGGAAAGTTATTCTTGAAGCCATATAACCTAGCCTGAGAACTATGAACTCAGTTCCTAAAGGTTAGACTAGGAGAGGTTTTCCCTCCCATTTAAGTACCTAGCTTTCCCCTCCTTTCTCTTTTCCACTGAAGCTGATCCTAGACATGCTTGGTTTCGCTCTGTAAAAGAAATAGTAATTAGAGTCATTTACGTGAAGTGTTTCCCATTTATGCCTAGTTACCGTGCAGCACAATAACAATTATGCATATCATTAAATATGTGTCTGATTAACTTTGCTGTAAGTTTTATTTGATTATAATACTATAGTCTGGTTAAGTTGGCTTGTCTGTTCAGTTTGCTCAATGATATAGCTAATCAGAACTCTGAAAAAAGAGAGATATTTTTTTAAAACATTGAGGGATTAAGATTTGGTAAGTTGATTTAGACTGGAACCTAAAGCAGGATACCCTTAAACTTTGTTTCTGGCAAAGTTGAAGTTCAATCAAATAAACACCAGGAAATAGAAACTTGAAGAAGGGGATAGGACAAGGGGAGAAGAGCAGACAGTGAAAAGGAGGAGTGGGCAGAATGTAGTTAAGAATTAAATGTATGTCCTACAAAATTAAGAAGTTAGGAAAGGGGGTAGATTGGGAGGGATGGGTGAGAATGATGAAAGGGTGCCACTGATCAAAATGTGTGTATAGACTGCTTTGTTAACTCCCTTTTACAACTACTTAAAGATAATAATAAAAACAGGAATATTAATGTAAAAATACCCCAACTCTCCTTCCTGGGAATCATTTTTATTCAGACATTATCAGGAAGAATAAAGCTTCCCACTAACCCATTCAATAAATATTTTCTATTACCTTCTATGAATCACCAACAGTAAAGAGAATATATATCAAGTCCCTATTGTCTCATGGGCTCACATTCTAATAGTGGTAGGCAGACAATGAAAAAACAGATGTACAGCATGTCAAGATGTTGGGGGGAAGCAAAATAGAAGATGAGGAGGCTACGGTGAATTGAAGTAGCAGTTTAAAATAGGTGGCCAGGAAATCCCCAATGAGAAGATGGCGTCTGAACAGAGAATTTCAGCATGGGGAGAAAAAAAAAATATTGCAGGCACAGAGAATAGCAAATTCAAAAATCTAGGAGTGGGAACAGGCTAAAGGATAGCTCGAGTGGATGGAGTAAGACAGAGAAACCAGGAGACCAGAGAAATAATTAGGTAAAGGACACTGGCTCTTCTCTGAGCAAGGACACAGCCATTAGGGGAATCTGAACAAAGAATATTTAAGCCGAGGATCTCCCTGGTTACTGTACTGACAGTGGATTATTGGGCCGGGGACTACAGTGAACGCCAGAAGAACAGAGTGAACACTTCATTTTTGGCACTATGAGTGGAAGAAATCTGGGCTTTAACACTACACACATGGACTGAAATTTCAGCTGTAGTATTTGTCAATTAAGTAATAGTTACCTCTTCCAGGATCAGGCTCCTCATTTATAAAATCATTCAGATAATATCAGGATTGTCATTAGATTTTTAGGCACTTTATAAAGTACTGAGCACTACAGTAAATGGTAGTTGCTATTATTATGGTCTACTTTTCCCTGTCTGTAGTTTTTCTGAGGTCTTTATTTCTTTGGTGCTGATACATAAAAGACAAACTGTCACCTGGGTAGCCAGGGGAAGATGAAAGGCAGAAAATAAGAGTCAAAGTGGAAAGAATGAGTTAGAACTAGATCCTCAGAATTAGAGAAGTTGAAGGCATTAACTGTGTACACTTTAGCACTAGATAGGCAGTTGTGATTTAGTCCTGATACCACTTGCTGTACTTACCTTTCAGGGGTAACTCCAGGAGAATAATGATGAGTGGGTGGGTGAGTCTGAAGTAGAGGCCTTCTTCTATCTATGCCTGGAAGGTACTGAAAAATTGAGCCTACAGTAGGCTTAATTTGGGTGATTCTTCAAAGATCTGGTAAGACCTCAACATCTTCATGTAAGACTCATTTCTCACATTAGACACAGTTGGGCCTTTTCTGTTTTTTGGTTTTTTTTTTGCCAGTCCTGGGCTTGGACTCAGGGTCTGAGCACTGTCCTTGAGTATTCTCAAGGCTAGAGCTCTACCACTTGAGCCTCAGCACCACTTCCAACTTTTTTCTATGTATGTGGTACCGAGGAATCGAACCCGGGTCTTCATGCTTAGGCAAGCACTCTACCACTAGGCCAAACTCCCAGCCCTGGCCTTTTCTGTTTTATGTACCCTCTATTTGCCAATCTGAAAATAATTGTACAACTATTCTGTCTTCTTGCTTGTGTTAATGTGGCTTTTGTGGTACCCAGGATGATTAGATTAAGTATATTGCTGTTGGCACCTAGCTACTGATGCATTAACAATTGTGAAATAGAATAGGTTTAATAAAAAAAAAAATAACATGGATTTTGAAGACAGACTGACTAGGGGGCCGGCGGGGGGGAAATATACAAGCACAGGCCTTGATCTCATTGAGATCATGCTTCCATTGGGTAGATAAGAGTGTACATGAATAACTGCAATGCAAGGTCACAAGGACTAAGGGATATACAAATAAAATCTCATGCTGTTTCACAGGAAAATGTGATTAGGCATTGAGAAAGAAGGGCATTCATAGAACAGAACAGTAGGCAGAAATAGAAAAATGGCAAGGGTGTACAGGAAATAGCAAGCAGCTCACTGTGGCTATAGGATAAGACTTTTTGATTGATATTTGCTACTTCTTTAGACCTCACATCTGTGATTTAGGAAGGAAGGAGGAGAAAGGGTAAATGGATATGACTGCTGAGTCGACTACTTGGAGCTGTTACACTATGGATATACAGTGTCTTTCTCAAGGGTTGTGTGTTGAAGACTTGTTCCTCAACTGGTAGGCCCAGTTTGTGATACTCACAGGATCAAGGTGTGGTCTGATTATGAGTATGCCTTCCAAGGCTGTTCTGGTCCCTGGCTCCTCTTGTTTCTATGTGTTTTCTGGCTGCCATCAGTGAGCAGCTATGCTCACCTCACACACCCTTCTGCCCTCATGTTCTCCTCATCCTTGACGCAGAAATAAAGGAGCTGGCCAGCCATGGACTGTAACCTCTGCAACTGAAGTCAAAATAAAGGCTAAGTTAGAAGTGGTGCTGTGGCTCCAGTGGTAGAGCTCTAGCCTTGAGAAAGCCCAAGGACGATGCTCAGGCTAAGATACTCATCCTGAAATCTCACGGACCTGGTCTTATTCTAAATTGTGGTTGAATTAAGTTACTTCTAAATTTTGCCTGTTTGTTTCTTGAATATATGTTTTTCTTCCCCCACCCCAACCCCTGGTCATGGGGTTTGAACTCTGGGCCTGGACACTGTCTCTGAGCTCTTCAGCTCAAGGCTATGGCCCTGCCCTTGAGCCACAGCACCACATCTGATTTTTCTAGTGGTTAATTGGAGGTAATAGACTCACAGAATTATGTGCCCGGGCTGGCTTTGAACCACGATCCTCAGATCGCAGCCTCCTGAGTAGCTAGGATGACAGCCGTGAGCCACCTCGCCTGGCTATGTTTATCTTTTTGTCGATAAAAATTGTTTTGTCCTGGGTGGGAAATTTGGCCTAGTGGTAGAGCGCTTACCTAGCAGTCACGAAGACCTGGGTTCAATTCCTCAGCACCACATACATAGAAGTGGTGCTGTGGCTAACATGGTAGAGCGCTAGCTAGCCTTGAGGAAAGCCCAAGGACAGTGCTCAGGCCGAGTTCAGTCCCCAGGAGTGGCAAAAAAAAAAAAAAAAAAAAAAGTTCTGTCCTAAAGTTATTGACGTTTTCTCCAGCATCTATTGGTATCTGCATGTTGTTTTTATTAGTTTACATAAATTCTTCATAAATTATCCGTTGCCTCAGAGGTGCTTTCCAGGATTTTTCTGTTCACCCATCAGTTCTTAGCACATTTCCAGATGTATGCAGCTTGGGGCAGCAGTCCTTTTCTTGTGTGAACACTGTCAAAGCTTTATTTCTTGAAGCAGAAGCAGTGCTGATCCTGCAGAAAGATCTAATCAGTGTGAACAGAAGTGGCACTGATACAGGACAAAGAGCATTGGAATCCATGCAGAGTCAAAGAGGAAGGGTGGGCAGCAAGTATGCAGGGAAAAGGAATTCATCACCATTGTTGATGAGCAGAGGAAACTAGAGGGAAGCAGAGGTGGGGAGGGGAAAAGGAGAAAGGGGAAAAAGAGGAGGAGGAGGAGATGCTCAAAGTGGTACATTGAAAGGAATGGGACTTACCTCCAGAGCAATTGGAAATTTAAAACATGCTTTTGTTCCCTGGGAATGAAAGGAACAAAGGAGGGGCTGGGAGCATGTCTGGTGGTAGAGTGCTTGCCTAGCATGTATGAAGCCCTGAGTTTGATTCCTCAGTACCACATACACAGAAAAGGCTGGAAGTAGTGCTGTGGCTCAAATGGTAGAGTGCTAGCCTTGAGGAAAGTGTCCAGTGTCCAGGCCCTGAGTTCAAGCCCCGGGACTGGCAAAAAAAAAAAAAAGGTAACAAAATCAACTAGTGAAACTATCATGCATATTCCAGTATGCTTATTTTGGAAGATGGTGCTAGAGTAAGCTCTGGAGCCCCATCCCCGAATATTGGGGTTCTGCTGTGCATAGAGATTTAATGTCCCTAATTTAAACTCCAAAATCTGAGAAGGTCAAGAAAACAATTTAAAAAGCTTCAAAATCTGGAATTTTTGAGCATCTACATGATGCCACAAGTGGAAAATTCCACATCTGACCACTAAATGTGTTACATGAAATTACTCAGAACATGTGTATTTGAACTATAAAGGAATTCCATATGTCGACTTTGGTCCTTTCTCCAAATTATTTTATCATATGCAACTGTTCCAAAATCTGAAATACTCTTAAGATCTGAAGCACTTCCAGTATCAAGCAATGGTCAAAAGGTACTTTCAGTGTGTGTATCTGCACACTTGTTCATCCATCCATGCACTGCTGTATATTTGGCTCCTTCCATGTTATAAGCATTTATTTAACATTTTGTACTGTTAGAAATTTTTTATATTCACAGAATTGCATACAATTTTAAACTCCCAACGTATTTCACAAAATGTATTTAGTTCTTTGTTTTCATTATGGAAATTTGTTTTTGACAGAGGAAACCAAAGTGATAGAAGCAACTTATGAAGTAAAATACAAAGATGCTCAGGAAAGGCTGGTACATAGCCTGGATACTAGGGCTCTTTGTGTGTGTGCTGACTCAGGAGTTTGAACTTAGGGCTTCAAGCTCTTACTTGGGTTTTTCATTCACACTTAATACTCTATACAACTTGAGCCAGGCTTCCAGTCTAGCGTTTTTTTGCTGGTTACTTAGAGATACATTTGTCTTGGATTTTTCTGCCACTGTTGGCTTTAGATCTCAGTCCTCGGATTGTAGCCTTCTGAGTAGCTAGGGTTATAGATTTGAGCCATTGGTGCAACTAGATCTTCTTAACCACAGAGATGTCTTCTTAAAGGACTCTCTCCCCCACCTCAATAAGAGCTATCACATGATTTCTGCAGAGGGGACTATGTTGTTTGAGTGCCAATGTTCCCAGGTGTAGAAATACATCCGATCTTGTGACAAGTGAGTAAACTCTCTTCTTGGGTGAGTGACGTAGAAACAGCTTTCCTCTCATCCCCGTGGTCTTAGATGTCTTCTAACAACTTTGAACCATTCTGGAACATTGCCTCATGTCCCTCCATGCTGGTGGATTAATAAAGGTGCTGTTTGATGTGCCATGTGAAATGGTTGTCTCACTGCAGTTGTTATTGACCGCTTTTACTTCACCTGCCTTACTCCTTATGTCTGGATGTTGAAGGGCCAGGCTCTTGCTAGCTCTCTCTCCCCCTCTCTCCTCTCTCCCGTCTCTACCCCTCCTTTTCTCTCCCCCTTCCTCCCCCTTTCCCTCCCCCTCTCCTCCCTCTCTCCCTCCTTTACCCCCCACCCTCCCTGTCCCCTCTCTCCCCCTCCTCTCCCATATGTCTCTCCTAGAGTTTAAACTCAGAGCCTTCTGCTCATACTCTACCACTTGAGCCATGCCTCTAACCCCTTTTGGTAAAAGGTTTTATGTTATAAGACCTGTGCTAACATAGACCCTAATCCCTCTCTGTTGCTGGGATGACAGCATGTGTTACTGAGCCCAACTGTTTATTGGTTAAGATAAAAATTGGGGGATTTTTTTTGCCTGCTGGCCATGAACCACAATTACTCCTCCTGACCTCAGTCTCCTGAGTAACTAGGATTGTAGATGTGAGCCGCCAAGCCTGGCTTTACCCAGGATTTCTTTTTGGGCATTTTTCCTCTGCCTAATGTGCTTACTCCTTCCTTGAAAAACAAAATAGCTCATTTTAACACCCGAGTTAATACCAAAAGTATTATGTGTAAGAGGAACATTAGTAGCTGAAACCATTTTAGAGAAATTCTCTCTTCAGAATCTAGTCACAATTTTTTAATTCCAGCGTCTAGAGCCTTTTAAGAAAGAAACGTTCAAGGAGCTAGCATTAGATCAGTGATGCCCATTAGAATTATCTTAGAGGCACAAAACGGGCCATAATTATCTAGAGAATAAGTATTGTTATCTTCATTTTACCATTGATAATGTCAGACTGTTAGTAAGCCATAGAGCTGGGGCCTAAGCCCAGTTACAGTCAGAGCCAGCATTCTTTATTGTCTGTTCCCTCTGCTTTGTGTGGAGGTGGGTCATAGGTGGGGAAGTTTGAGGGGACCATAGAAGCCCCTTTCAGTTTCAGGAAGGCAGAGTACTAGAATCTTCGTACACTTAGATAAGAATCTTACAGACTTTCCTTGTCCAAACTAGCTTCAAATCTCAACCCTCAGATCTCAGCCTTCAGAAAGTCTACAGTTTGTTTGCTTTATTTATTTATTTGCCGGCTCTGGGTCTTGAACTCAGGGCCTGGGCAGTGTCCCTAATCTTCTTTTGCTCAAGGCTAGCACTCTACCATTTGAGCCACACACTATTCTGGCCTCTTCTGTTTATGTAAATCATACCCAGGGCTTTAAGTATGCTAGACAAGCACTCTACTACTAAGCCACAGGATTATAGACATGTGCCACCAGTGCCTGGCTAAGGGCATTATTTTATATCAAGTGAAAGGTTTTATTAGTCCAGTTTTCCCTAAACCACACTTACCTAACATTAATCAACAGTAGCCATCACTGTTGTATAGCACCTGCTATATATCCGAGGGATGTATTTTTGGGGCTTAAACTCAGGACCTGGGCACTGTTCTTGGGATTTCTCAAGGCTAGTGCTCTACCACTCAAGCCACAGTACCACTTGTGGCTTTTTCTGTGTATGTGATACTAAGGAATCAAACTCCGGTCTTCCTGCATGCTATATAGACACTACCACTAGACCACACTCTCAGCCCCTAAAACACAGTATTTGAAGCAGATATGCACTCGATCTTTCTAGAAGAGGAAACAGCCTTGATAGGGAAATGACTTTTCTGTGCTCACATCTTCGGAGAGAGGCAAGAGCTGAAGTAAAACTGGAATTAACAAAAACCAATGCTCTGTTCTGTAAAGGGTCTTTCATTGAAGAGATTTAAAAAACATAACAAAGTTTCAGGCTATTAAATTTATGCTAGTCAATATATTGTTAATGAACTTGTAGTATGTGGAACATGACAGCTCACACTTGTAATCTCCATACTACGGGGGAGGAGGCAGGCAGGCAGAAAGTTCAAGGCTAGCCTTTGGCTACGTAAGTGAGACCCTGTCTCAAACAAAACAAAACAATAATCTGTGATAAAAACTGTGAGTAAGAACAAAATAAAGCCAATTTGATTTTGAGAATGAAGTGGTGGGGTGGAAGCAGAAAAATACTATCAGAAAATACACATAGCTAATCAGTATTGGTAATACTCTAGTTTGTGTGTGGGGGGGGGTTCTTTGTGGTTTTTTTTTTTTTTGTCACTCTTAGGACTGAGTCTAGGCACTGTCCTTGAGCTCTTCAGCTCAAGGCTAGTTCTCTACCACTTTGAGCCTCAGTACCACTTCCGGTTTTCTTGTGGTTAACTGGAGATAAGAGTCCCACAGGTTTTCCTGCCTGGGCTGTCCTTGAACTGTGATCTTCAGATCTCAGCCTCCTGAGTAGTTAGGATTGCAGGTAGGAGCACCTACCAGCACCTGGTTTACTCTAGTTCTTGAACGAGTTCACATATATAATCTTTTGTATGTATTACATCATAAAGGTGTTTAAGGATTTGCATGTTGTTTTATGTACTACCGTCATCTGTCATATTTTCAGAAAAGCCTTGGCACTGCAGTTATTAGTAAAATTCAGACAAGTTCAGAGATTTTTTTCACCATATGGAACTCTTTTAGCAATATCTAAATTTAGGCCTTGGTGATACAGTATATAATTTGATTTGACTTGATTATCATTAATGATTCTTTAGAAAAATACCTCTTCAAGATGTTTTTCCAAGGTCCTTGTAGAGTTGCCACCCCACTTTCATGCCACTTTCTTTGAAAGACAGTTGGCAGTACAGCTTTGATTATTATCTTGCAAAGGGACTTTATTGTACCTTTTGAACTTTTTAAAATTTGTATTCAGTACTGACAATTGAACACAAGGCCTTGAAGATTTTTTTTTTTTGCCAGCCCTGGGTCTTGAACTCAGGGCCTGAGCACTGTTCCTAAGCTTCTTTTGTTCAAGGCTAGCACTCTACCTCTTGAGCCACAGCACTACTTGCAAGTTTTTCTGTTTAGGTCATACTGAAGAGTCAACCCAAGGCTTCATACATGCTAGACTAGCACTCTACCACTAACTCACATTCCCAGCCCCCCTTAGATTTTTTTTTTTGCCAGTCGTGGGCTTGAACTCAGAGCCTGGGCGCTGTCCTCGGGCTTTCTCAAGGCTAGAGCTCTACCACTTGAGGCTCAGCACCACTTCTGGCTTTTTGCTATGTATGTGGTACTGAGGAATCGAACCCGGGTCTTTGTGCATGCTAGGCAAGCATTCTCCCACTAGGCTATACCCCAGGCCCCTAGATTTTTTAATTAAAGGCATTTTCAAACATGAGAATTGAATGGATTCATAGCAGTCATCACACCATTGTTCCATCTGCATGTTTCCATCCCAACCCTCTCCATGCAAAAGTCCATTTTTTACTGGGCATCCCTAAAAACAAAACAATATGATCTAATAGATGCTCTGTCCAATTCTCCTTGAGCCTCATTTTTTTCATAGTGGGTTTGTTGAAATAAAAAAACCAAACAAAGTTCATATATTACTGCAAAGAGATTTTGATGCTAGTAGCTCAGGCTGTCCTAACTTATAGAAAAGCCAAACCCCAACAAGGCTTTTGTTTTTGGTACTAGGGGTGAACCAGGCCTCATACTAGGCAAGTGCTTTTCTACTTGAGCCACTCCCCCAGTTAACAAGATTATTGTTTTTTCTCCTAAGCTTTTCCCTCAAGGCCAGCATTCTACCACTTGAGCCACAGCTCCACTTACAGCTATTTTGGTGCTTAATTGGGGATAAGAGTCGATGGACTTTTGGCTTTGGTTGGCTTTAAACCTCAGCCTTCAGATCTCAGCCTCCTAAATAGCTAGAATTATAGGTGCAAGCCACAAGTACCCTGCTTGAAATTATTGTGTATTTTAAACATTAACTTCTTATCATATGTTTGGTTTATAAATATTTTTTGCATTCTGCAGGCTCTCTCCTTATTCTGATTGTTTCCTGGGAAGAAATTTTTGAGTTTAATGGAATTTCTATTTTTTTTTCCAGTGCTTTTAGGATAGTGACCAAAAAAAAAAAAAAAAAACTTGCTCTTTCCACTGTTGTAAATTCCTCTCTTGTTTTATTTTATTAGTTTTATTGGTTCCATTATTTATACTCTTATTTTTCTTTTCCCCCCCATTATTTATGTCCTTTTTTTTTCTTTTTTTCTTTTTCCCGTAGTGGAGTTTGAACCATTTATTCAGCCTTCTTGTTTTTAGTTATTTTTCATTACATATTTGCCCAGGGCTAATCTCAGAATGCAGTTCTTCTACCTATCACCTCCTGAGAAGCTGGGATCATAGGTTCAAGCCACCACTCCTGGCTTATTAGTTGAGATACAGTTCTGATTTTGCCTGGGTTGGCCTTTAACCATATTCTACCTCTCAGTGTCTCAGATTATTGAGACTACATGTGTGAGCCACAATGCCTGGCCTTATTTTTTATTTTTATTCTTTTGTGGTACTAGAATTTTGAACTCAGACCCTTCTGCTTTTTAGGCTAATGCTCTATCACTTGATCCACATCCTCAGTTCTACATTTAAGTTTTGAATCCATTTTGAAGTGAGTTTTGTAACTGGTGAGAGATTGGGGTAGTATATGCATTTTACATAATGCTCCCTTCACTTAGAATATGGTTTTGAGATTTATCCATGCTATCGTATGTGTTAATAGTTTTTCTTGGCTAGAGATGAGTTCAGTAATATAGTACTTGCCTAGCATGCACGTTTCCAAAAATAAAAATATAAATAAGTAAATTAAATGTGTGTGCTGTTCCTTATATGAATATTGTAGCTCCTTTATTCTTTTTCATATCTTTAGATTTTTCCCTGTTAGGAGGAAAGCTGCTATGAATATTCTTGTGCCAGTTGTATGGTGCACATATATCTTTTGGATAGATAGCTAGGAATGGAATTGCTAGGTTAGAAGACATGCCAGGCTTTTTCCCAGAGCGATTATACCATTTACATCCCTGCAAAGCAGTATGTGAGCTTTCTAGCTGCTCAGCATTTGTTCTTTGGGTTTCTACCCTACTAAAGCTTAGCCAATCAAATAGGTACATGGTCCTATACATTTGCATTCCCCTGATGACTAATGATATTTAATACTATTTTCCAAATGACTGTTGAGTTATTTGTCTTGTTTAGAGGGTTAGTTGTTCGAATGTTGGTTGTTTTAAAAAATTGGATTGTGGGCTGGGAATGTGGCTTAGTGGTAGAGTGCTTGCCTTGTACTCATGGAGCCCTGGCCTGGGTTCCATTCCTCAGTACCACATAAATAGAAAAGGCCCGAAGTGGTGCTGTGGCTCAAGTGATAGAGTGCTAGCCTTGAGCCAAAGAAGCTCAGGGACAGTGTCCAGGCTCTAAGTTCAAGCCCCAGGACTGGCAGAAAAAAAAATTGTTTGAATTTTGTTATTGAAATAGAGCTTAATCCTATGTCTTGAATACTAGATGTTGTCAAAAATGTATGTTGTACTAATATTTTCTTGTGTATTATGTTCATAACGCCTCTATGAGCTGAAGTTTTAAGATAGCCTTGCTTATGTGTTAGTGTTGTGTTTTGTTTGGATTAAGGGTGTATCCTTTTTTGTTGTTGTTTCTTTTTGTGCCAAACCCAGGGCTTAAACTCAGGGCCTGGGCACTGTTCCTGCCTGTGCTAGCTTTTAACCACAACCCTCAGATCTCACCCTCCTAAGTAGTTAGGATTACAGTTATGGTTTTTTTTTGGGGGGGGGGGAGTTACAGTTGTAATCCTACCAGTGCCTGCTTAGATATATTTTTATTTTTATTTTTATTTTTTTCCAGTCCTGGGCTTGGGCTCAGGGCCTGAGCACTGTCCTTGGACTTTCTCAAGGCTAGAGCTCTCCCACTTGAGCCCCAGCACCACTTCTGGCTTTTTGCTATGTATGTGGTACCAAGGAATTGAACCCGGGTCTTCGTGCATGCTAGGCAAGCACTCTACCACTAGGCCAAACTCCTGGCCCCATATTTTTAAGTTGAATTTATTTATTTTGCGAGGGAGGTCGGTTATGGGGCTTGAACTCTGGGCCTGGGCACTGTCCCTGAGCTCTTCAGCTCAAGGCTAACACTCTACCACTTTGAGCCTCGGCACTACTTCTGATTTTCTGGTTAACTGGAGATAAGAATCTCACATGTTTTCTTCCTCAGGTTAGCTTTTAATCATGATCCTCAGATCTCAGCCTCCTATGTAGTTAGGATGACAGGTGTGAGCCACCAATAACTGGCTATTTTTATTATCTTTAAGTAGTTGTACAATCAGATTATAAGTACGGTGCATCATGATTGTTGTCACCCCTTTCATTATTCTCCCATTCTCTTCCCAACACCTTCTTTCCTTTCTTCCTTTCTTCCTTTCTTCCTTTCTTCCTTCCTTCCTTCCTTCCTTCCTTCCTTCCCTCCTTCCTTCCCTCCTTCCCTCCTTCCCTCCACTCAAGGCTAGTGCTTTACCACTTAAGGCATAGCTCTCCTTCCAGCTGCCTTGGGCTGGCCTCAAACTGTGATCCTCAGGTCTCAACTTTCTGAATAGCTAGAATTATGGGAATGAGGCACCAGTGCCTGGCATGCTGTCACTTTTCTTAATTTCATAGGATCTACCTCGAGTATTATGACATCATTCTCGTGGCCCTTCCTCTCCTCATTTCGTTCCCTCACGCCATTGATGATCCTCCCTATGCCTTAAGTGGCTGTTTCCTGTTGGACTATTAATTTTTTGTTGGTCAGTTGGAGATAAAAGATTCTCATGGATTTGGCTTCTTGGCTGGCTTCAAGCCACAATCCTCAGGCCTCAGCCTCCTGGGTAGCTAGGATCATAAATCATCAGCCACGGGCTCTGGCTTCTGCTAGATTTGTTTGGCTGGTCTTGGAGTTTGAACTCTGGGCCTGGGCACTGTTCCTGAGTTCCTTTTGCTTAGTTTTAGCATTCTACCATGTCAGCCTCAGCGCTGCTTCAGCTTTTCCTGTGATAAATTGGAGAGGAGAGCCTCACAGATGCCCCTGCCCAGCTGGCTTGGAACAGCGATCCTCAGATCTCAGCCACCTGATAGGGTGACAGCCATGAGCCACTGCGCCCAGCTAGATGGTTTATTTAACAAAATTCTTCAAAATATGATGTACTGATTAATTTAGTAGTCTTACAAAAAAAGCCACTTACCTAGTTCATACTAGTATTTATATATTATATTTATAGCTCAATCATTTTCTTTAGCAGCTGTAATTTTTATTTAAGCATTTGACAGTGTATCTAGAATTTTAAAGTAATTTGTATCCTCTGACCCTTGAATTATAGTTTGGAGAATGATTCTGAGGAAATTATGGAATTTAGATGGGACTATGAGGGGAAAAAAGATGTTTTTTCAAAGCATTATTTATAAAAATGAAAAATTTAAGTAACCAGTATTCAAAACCAGCATGAAGCTCAAAGGGTAGGGTGGGAGCCTAAAGCTGAAGAGCTTGGGGACAACACCCAGGCCCAGAATTCAAGCCCTGTGACCGACAAAAAAATAAAAAAAATAAAAAAAAAAGAAAGAAAGAAAGAAAAAGAAAAAAAGAAGGGCCAGAAATTTGGTCTGGTGGTAGAGTGCTTGCCTAGCATGCACGAAGACCGGGGTTCAATTCCTTGGTACCACATACGTAGAAAAAAACCAAAAGTGGTGCTGTGGCTCAAGCAGTAGAGCTCTAGCCTTGAGAAAATCCAAGGACAAAGCTCAGGCCCTGAGCCCAAGCCCAGGACTGGCAAAGAAAAAAAAAAGAAAAGAAAACCAGGATGAACTACTATGCAAGAATAAAAGATAAATACCAAAAGGAAACATAGCAAAGTGTTAGCCATAATTTAGGGGAACAGAAGTTGGATTTGGAGTGCATAGTTCTTCTTTATACCTTTTTATATTACTTTTTTTTTTTTTTGGCCAGTCCTGGGGCTTGAACTCAGGGCCTAGGTGCTGTCCTTGGACACTTTTTGCTCATAGCACTCTGCCACTTGAGCCACAGTGCCTCTTCCAGCTTTTTCTGTATATATGGTTCTGGAGATGAAACCCAGGATTTTGTGCATGCTAGGCGAGCACTGTACCACCAGACCACATTCCCAACCCTATATTACTATTTTTTAAATGAACATGTGCCACTTTTATAATTCAAAAATTGTTTACATATTGAGGTACTCTAATAAAATCATGTATGTAGGTGATGAACAAAGCTAGTATGGAGCTTTTTAATGGCTAGATCAGTGTCTGACTTCATTGATCTACCTTAAAATCATAAAAAGAAAGACAAGTCAGGTTGTGGTGGTTTACACCTATAAAACCTGCCTACTAAGGAAGCTGATATCTGGAGGGTTATAGTTTTGAGCTAGGCTGGAAAATAAACAGCAAAGACCTGGGTTGGAGGCATGGCTCAAGTCTAGAGCACCAGCTAAGTAAAGCAGCCCAGGTACTAGCAAAAGGAGAAAAAGAAAGGAGGAGAAAAGAGAGACAATCAGGCCGGCACTGGTAGCTCACCCCTGTAATCCTAACTACTCAGGAGTGTGAGATCTGAGGATCTCGGTTCAAAGCCAACCCAAGCAAGAAAGTCTGTGGCACTGTGGTTCAAAGTAGTAGAGCGCTAGCCCTAGTTGAAGGGACAGTGCCCAGGCCCAGAGTTCAAGTTCCAAGACTAGAAAAAGAAAGAGAGAGAGGGAGATCAGGTATGACGTACCTTCCAGTCTGATGCCATATGAAGTATGCAGTGCCATCTATAATGGTTCTTTCTTTCTTTCTTTCTTTCTTTCTTTCTTTCTTTCTTTCTTTCTTTCTCTTTGTTTTTTGTGTCAGTCCACACACACACACACACACACACACACATTAGGAAAGGAGGTTGCTGACTAGAATCAACAATGGTATTGGTGTATAATCTAGTAGTTCTTGACTTTTTACTTCTGTTTCCCAAATAAGAATGCTTAATTTGTATGAACCTTTTTTCTTTGAGATGAGAGCACTGTTAAGTATATATCACACACACACACACACACACACACACACACACACACACACACACACACACACACACACACACACACACACTGGCTTTAAATTGTGATCCTCAGATCTTCTGAGTAGCTAGAATTACAGGCATGAGCCACTGATGCTAGCCATTGTATTCTTTTTTTTTTTTTTGCCATTGTATTATTCTTATTGTACCATTTGTCCTTTCCCCCCTCCCTCTCCCTGCTTCTCTTTCCCTTTGCCTTCCCTTTCCTCTTTCAGCCCCTTTTCTTCCTTTCCCCTTTTCTATTTTCCTTTCCCTTCCCTCCCTCCCTCCCTCCCTCCCTCCCTCCCTCCCTCCCTCCCTCCCTCCTTCCCTCCCTCCCTCCCTCCCTCCCTTCTTCCTTTTTCCTTCCTTCCTTCCTTGAGGGAGGTGGATACTTGTTCTGGGGTTTGAATTCAGGGCCTAGGTGCTGTCACTAAGCTTTTGTGCTCAGTGCTGGCATTCTACCACTTTAATCACAGCTCCTCTTTTGGCTTTTTGGTGGTTAATTGGAGATAGTGTCTCATGGACTTCCTATCTAAACTGGCTTAAACATAGTCTTCAGACCTCAGCCTTCTGGAGAAGCTAGGACTACAGGTGTGAGTCATTAGCATCTGGATAACTGGGCTTCTTTATTGACAATGTGATCAGCCTCTGCTCTAAACCAGGAACTATGGGCCAAGCTGAACACAGCACGGAGAGGGAAGTCTAGGCTTTTGTGAGCTTACATTTTGTGAGGGAAACATAAATAAACTTAAGAAAAATGAGGGGGAGGAATAGGGGATGTAGGTTGACTGGAAGCAGAGAAATAGAAAGGTCTTTTAAAATAAACATGATGGGAAATTTTTGGAGATAATATTTAATGGAGTCACTTTAGGCAAAGAGAATAAATCTGAAAAATGTGGTTTTTTTGTTCTTGTGTTTTTTCTTTTTCTTTTTCTTTTTTCTTTTTTGCCAGTCTTGGGCTTTTAGCTCAGGGCCTAAGCACTGTCCTTTGGCTTTCTCAAAGTTAGTGTTCTACCACTTGAGCCACAGCACCACTTCCAGCTTTTCTATGTATGTGGTACTGAGGAATTGAACCTGGGTCTTTGTGCATGCTAGGCAAGCGCTCCACCACTAGGCCACACTCCCGGCCCATGATTTCATTTTTTGAGAGCGGAAACATTGGGGCAGGATCAGGTTTGGAGAAGAGAACTAAGAGTTTGGTGTCACATATCATTTAGGGTACTAGAGAATGACAAATGGGGATGCAGAGTAGATTGTAGGAGACTGAAGTTACAAATACCCAAGTGAGAATGAGAACAGCATACTTATATGCTGATAGAAAAGGTAATCATGCAGAGATGATGGGAGGAAGCTCGTTTCCATAGTGTAGTGGTTATCACGTTCGCCTCACAGAGATGATGGGAGGAAAATGATTGTTAATTAATCAAGAACTGATCCAGGGTCAAAAGGAAGAGTTAGTATTTCAGCCATAGGGCTAGTCATCTCATGCAATAGGAAGAAAAGCAGAGTAGATGGCTACAGATGGGGGTAGTTTTAGTGGTAGAATAATGGAGAAGTTCAACTGGTGCTCTTTGATCATCAAAAGTTACCCACGAGGCTTAACATTAGAAAGTCAATTAGCATAATACACTGTATAATAGAACAAAGGACAAAATCTATGTGATCATCTAAATGGACACAAAAAAAGCATTTGATAAAACTCTTGATAAGATACTTGAAAAACTAGAAATAGAAACAGACAGGAGCTTCTTAACCTGATAGAGGGCATTTATTAAAAAAACAAAACAAAACAAAACAAAACCTATAGTTACCATTTACTTCGTGGTGAAAGCGGAAAGCTTTTCCTAAGATCAGGAACAAACAAAGATGTCCTGTCCACTTTTGAGTTGATACTAGAGGTTCTAGCCAGGACAATTAGAAAAGAAATGAAATAAAAGTCATCCAGATTTGAAAGGAAGAAAAAAAAATACTTTAGCAGACTACATCTTGTATATACAAAGGGTTCATTAAAAGAACTCTTTAGATTCAGAAAGAGTTGGGATCCCCTCATCTCCCCTCCCCTAATAAGGTTTCTCTCTTAGCCACCCTAGTGTTGAAAGTACATGTATGAGCCACCCTGCTAGGCCTGGAAGCTTGGATGTCTTGTAGTCCCCAAGATAAATAGATTTAAGGCATGACAGCATTAGTGCTGGTTATCTGCTAAAGGAAAAGCACTGCAGTGATAGAAATGTCTCTATCAGTGCTGTCAAATGCAGTACTGTACAAATACAGCCACTTGTGGGTATTGAGTTTTGAAATGTGGCTCATGAGACAGAGCAGCTGAATTTTAAATTATATTTAATTATAATTAAGATTTAAATTTAAGTAGTCATATGTTTCAGAGAGAGTGAATTGGTTCTTTGGTTGCTTTAATATGAGGCCCAGGCTGTAGGCCATGCATTGTAGGGAGGCAAGCAGCTCAAGATGCTGGGGGTCAGGAGGTGGTCTTGGCAGGAACGCATATGGTTCCCTGCTTCCTGTTGCTTTATACTGAGGGTTTTGAGTCTGTGGAAGACAAACTGAAGAGGCTTAACCACTGTTGTTTTGCAAAATTGCTTTTCTTGGTTTGTGTTGTTTCCACTCTCCTCCAGGAGCCATTGACTTTACTGTGTACAGTAGTACTCAGCCGTAGGGTTTATATGTGATTGCTAGTCTTTGAATTTTGGAAACAAAGGTGCTAATGTTTGCATGGTATCGAGAACTAGTCTGTAATGCTTCTGCTATTTACTTGTCCATTCTGTGTATAAATTATTGTGGAAATCATTTAAGACAGACCTAAATTGTAGACAGATAGGTGCTGGTTTTAAGGATGGCTTTTAAGTTCTCGAATAAGATTAAGAAATAAATCTGGAAGAAGAATAATAAAATGAAACTTGTATAAACAAATAGTAACCAATGTTTGCCGAGGGCTTTCTGTGATCAGATGCTTGTATATATACCTGAGCATATATCTCACTTTCTTAGATAAACTGATACAAGGTACAGAACATGCCTGAGGCCACACAGGTCATAGTAACCCAGTCTGGGTGCATTCTGACTCCAGAGCCATTGCTGTTTACCAATAGAACTATACTCTTTTTATTTATTTTTTAAAAATGCATCATGACATTGCTAAGCTACCGTACGTGTATTCCTGGTGGATGGAGTATAAACAGCGGAGTTAGTGCTATGTGATTTTGGCTCTCTCTTATTTCTCAGTGACGTCTGCCCTTTCCTTTCTTGCCCTGGGAGTTGTACTCACACCCCATTGTTTTCTTGAAATCTGTGGCTGCTGTCACAGGAAGATGAGTTTGGGGATATGTGGTCCATACTGAAGTATCTGCCTGCTGTGAGTTGAAATTACCTTATCAACCCCCATAAATCAGAGTAAGAATCTCCTTTAAGCAACTAACACTTACGTGACCCTTTGAAGGGGCCATGCATTTCAAAAGAAAAACATAGCTACAAGGCCTGGTCTAGCCTACTCGGATCATAACATTTAAGACAGAAGTGCCATTTGGTTCCTGGCCATCTGAGGTTCCCCTCAAATATTTTTATCTGCCTATTCAATCTCACTCTTTCTCTCTTCCCATCCTTGACCCTCCCCCTCCCAGGAGAGGCAGTCTGCTCTTATAATGATTACCTTCCTTGTGCTGAGTTTGTTTGGCTTTGGCACCTTGGTCAGGTTAATATTTCACCATCCACAAAAATAATGATAGATGTGCCTTTGGTTTTTTGTTTATTTATTTTTTTTAGAGACAGTCCAGAGTAGCTTATCTGTTACTGTGCATTCTGTTTTAGTCTCTCAAGTGGTGAGACAGTCATGTACCATTATGCCTGGCTTATCAATAGACTTTTTTTTTTCTTTTTCGGTCTATCATGATGCTTGAATTCAGGGCCTGAGTGCTGTCCCTGAACTCTGTTGTGCAAGGCTAGTACTCTACTACTTTCAGCCACAGCAGCACTTTGGTGTTTTTTTTTTTTGTTTTGGTTTTTTTTGCCAGTCCTGGGCTTGGGCTCAGGGCCTGAGCACTGTCCTTGGACTTTCTCAAGGTTAGAGCTCTACCACTTGAGCCTCAGCACCACTTCCAGCTTTTTTCTATGTATGTGGTACCAAGGAATCGAACCCAGGTATTCGTGCATGCTAGGCAAGCAATTTAACCACTAGGCCAAACTCCCGGCCCCGGTTTTTGGGTTTTTTTAGAGTAGTTAATTGGAGACTTTTCTGGGCCAGCCTCAAACTCTGATCTTCAGATCTCAACCTCCTGAGTAGCTAAGATTACAGGTGTGAATCACCAGAGTTTGGCTATCAATATAAAATTTAATCAGACATTCCTATTAATATTTGTGACAAACTCTGCTGAGAACACTGATGAGATTTTTTTTTTTAAAAACAACAAACTTGGGCTAGGAGTTAGGCCTAGTGGTAGAATGCTTGCCTAGCATGCACGAAGACCCGGGTTCAATCCTCGGTACCACATACATACAAAAAAGCCAGAAGTGGTGCTGAGGCTCAAGTGGTAGAGTGCTAGCCTTGAGAAAGTCCAAGGACAGCGCTCAGGCCCTGAGTTCAAGCCCAGGACTGGCAAAAAAAAAAAAAAAAAAAACCACTGGAAAATGACATAAATGGTTAAGAACAAAAATGTACTAATTTCAGTGGAGCTAGACAAAATGCTAGGAGCAAGTAATTTTTTTCAGTTGTCTATGGAGTGATTTCCAAGTTGATTTTTTTCTCTTATTTTTATGCTTGTTAGTCAATATAAGGGACCAATAGGAGAGGGGGAGAAACAAAACTTAATGGAATCAGTAATCTTGAGGCACTGATCTTTTAATTGATTTCAACAAAGCACTTGATTAAATTTCTCATGAAACCCTCATTCATCAGATGAAGAAATAAATGCAAGTTGTAGATTGGTTGATTTGAAGCTGGTACTGTAGCTGTGTCCTCGATGAGTTTCTTCTGTAGTATTTTTTTTTTCTATAAAATCTGAGTTGGCAAGAAGTTTAAAAATAGGTCTTCTGTTTCTGACTGGTGCCTTAATACATATAATGAAATTCGAATTCTCCTCTCCCTCTGCTTTTCTGTGTTAGCAGTATCAGGGCTGGTGAGGGTCTTGTACTAGCTAGGCAGGTATTCCACCATTTGAGCCACACCACCCCTTCTCCGCTCCTTTCAGTCGGGCTGGTAGGTCTGACATAGACTCAGACCACAATCTCCCTGTGTTTCCTGCTTAACCTAAAATGATGTGCATATACCACCCACCACCTGTAGCTAGTGTGTTGAGATAGGGTCTTACTTTTTGCCTAGCTGGCCTGAAAAGGCCATCGTCCTAACTTTACTTCTGGACTAGTTGAGATAGTCACTGCACCTGCCCTCTCCAGCTCCTTTAAAATTTTTAACGGCCAGGTACTGTTGACTTATGCCTAGAATCCTAGCTACTTAGGAGGCTAAGATATGAAGATCTAGGTTTGAAGCCAACGTAGGCAGACATTCATAGTTCAAGTGGTAGGGCACCAGCTGTGAATGAGAAAGCCTAGTGACAATGTGAGGCCGTGAGTTCAAATACCAGTACTGTCACATACACACACACACACACACACACACACACACAGATATTCAGTAGAAAACCATGCTTTCTTCCTTTTCCAGTCATAATCCCCAAATGCAATCACACATTATTAGTTACTGTGTATTTATTTGTTTGTTTTGGTAGTTCTGGGGCTTGAACTCTGGGCCTGGGCGCTGACCCTGAGCTCTTCAGCTCATGGCTGCCAACCTACCCCTTGAGCCACAGCACCACTTTGGTTTTCTAGTGGTTAATTGGAGTATTTATTGAAGATCAGAGTCTCACAGACTTTCCTGCCCAGGCTGGCTTTGAACTGGGATCCTAAGATCTCAGCCTTCTGAGTAACTAGGATTACAGGCATGAGGCACTGTGCCGGCTGCTATTTTTTGTTTTGTTTTTGTGGGCCATGGGGCCTCAGCTCGGTGGGCGCTGTTTCTGAGCTCTTCAGCTCAAGGCTGCCGCCCTACCCTGGAGCCAACCCCCACTTTCCATTTTCCACTTTCCATTGTAGATAAGAGTCTCAGGTCCTTTTGTGCTCGGGCTGGCTTTGAACCTTGATCCTCATATCTCAGCCTCCTGAGTACTTAGGATTACAGGTATGAGCCACCAGGCCAGCTCTGGCTGTTTTTAATATGTTAATTCACATGGCTCTTAGTAAATGCAGATTGAGCCAGATTGCTCTGTAGTAACAGAAGGCATTTCCCTTGGAGGAGGTGAATTCCCCTAGCAGTCAAGAGGAGACCTCATCATTGCTTACCAGTGGTGTTAATGGAAGGCCGGCTGCAAAGTGTTGGCAAATTGCAGGCAGTCCTGGGCCAAATCCAGTCAGATATCAATTATTGTAAGTAAAGTTTGATTGGAACACAGATGCACTCAGGTGTTTATATTGTCTGTGGCTGGTTTTCGTCTGCAGTGCAGAGTGGTTGTGGTAGAGACCACATGGCCTACTGAGCTGCACATGTTTATCATGTGACCCACTTCATAAAGAAGTAACACCTGTCCATTGCCACCAGGTACTGGTGGCTCACGCCTGTAATCCTAGCTACTCAGGAGGCTGAGATCTGAGGATTAGAATTCAAAGCCAGCCCAAAAAGGAAAGTCTGTGAGACTCTTATCTCCAGTAAACTATAAGAAAAAGCTGGAAGTGGTGCTGTGGCTCACGTTGTAAATCACTAGCCTTGAGCACAGATTGGCTCTGAGACAGTGTCCAGACCCTGAGTTTAAGCCCCAGGACCAACAAAACAAACACATAACAACAAACACCTCAGTTACCTCATGAACGATTCATCTTTCTGAATTCTCTGTTGTAGATGTTTCAGGTGTTAAGCAGAAGGAAGATAAGGTCAGAAATAAAATTTTCAAAGAAAGCTGGGCACAGGGCTCACACCTGTGATCCTAGCTACTCAGGAGACTGAGATCTGAAGATCAAGGTTCAAAGCCAGCCCGGGCACAAAAGGACCTGAGACTCTTATCTCCAATTAACCTCTAAAAAACAGGAAATGGGGCTCAAGGGTAGGGTCATAGCCTTGAGCTGAAGAGCTCAGGGACAGTGCCCAGCCAAGGTCAAGCCTCATGACCCCAAAATAAATAAATAAATAAAAATAGAAATAAAATTTTCAGTTTTTCTTTTAAAAAGGAACAAAGACTGAAAAACACTTGATGGTCAAGACCACTTACGATGGTATGATTTTATAAACAAGTGCCTTTTGGTGTGAGATGAAGTTTTTTGTTTTTTGGCTAGTCCTAGGGCTTGAATTCAGGGCCTGAGCACTGTCCTTGGGCTTTCTGAAGGCTTGAGCTCTACCTCTTGAGCCACAGCACCACTTCTAGCTTTTTTTTTTTTTTTTCTGTGTATGTGGTGTGGAGGAATTGAATCCAGGTCTTTGTGCATGCTAAGCAAGCACTCTACCACTTGGCCAAACTCCTGGCCCAGAGATGCAAGTATTTATAGATCATCTGAGCCAAAGCATCTATGCATCTTGAAAGTAAGGAAGAGGTGTCTTAATGTAGCAAAAGAAATTGGTTGTGTAACTGTTGTTTGGAGGAGCAGTTTCCATGTTTATAGGTTTATAAGTTTTGTAAATATTATAATTTATGTAGCTACTGAGATAAAAGAATTGTTGTTAGTGTGTTTTATGAAGTACCTCATTGGGCCATGTATCATTCCAGACCTTTTGTTTTTTGCCAGTCCCAGGTCTTAAATTCAAGGAGTGGGCACTGTCCTTGGACACTTTTTTTTTTTGGGTCATTGGGCTTGAACTCTGGGCCTGGGCGCTGTCCCTGAGCTCTTCAGCTCAAGGCTACCACTCTACCCCTGAGCCACAGCCCCACTTCCCATTTTCTACTTTTTGATTGGATATAAGAGTCTTACAGTGTCTAGTGCAGGGACTGGCTTTGAACCATGATCCTCAGATCTTAGCTTCCTGAGTAGCTAGGATTATAGACATGAGACACTGCTCCCAGCTCCTTGGACACTTTTTGTGCAAGGCTGGACTACTACTCAACCCATAGCACCACTTCCGGCCTTTTCAGTATATGTGGTTCTGAGGAATGGAACCCAGGGCTTCATGCATGCTAGGCAAGCACTTTACCACTAGGCCACATTCCTGGCCCCTCACACCAAAGTTTGGTTGGGAAAAAGGAACTCCCAGCCGAATACAGATGGCTCCTATCTGTAATCCTAGCTACTTAGGCTGAGATCTAAGGATTGGGGTTCAAAGCCAATTTATGCAGGAAAGTCCATGAGATTCTTATCTCCAACCAAAAAGCCGGAAGTGAAAGTGTGGCTTAAATAGTAGAATGCCAGCCCTGAGCAAAATGAGCCTAGGGACAGCAGTGAGGCAACTAAATTCAAGCTCCAGTATTCTCTCTCTCTCTCTCTCTCTCTCTCTCTCTCTCTCTCTCTCTCTCTCTCTCTCTCTCTCTCTCTCTCTCTCTCTCTCACACACACACACACACACACACACACACACACACACACACACACACACAAAATACTGAATCTCTCCCATGATTTCTGCAAGTTGGTATAGTACATCAAACCCTTTCATGGACTGAATGAGTGCATTAGATCTCATTGTTTAGCAGAAAGCCCAATAAATGTCTCATGGCTGGCAGTTTTGGTACACACAGTACAGGGGTTGTCTTCAGTATGAGGAAAGTTGACACTTCAAAGACCATGGACTTTCTTGCTCTCCAAATGAGTTTTAAGCATTGCTTCTTCCTATACATCTGTCTTTTATACTCAGTATCTACTGCCAGCTAACAAGGTTTTCTTTTCAGTGTTGACTCGGAGACAAAAAGAAGCCAGGAAGAAGAGTAGCAGTGGGACAGCTGTGCGGACTTCGCTAGGTATTGACAAGTGAGTATCGTGCTGCAGTCAGGGCTTCTTATTCAGCATAGCATGGGTCGTGTTGACCGTTTTCTCTCACCCCGTCTTTCCTGGCCTGGCAATCACTTCGTTGTCAGGATGCCTGAGATGTCTTGTGCTTATATCCAGCTTACGTCACTGTATCTCTTTCCTGACATCCACTCCACTTCCATATTGCTCTTAGATTTTTGTTTCCTTAAAACTTCTGTTCAGGGGCAGTGAACAGATGCTCACTGCGGTCATAACACAGCAGTTGAGTTGGGGGCTGGAGTGAGGCTCAAATAACAGAGCACAAAGCCCTGGGTTCAAACCCTAGGACTGCCTCCACCACATCCCAGTCCTTAAATAAGAAGTTGAATTGCAAAAGGCTTCAGGTTGCTTAAAAGACTTCTTAAACTATTGGTTGCATCTGGGTTAAGAAAGCCTTTTTCCTTTTTATTTTTGTTAGTACTAAGGCTTGAACTCAGAACCTGGAGCTGTCTTTGCTTTTTCACTGACAGCTGGTGCTCTGCCCTTTGAGCTACACTTCCACTTCTTGCTGGTTAATTGGGGGTGATAAGAGGTTTGTGGATTGGTCTGTCTGGCTTTGAGCTGTGATTCTTTTATCTCAGCTTTCTGAGTAGCTAAGATTAAGAGGTATGAGTCACTGGAGTCTGGCAGAAAGCCCATTTTCAAAAGGGATTAGGTATTGCAGAGGTTACATACAGTGTATTAAAGTAGTGAGTCTCTAGGCAGAAGCTATTTAGATTCTTTTGTTTGTTTTTAACTGGTATATAAAAATATGAAAAGTATTAATGGGGTATCATGTGATATTTTGATACATGTAGGTATTATGCAATATTAAATCAGGTTTAGTACATCAAGTGTTCATCATTGTTTATGGTAAATCAATTCAAATCCATTTCTTCTTTTTTTTTAAATAGTACATTATCTACTAGAGTCATGCCACTGTATCATAGGACCTACTGTATAAAAGAGCACCAGAACTTTCTATTCCTGTTGATAGCTTCATACACACTGATGATCCTGTCTTCAACTTCCTTCTGCTCTCTCGTGCCTCTGGCAACTACTGTCCTCATCTCAACGTTTTTGGGGGAGATGGTGAGGAGGGGTGTTCCACTGGGCTCTAGACTCAGGGCTTCATGCTTACTAGGCAGGCATTCTGCCACTTAAGCCCTCCCTTCTATTTGCTTTTCTCTTTCTTGGTTATTGTGAATGGTGCTGTCAGATATCTCTGACATTCTGACTTAAATTTCCTTAGGGATATATACCTGGAAATAAAATTACTGAGTCATGTGGTAGTTCTATTTCTTTAATACTTTTCCATAATGGTTGTATTCATTTTCATTTGCACCTATCGATATGAGAGTTTCCTTTTTTTCCCTCATTCTTTCAAGCTCTTATTTTTTTGTTTGTTTGTTTTGTTGATTGTGGGGTTTGAATTCAGAGCTGGGGCATAACTCCTGATTTCTTTTTTTTTTTTTTTTTGCCGGTCCTGGGCTTGAGTTCAGGGCCTGAGCACTGTCCTTGGACTTTCCTCAGGGCTGGTGTTCTACCCTGAGCCACCGCACCACTGCTGGCTTTTTCTATGTATGTGGTACCGAGGAATCGAACCTGGGTCTTCGTGCATACTAGGCAGGCACTCTACCACTAGGCCAAACTCCCGGCCCATATTCCTGATTTCTTTTACTCAAGGTGAGCACTCTACCACTTTGAGTCACAGGACCACTTTCCACTTGTTATTTATTTATTTAGTCATTTTGATACTGCCTCATTGGGGTTATTTATTTATTCATTTGTGAGTCAGTTGTGGGGATTGAACTCAGGGCCTGAGTGCTGTCACTGAGCAATTTTGTTCAAGGCTAGCATTGTACTACTTTGAGCCACAGCTCCACTTCTAGTTTTTTGGTGATTAACTAGAAATAAGAGTCTTGTGGACTTTCTTACCCAGACTGACTGAACCGTGATCCTCAGATCTCAGCCTCCACAGTAGCTAGGATTACAGGTATGATCCACCAGTGCTGGCTTTTTTAAGTTTTTAAGCAGATGGCAGAGAGTTTGGCCTAGAGTTTGGCCTAGTGGTAGAGTGGTTGCCTAGCATGCATGAAGACCCAGGTTCGATTCCTCGGTACCACATACATAGAAAAAAGCCAGAAGTGGTATTGTGGCTCAAGTGGTAGAGCTCTAGCCTTGAGAAAGCCCAAGAACAGTGCTCGGGCCCTGAGTTCAAGGCCCAGGACTGGCAAAAAAAAAAAAAGTTTTTAAGCAGAGGCTAAACTGAGGCTTAAATTCAGGGTTTCACACTCTAGCTTTACTTTTTCTGCTCACAGTGCTCTACCACTTTTGTCATGCCCACTGTTCCAGCATTTTGCTGGTTAATTGGAGATAAGAATCTCAAATTTGTCTGCCCAGGCTGACTCAGCCTTCTGAGTTGTTAAAAATAGAGGTGTGAACCTGCTTAGGTTTCAGGATTGTTTTACTTTCTGTTTAGCATTTCTTTGTCCCTGACTAGACTTTGAGACACTTACTTTCGTTCATATTTAAATCCCTAGCATTAACTGTATCTGAAATAGCACTAGCAATATTAGCCAATGGCATCTCATTGCTAGTCATTGTTTTATAAACATTAGTTACTTTATAACAGTGAGAAAGGGTACCGCATGTTTTTGTTTCTGATGGTACTAGAGTTTGAAATCAGAACCTTGTGCTCACTTGGCAGGCACTATACCCCTTGAGCCAGTCCCCCAACTCTACTCCACCATTCTTTTCTTTTGCCAGTCCTGGGGCTTGAACTCTAGGCCTGGGCACTGTCCCTGAGCTTCTTTGGCTCAAGGCTTAATACTCTACCACTTGAGCCACAGTGCCACTTTTGGCTTTTTCTGAGTAGTAAGAGTCTCTAGGGGCCAGACGTGTGGCCTAGTAGTAGAGTGCTTGCTTAGCATGCACAAAGACTCGGGTTCCATTCCTCGGTACCACATGCATAGAAAAAAGCCAGAAGTGGTGCTGTGGCTCAAGTGGTAGAGCTCCAGTCTTGAGAAAATTAGTGCTCAGGCCCTGAACCCAAGCCCAGGACTAGCAAAAAAAAAAAAAAAAGAAAGCATGGCCTAGTAGTAGAGTGCTTGCCTAGCATGCATGATGAAGCCCTGTGTTCGATTCCTCATACCATATACACAGAAAAAGCTGGAAGTAGTGCTGTGGCTCACATGGTAGAGTGCTAACCTTGAGTAAAATGAGGCTCAGGGGGTGGGGGGTGGGGGGGGGAGGGAAATGGGTACCAAGACATGTGAAAGGGTATCAATGTATGTGAATTAATGCACCTTCTATCTGGCAAATATCATGTAACCCTTTTACTAATTGCAATAAAAAAAAAATTTGCAGCTTGAAAAAAAAAAAAAAATGAGGCTCAGGGACAGTGTCTAAGCCCTGAGTTCAAGCCCCAGAAGGGACCTGGGGAGGAAAAATGTCTCACAGACTTTGCTGCCTGGGCTGGCTTTGAACCATTATCCTCAGATCCTAGACTCCTGAGAAGCTAGGATTACAAAAATGAGCCACCAGCACCCTTTCTGTTTTTAAGAAATTATATGTAACTAAGGTGATGAGATCTGCAAGGGCTTGGGTACCCAAGTCTACAGGTCCTATCCCTTCCACTCTGCCATGTCTCATGGATGTGGAATTAATAAATGCTTTTAAATTAATTGGTAAACCTTAGCTCTCTCCCAAGGCAGCAGAATTTTGCTTGAGAGACTTATTTCTCTTATTTTACGGACCTCCAGAGAAATTCTTCCTTTAGCAATAATCTCTTGTTGTAGTTACTGAATAGGAATGGCTAGAGAGAGAAGTCTAAAACCGTGTGCTTCTTAGCTTCTTTAAGCGAAAGTGATCTTAAGAATCAGGCATAAGAGGCTTGATTATTAGCTATCTAAAGACTTGGGGAGAATATTTCCTTCCTAATAGGGCTGAAGAATTAATTGAGAAATTATATTTAAAGGGCCTTTCACAGGAACTGACCACAAAGGAAGTAATTAGTGTTCATCTGTTTTCCTTTTTCCCCCAAATTTCCATTTTTATTGATAACACAGTAAACTTTACTTCAAGGACCCTTTCCCCAAACTATGTATTATAAGAAGATAAGAATTAACTGTGTGTATGACATTATGCAAAAGACTTTAGCAGAGCTACTTGTTTCAGTAACTTCTCGGATGATGTTGCAGGTTTCAAAATTAAGGGAGTTAGCATCACGACAGACTTGATTTACTAATCAGATGAGTTCATCCACCATGGTAAAAATGTCATCTTGATTTAATGCTTTTTGTCGAAATTTTAACTTCTCCTTGAAAAACCGATTACGCTTAATTTCAGAAGAGTTTGACAGACTATTTTATGTGTGAAGCGCAATCAGCATTGTTTGAGATAGTTAGAAGAGCTGATTTCATTACCATCCCACTGCTGCAGCAGCAGGGCACAGAGAAGCAGCCAGGGAAAACTGCTAATCACTCAGTCCTTTTGATTGGCATCGGGTTAGTTTTATTGGCGATCCCGCTGAGCAGATCTGCACTGGTTGGCATGTCTCTCCTGTAGAATAACTCTGAGACACATGCAGGAGCCCCAGGGCAGAAGCAAATCTTAAAACCGCCTTTTCTCCCTCTCTTCTGATTGGCCAGGAATGAGAAGTGTTATGTCTGCAAATCCCTGGTCCCATTCAGAGAGTATCAAAGTCACGTAGACTCCTGTCTCCAGGTCGCAATGGGCGACCAAAGAGACGGGCCTGAAAACAGTACCAGAACGCACACACCTGTGGAGGGGAAGCAGAAGCTACAGCCAAAGAACCCAAAGGTAGGCCATACATGGGGTGTTTGGGGGCAAGGCCACTTGACTGACCTGCTTCAGTTTTAAGCAGCCACAGTTCTGTTCTGGCTTGTTTCTTACCTTTCCTTCCCACTTCCCTTCCTTCCTGTTTCTCTTCATACAGGACAAACTTGTATTCGTATTTTGAATTTTTATTCTTTAGAAATTATATTTTCTTCTATTTTAAAAGTAATACAGGCTTACTGCCAAAAAACTGAAAAGTCCTAAAACATGAAAAAATCAGAGGAAATGATCACCTGTAATTTAGCTGCCACTCAGTGACAAATGTAATATTTAGCCTGTTCTCTTCCAGTTTTTTCTATGCAATTTTAGTGTGATTCTTTCTCTCTGACTCTCCGTGTACACACACACACACACACACACACACACACACACACACACACAGAAAGACTTACTGTATAGTATAAACATCTATATTAGTTTATTTTTATACTTTAAAAATGCTATTTTTTGGGGGGAGAGGGCAAGTCCTGAGGCTTGAACTCAGGACCTGGGCACTGTCCTTGGGCACTTTTGCTCAAAGCTGGTGCTCTGCCACTTGAGCCACAGTGCCACTTCTGGCTTTTTCTGAGTATGTGGTACTGAGGAATCAAACCTAAGGCTTCGTGCATGCTAGGTGAGCACTCAGTAGAGTGCTCAGTAGGCTACACTCCCAGCCCCAAATGCTAATTTTTAAACTTTAAATTTTAGACTTTTAAAAAACATTGTTTTTACTGGGTGCTGGTGGCCCCCACCTGTAATCCTCGCTACTCAGGAGGCTGAGGATGGTGTGAAGCCAGTCTGGACAGGAAAGCCTGTAAGACTTATCTCCAGTTAACTACCTGAAAACCAGAATTAGCCTCATGGCTCAAAGTGGTAGTACTCTAGCCTTGAGCAGAAGAGAGACTGTGCCCAGGCCTGGAGTTAAAGCCCCCAGGACCGACAGACAAACAAAGGTATCTTGTAGATAGCCACTTAACCATTGTCACGTTGGACATTTGTGCTTCTCTAATCCTTTTGTTTAAAGCATTACTCTGGCATACACCAGAATTCTTCCCTTAGAGTAGACTGTAGTACAACCATTAGACTGATGATATGAACATTTTAAAATCTTGAAACACTGTCAAATGACCTTCCAAAAAAGAGTTTGAATTTCTCTCTCCACATGTGTGATCAGCTTTTGACCCAGCCCTAGAGATTACAGGGTCCCAGTCCTGCTCCCTTGGAGCGTGTGGGGCTCTCGTCCTTATGATTAGAGATTGAGAAGGGGGCGGATCCTGGTTTAGGGAGCAGAGATGAAGCAGCGGCCGCTCTGTGTTCTAGGACTGCTGACTTAGTAGTCACTGCATACCCTAAGACAGGAAGGCCATTGATGTCAATCAGAGGAATGGTTTGGAAATGATGGTTTGGAGTTAGGTTTATAGCTGACTGCTTACTTATACCAAAGAGACAGTTTATTCATAGAAACCACCTTGAAACTGTTATTTTGTATCGTAAATCTCTCCAAATCTATCATAGATCAGAAGCTACGATTCCATGATATGATTTCAGTGGACTGGCTTGGCTTCATGGTAGAATCCAGCCTTGGATTCTATTCTAGGCAGTTTGCTTTTTTTCCTTGTCTACTCTCATTTATTAGACAGCAAAAGACTTCCCTAGATCTGTGCCACCACACCCCGCTTCTTGTGGAATAAAAAGTGTGCTCCGGGCTACGGCAGTTGTATTTTTTAAAGAGCCTTCCGTGAGGTAACCTTTTCCTCTATTTATCTCTGTCACAGGAAAAAGGCCAAAATGAAGGCCGACTCCTCAGTCTTTTGGAACAGTCTGAGCACAAGACTGCAGGTGAGGACTTCAGGACCAATGTTCACGCTTCTGTTAGCTCCCTGCTGTTTGCTGGGGATATGTGAGTGTACTTTTGTACAGATCAGCCAGCTTTGGGAACTCAATCTAGGTCACCTCTCCCTGAAGGAGATGGGGAAACACCTTGTCTTATTCATCATGGTTTTCATCTCAGGCCTTATTAAAGCCTAGGATCCAGGCTGCCTATTGAAGTGGGAAAAATATCTAACGCACTGGGAAATAGCACAAACTCTAGGTGAACCCTTGCAAGGGTGGGGTACCTCGAGCCTTTGGGCTATATAAGGCCCATGAAATCATTTGGTACATGAAAGAACAAATATGCTACGACCATCTGCTGGTGGGGATCATTTTATATGGCCAGTGAGTGATGTTGTAAATATCCCAATGGCCCTTAAGGGGAAAGGTGCCCCACCCCTGCCCCTGGAAGGAGCAGGCATACAGAGCTGACTGCTTCCTGCTGAGGTTCAGCTCCTGAGAGTAGGTCAAGACCATATACCAGCTTTGTAGATTGCAAGGGTGTATGTTTAGGTAACGTCCTATACATGTTCCTTTGCATAGGTAAGCTCTTGATAGGTGCCAGCTGCTATTACTATTTGTTGCTATTGTTAAACGTTACTACTTGCAAATGGAAGAGGAGCTCTCTGGAGCCTGGTGAGATGTTTTTTACCATCTTGTTCTACTAGAACATTTCCACCAAGGAGATCTGTGGTGCCTTCTGAGGACTACCAACAGACAGCCTCTAAGACAAGATCACTGCACTGTGAATCTCCGTGGGTGGCAGATTTCCTCTGGCAGCTCCTTGGTGTTCATGTCCAGATTTGAAGTAGCTTTATTCAGACACCATCTTGGCTTTTGTGTAGCTGAGCCTGTTGGATGCTCTCCTTGGTCTGAGGATGGGGGCTCTTAGCCACTTGCATAGGCCTGATGAAAAGCAGTGTGGAAGAAGTGAGAATGGTATGATTACCAACATTGTTACTGTTCTGTCCTGACACAGATGCAGAGATGAATACCAAGACTTCAGAAACAGGAACCTTCAGGTGAGTTGGGACATGCACTGAAATACAGCTGTCAGCATTTCTGGAAAGCAGGACCCGATCCTGGTTCTATGTTAGAACCACAGTTAAAATAGAAACCCAGCAGCACTAATGTAGCCTCTCTCCTCTTTTAGTCCAGTATATCTCGGTTGAGAATGGGATGGGTAACTATTCGCTCTTGATGTTAAAACAAAGCAGAAGCAAAGTCTTTCTCCTCTGTATTTCTCTATCCCCATTCAACGATGGTTGTCCCACCTGGATTTCCAGTAGCTTGAGAATTTGAGGCTGAGGCCTTGTTCTCTCGGCTTTAGGTTACATTGTAATACCCAGCCCTGCCATCAGCAAAAGCAAAATGGTAATATTTATTGGTGGGATTAGTCTAGAGATCGTGTGTGCTGCTAATGCATTCTAAGCATTTGGTGCTGAGTAGGTAAGTGGGTAGTGAACTGATTTTTTTTTTTTTTTTTTTTTTGCCAGTCCTGGGCTTGAGCTCAGGGCCTGACCACTGTCCTTGGACTTTCTCAAGGCTAGAACTCTACCACTTGAGCCTCAGCACCACTTCCAGCTTTTTCTATATATGTGGTACCAAGGAATCGAACCCGGGTCTTCGTGCTTGATAGGCAAGCACTTTAACCACTAGGCCAAGTTCCTGGCCCCCGTGAACTGATTTTTTCCTCTTTCTTTTAGGTCATCTTCCTGTGGAGTGGAAGAGGCGGGCTGCAGCAGAGAGCTGCAGAGTTCCCTCACACAGCTCAGTTTCTCAGAGTCTCCCATCAAGTCATTTGTTGCCATCTCAGAAACTACAGATTGCTTAGTGGACTTCAAAAATCAGCTTACAGTCCAGCCAGGTAGTCGGACACGAGCCAAAGCCAGCAGAGGAAAAAGGAGAAAAACCTGAGTTTCTAGGGGTGGGCCGTGTTCATTAAGCCATAGCAGCTTCCAGTTCATTGTTGAGCAAGTTTTGACCCTTCAGTTTTTACCACCAGCACCCACTCAACATCCTGGTTTTTATGTTTGTATTATCTATACAGAGAACTGTGTATAGTATTCTGTTTTATAACAATCTGTTTGAATTTACTTATAAAGAACAATATATTTACGTTTGTATGAAATCTTATTTCGGTAGACAGAGATTGTCCATTTTTCTTCCTGTGTGTTGTGGCATGTTAGATGGGAATACATTAATGGTAAATGTCGTTTACTCAGATTCATCAATTACATGTTTCTGCACAATTTCCTTACAGATCTTTAACACAAGGCCTATATTCTCTAGAATCCGTAGTCCACAATCCTGAACTCTGTGTGGTGACTCCTGTGGTGGTTCTGACACCATATTTAGACATAGCGAGGGCATTGAAGCCCACCACTTGTTATGCTGTCCCTTCCATTCAGTGGCCTGCGATTTCATCTTGCTGTCTCACCCAGTGAAGAATTCTCCGCCAGAATCTAAGACCTTTGAGAGTTGTGTCCTGTCATTCTTCCCATGAATTTGGTTTTTTTTGTTTTGTTTTGTTTTCCCAGTTCTGAGGCTTGAACTTGGGGCCTGAGCACTGTCCCTGAACTTCTTTTGCTCAAGGCTAGTGCTCTACCACCTGAGCCACAGCACTACTTCTGGCTTTTTCCGTGTATGTGGTACCGAGGAATTGACCCCAGGGCTTCATGCATGCTAGGCAAGCCCTCTGCCACTAAGCCTACCTTCCTAGCCCTTCCCACAAATTTGTAAGTGAAGAGTTTGCTGTTACTAATTTCTCTGTAGTTATTTTTCAAACTAGATTAATCCAACAGTTATCCATTCAGACCAAGATGGATTCTCTTGCCAACAACATTGTAACAGCAATTTCTGTTACTCCATTGCCTGGGATGTTCCAGTACAGAACAGTCCTGTCTTGAGAGTCTGGGCAGACTCCAAAGACCAGAGGCTATCAGACGGCAGAAGTAACTGGCAATGACTGAACAAGTGTACTCAGAAAGCTAGCTTTGGCCCCAGCTGATTGAAGTTTTAATGAACTACTATGGGAGGTGACTGTTGACCTGGTAAGGATTTGGGGCCAGAATAACCAGCACACCACAGTGGCTGGTTAGGTGTGTGAGACTGGGAGCTCAGAGGACACTGCAGTGGAAGACCTAGCACAGGCACTAAGACACTCTGTCCTTCCTGCTCACAGCTCATTGCACACCAGCTGTTGCAGTTAAGAGTAAGAAGGCTGCTCATTGCCTGTTTCTTCTATAGACAGTGTCTTGCTGTTGGATGGCACTGATACTGTGCCAGCATCACTATATCTATCACCATATGCTTGTGCTGGTACTAGGGCTCAGCTTTTTTTTTTTTTTTTCCTGTACCACTTGACCATACCTCCAGCTTTTTTGTTGTTGTTGTTATTGGCTATTTGGAGATAGGAATCTCTAGATTTGTCTGCCCGGCTGGCTCTGAACTGAGATTCTCAGATCTCAGCCTCCTGAATAACTAGTATTACAGGCCTGCACCACCAGTGCCTGGTTATAGCTGTTATAATTCTCTCTACTTTTGCCAGTCCTGGAGCTTGAACTCAGGGCCTATTCACTGTCCCTGAACTTCTTTTGCTCAAGGCTAGCACTCGACCACTTGAGCCACAGCACCATTTCAGTTTTTTCTGTGTATGTGGTACTGAGCAATTGAACCCAGATTTTCGTGCATGCTAGGCAAGCACTCTACCACTAGGCCAAACTTCCAACCAAGAGGTGCTGTATTTTGACTCTAATATTGATTTTCCTGGTTTTCCTTCTGAGGAAATGTGTTTACCAGGCATGTCCCATCAGCTTAACCCACACGTTGTCTCGTTAAATGGCAATTGATTGCAAGTAGAGCTCTATAGTTCTATAAGCAAGGAATGGTGTGTGGTTTTTCGTTTGCTGCTTTGGTGGTACCAGGGGCTACATCCATGGCGTTGTACTTGTTAGGCAGGCACCCTACCACTTTTTGCCTTAGTTCTTTTTTAACTAGGGTCTCACATGTATGCCCAGGCCTCCCTTAGGCTGAGAGCTGCCTTTTTATATATGTCTAGCATGACAGTTGCATGCTACTGTGCCCAGCTGTTGTTGAAATGGGGTCTCCTGAACTTTTACATGGACTGAACTCGAATTGTGACCACCCGGATGGCCCCCTCTGAGCACCTCCACCAGCCCAGCATATTCATTTCTCTGTGAAGACACAAAAGCTACCACCGAAAGGTATATTATTTAGCCTAAAGTTGAGCCGTCTCTAGAAAACACAGGTGGTCCGTGTGAGAAGTGTATAGATCTGTTAAACCACAAACCACAGACTTAATCATGAGCTAATAGAGAGTCAAATAAGGAGCAGCGTCTCCCGCACCCCCTGGGCCCTCTTCAGTAAAGGGTGCTTATCTGTTCACAGTTGTCTTCTCATGCTACAGTCCTGTGGGAGTGTGTTAGTGAGAAAGACGGTGCAGAGTGTGTCCGGTCAACCCAGGAGTGCATACTGCTTCTAATTCCAAGCTTCCCTGTCCATAAAATAAGAGCAACCACATAGAAAGACTTCCTAGGAAGGACGTAATGTGTAAAAAGGTTCAATTATCTGGCACACAAAATATTCAGCTAGTAGCAGTAGTTGCTAGTAATATGGCACCACGAACCTCACAAGCTACTGCCACAAGCTTTCCCTGGGCACTGTGGCTGTGTTACTTCATTCTTACGACAGCTGTTCAGTAGAGGCTGTAAGGGGCCCGTTTCCCCTGGGCAATCAGTCACTCTTTCATACTCCATACCCGAACCTCTGACTTTAACCCCCCTCCCCCTCCCTCCCTCCCCCCCCCCTACCTTTAGTTTTAAGCCTGGGGTGACACTTGCTCACTGGCCAGTTCTCTCCCAACTGAACTATGCCTCTAACCCCCAAGGATTGGTTACTTCTTCTCTGTCAGGACCTGAGGACTTCTCTTAGCTTATAATGGCACAAGCTATAAGTGCCAGGGAGATGGTGCCCTGGAACAGCTGACAGCCAGTGAAAATGGTAGCTTGGGGGATAAGAACCTTGTCTTTACCCCTCAGTAGAAAAATGAGGCTCATTCTACTCTTCTCTGAAGGATCGCCTGTTAGACTCCCAGTAATAGCTTACTTATGCATATTTATTGGCTTGCTACTTGTTTCCCTGTCAGGGACCAGTGCTAGGACTACGGGTGGGCTCTTGGAAGCGCAGGGTTAGCACTTGCTAATCTGGAGAACCAAGAGGTTTTCTTGACTTCTGTCTCCTAGGCTAGGCATCCCATCTGCATCACCTTCATCCTGGTTCTGTCTTTGGTCCTGTAGGGGCCCAACTCAGAAGTCAACTCCTTGGATCTATTTAAAAACATCCTTAAAGGGTCGAGTCTCTTGAGAAATAGATCCGGGGAGGCCTAGCAATACATGTTGGGAGATATCCTGACCCTGGCCTGGGAGAGCAGAGGCTACCCTCAGTGCGGAATGGTGGGTACCCAGTAAATTACCTCAGGACTGATGTCTGCCATGTTTTCAGGTCCAAAGCAAATCTTACAGTGAAAATAGTGGTCATGACTTACACTTGGGAAACCCAAGTTCAAGAAGTGAAGAATGTTGCTCAGATCATTGGAAAATGGGATGGGGTTTGAACTTACATCTGGCACCAAAGATTATGCCCTCTATATTTTACCAGCTCTGACCTCCTACGTGAGTCACAAAACTTAAGACCCCCAGGGGTGTGGCTCAAGTAATAAGAGTACTTGCTTAGCAAGCTCATCACCCTGGGTTCAACCACCTAGAACCACAGGAGAAAAATAAACCGATGACCCCTTGAAAATGTGAGGTTTGTGCTTGCTGGGAAGCAGGGAAGCTTTAGCCTTAAGTTGGTTTTAGCCTGTGGGAAGCTGGGAGAAGGGAAGGTAGGTAGCAAATAGATTGCTGAATTCATCATACTAGTGTTTCCACTGGTAGGCTGGAACAGGGGACACCTCTGAGGAAAGAGTGCTGAAAGCAAATGTACCAGGAAGGCAGGAAGAGGTTACTTATGTCCCCTCTTACACAAGCCTTAGACTGTTGAGCTTCTAGGAGGGCTCTTTCATTTAACAAACAACAAAAAGAACTGATAACCTATTCCATGTCAGGCTAGAACCTGGGCCCTGCAGCTCCAAAGGTGAATAAGAAGCATTATCTGCGAGCCCTGAGGTACAGCGGGGGAAGATGAACACATAACACGGATGCTTTTTTAATAAACTTGTAAATGCAGCCAGAGCAGTAAACCCAAGAGCCCAGGGAATCAGCTGTGTAAACCCAAGATACTGAACTCCCAGCTGTGGTCAGGGCTGGGAGCGACCTCGTCAGAGTTGGGCTCCCCACGGCTGCTGCTGACCGAGCTATAATTTAACAGATTGAGGACAAATTAAATAAAAAAAAAGGCTAGAGAGGCCAAAGGGGGAATCATTCCAGATAAATCAGCATGAGCAAAGACAGAGCAGCCCTGTGCCCGTGGGAGGGTGCCAAGATATACCCAGGGTATAAAAGACATGGAAGACTTGAGCTTGCTTACTGAGGGCCTGTGTACTAGGTGAACAAAAAGGAACTCAGAGCAGGGAGGGTCTGGCTGCCGAGCCCCACAGTGGTCTGGACCCAAGTTATTCCACATGGCTAGTGACCACCCTAAAGGATTTGCAGGAACCTTCTCAGGCCTGCCAAGTCCTGCTGGCAGCTATGGTGGCTCTGCTACAATCCGGTCTATTTCAATTGCTCCTGTGCGCATCTCCTCCCCCTCTTCTGCCCTGGACTTTGATCCTCTTCAGTACTGTGACTAGGGGACCAGGACCCTACTTCCTGGTAGAAAATGTTTCCTTCCAGAAACACTGGATGGGAGTTCTGGCAATTCTGGTCAAGGGAGGGTCCTCATATTAGCCTGACGTTACCAGCGTGAATCACAGCTAGGCTTTTCACATTCAATTCCATGTCCTCCCTCAATAAACTTGAGAGATGGGAGAATCCCGCACATTATTTCCCAGGATGACGTGTTAAGTGAAGCCCCATCTGTCTTTCCCAGCACCATCCCTCATTGCCCCACCTTTCAGATCCTGTATGCCACGGGGAGCAGGAATGTCTTCTACATTGTCAGGTTCTGACAAAACCCCCAACCTCTGTCTGTACCCTGATGTCATCTCGTAGGCTCTGTGACATTTGGATAATGGTACAGTTACTGCCACTGATGTAGCTGCCCCTCTGTGTGTGAGCCCTGCGCCTCTGTATTGAGCCTGTGCTCTTTAGTTTGCTTCTCACTCACCCTGTCCACTGGCCTGCAGAGGCATCTCTTCCTCTACTGCCCCCCTTCTTTTTTTTTTTTTTTTTGCCAGTCCTGGGCTTGAGCTCAGGGCCTGAGCACTGTCCTTGGACTTTCTCAAGGCTAGAGCTCTACCACTTGAGCCTCAGCACCACTTCTGACTTTTTTCTATGTATGTGGTACCGAGGAATCGAACCCGGGTCTTCATGCATGCTAGGCAAGCACTTTAACCACTAGGCCAAACTCCCGGCCCCTGCCCCCCTTCTTGCTCACAGGACTCCCTGCATTTAAGAAAGCTGTCTATTACAACGATGCATTCCCCAGTCTCCCATGCCTTTCCAGGGCGAGTTACCACCTTCAAACACCCCCAAGTATTTGAGAAGCCAAGAGTTCCAAGCATTGCAGAGAACCCTTGACACTCAAGTTGGGGTCTCCAGCTCCCGGTGAGAGCTTACATTGCACCATGGTCCTAGCCTCTCCTGGGCTGTGTAGCACAGATCTAGGAGGAGGTGCTTTTTCCAGGCTCAGCGTGAGTGGGGCTGAAGAGGAGGGCAGGGCTTGGGGGGCTTTTTTTTAGGGGGGGGTCATGGGCTTGAACTCTGGGCATGGGCATTCTCCCTGAGCTCTCTAGCTCAAGCACAGCCCCATTTCTTGTTTTCTAGTGATTAATTGGAGATAGGAATCTCATGGACTTTAGTGCCCTGGCTGGCTTTTATTGGGAATATTTTTAACTCATCACACCCAAGTGACATTTTGGGGGTACAGACCAGATTACTGTGCAACCTAACGTGGAGAGAAGAATTCAGGTCTGAGGATAGTGCGGCATCTGTCACATCTACGCAAGGACTTCCTCTGTCTTAATTCCTGCATCCAAGGTCCCCATCCTTCTCCCCAGCCTTTTCCCCTTCCCCCACCCGTCCTTCCTCTCCATTCCTCCTCCTCTCATCTTCCTCCTCTTTTTCCTCTCCTCCTTTCCTCCTCTCCCTCCTCCTCTCCCACCTTCTCCTCCTCCTCTTCCTCCTCCTCCCTTCTTCCTCATTTTTTCCTCTTCCTCTTCTCCTCCCCTCCTCCTCTCCTCCTCTTCCTCTCCTCCTCTTCCTTCTCCTTTTTTTTTTTTCTTTTAATTTTGGTGCCAGTACTGGGGATTCAACTCAGAACCTGTCTCTTTACTGTGTTCACTCAAGGCCAACATTCTAACACTCTACCACATTATCCTTAACTTTACTTTTAGCTTTATACTAGTTCAGTGGAGATAAGGCTCTAACAGACTTTCTTGCCCAGGTATGTATGTATGTATGTATGTATGTATGTATGTATGTATGTATGTATTTATTGTGCATGTGGGGGGGGTCATGGGGCTTGAACTTGGCTTGGGCATTGTCCCTGAGCTCTTTAGCTCAAGACTACCACCCTACCCTTGAGCCAAACCCCACTCCCTGTTTTTTTCTAGAGGTTAATTGGAGACAAGGGTTCTCATGGTCTTTTCTGCCTGGGCTGGCTTTGAACCACGATCCTCAACTCTCAGCCTCTGAGTAGCTAAAATGACAGGCCTGAGCCACCCTACCCAGCTATGCCCAGAATCTTCCATGAGGCTAAACCCATCTGAGCAGGATGCTTTGGTTCTCATGATCTCATCCATCCCCCTCTCCCTCCCCAGTCCTTTGACATGAGCAATCCCATTTCACAGATTAAGAAAGTAAAGATCTTCCTATCAGCTAGATGCCTCCAGAGGTCAGAACCTTTTTTTCCTGCTTTGCACGTGATGTACGTGAAATTCAAAGTCACAAATGACTCATCTAAAGTCTTGCTTGTTAAGCCAGGTGCTGGTGGCTCACGCCTGTCAAGAGGCTGGGATCTGAGGATCGTGTTTCAAAGCCAGCCTAGGTAGATAAGAGACTTATCTCCAGCGCACCAGCCACAAGCTGGAAATGGCTCCAGTGCTAGGATAGCAGCTTTGCGTGAAAAAGCCAAGTGAGAATGTTGAGGCCCTAAGTTCAAATCCCAGGATAGGTACCACAATAAAATCATAAAATCAAAGCCAGTGGATGTGACAAAAGGAGTGAACATTTGAATTTGACGTCAGTCTATCCAGAGCCTGCTGGGATACATTCTTCTGGAAAGGAACTGCCTTCTCTTGATTATGAAAGAGTCTCTGATGGTCAGAGGTGATGAATTCTGTCCCCAACTTCCTTATTGTCCCCTTCAGAAGGAAGTTGTGAGTCTGAGTTAGGACTTAAAGACTAAGAGGTTGACTCATCTTTTGTCCATTTTCTCCCACAGCTTACCAACTCTGCTTGTGACCCACATGGATGCCACCCTGCAGCAGGGGCAAGGGCCCCAGGGGGGCTTGCCACGACCCTCAGACAACTGGGAGCTGGTAAGTTTGGGTTCATTTCTTGCTTACTCAAAGCTATGGAGAAGGAGGGGGGGAGTATGGCTTAGTGGTAGAGTACCTATCTAGCATGCACAAAGCCCTGGGTTTGACCCCTTCGTACTACATACACAGAAAAGGCCAGAAGTGGTGCTGTGGCCTGAGTGGTAGAGCGTTAGCCTTGAGAAAGCTCAAGGACAGAAGCTCAAGGACAGTGCCGAGGTCCTGAGTTCAAGCCCCAGGATTGGCAAAAAAAAAAAAAAAAAAAGAACCCACTATGGAGGACAGCATTTCTGGAGTCTCACCCACATGGGACCTAAATCTCAGCTCTGGTTCCTCTCTCCTTTGAGGCTCTAGACAACTTCAAGACAGGGACTTAAAGAGACCTGAAGTGACCTGAGTTCAAGTCATGACAGGAACTTGAGTCCAGGCATGCCAGCTCCAAACTATTTTTACTAGCTTCCCACCCAGAAAATACATTTACCACAGGTAGGTTAGCATACCCAGAATGGCCTTCTCAGAATTTTCTTGTTACAAAGCTCTGCTTTTTTGTGGTTGTTTGAATTTGGGGGGATTGTTTGGTTTGGTTTGGTAGTATTGGGGTTTGAACTCAGGGATTCATACTCAGCTGGCACGCTATCTCTTGAGCCATGCCTGAGCCCTGCTCTTTGGTGTTTAATTAAGAGATCAGTTCTCAGAAACCTTTCTGCCCAGCCTGGCCTCCAGCTATGATCCTTCCACTCAGCCTCCTTAATAGCTAGGATTACTGGTGTGAGCCCTGGTGGGCTTTTGAGCCTCTTCCTTGCCATGTTTAGCCCTTCTGGCACATCGTCTCCTCACATGACCACTGCAGTCAGACACCAGCAATAACTGCCGTGCTAAACTCCTTTTGGAGTTATTATATAGCATAAGTCATATGGTGGAGGTGGCTCAGAAGTGAGTCAGAATCCCTCCCTGCCCCCTCTTGCTTTCATTTTGGCTAAGATCTAGAAGCCCTCGCCTACCACATGCTCATCAGGAAGTGCTTAAGAAGACATTTTTGTATGTCTTAAGTGTCTGTTTCCTCATCAGTAACATGGAAAGCACTAGAATGGAATCCTCTCCTCTCCCTGGAGGCACCATAAGTGCGTGGAGAAGACACCAAGAGAGGGTTTCTGCCCTTCACACTCGTTTTGATTTTTGCTTACTAGCCTTGCTGTCCAGCTGTGAGGGGATCACTCACACTGGGTCCCCTCCTCACTTCCTCCAACACCCCCCTACACACTGGAAGAAGAAGTGCCGCCCTCTGCCACGTGGTCCCTGAGCTTCCTGGGTAGGGTTTGCGCAGGCTCCACAGTCTGCCAGGGAGCTGGGAAGACAAGCACTTGAACTTGATTAGTGTGTGTGTGCCAATCCTAGAGCTTGTTCTCAGGGCCTGAGTGCTGCTATCTCAGCTTTACCACTTGAGCTACAGCTCTACCACTGGCTTTTTTTTTTTTGCCAGTCCTGGGCCTTGAACTCAGGGCCTGGACACTGTCCTTGAGCTTTCTAAAGGCTGGTGCTCTACCATTTGAGCCACAGCACCACTTCTGGCTTTTTCTGTGTCTGTAATCCCAAGGAATCGAACCCAGGGAGCTTCACACATGCTAGACAAGCACTGTACCACTAGGCCACGCTCCCCGCCCCTCTGACTTCTTTTTGCATACTTAATTGGAGCTGAGTTCAGGCTGGCTTTTTACCTTGATCCTCAGAACCCAGCCTCCTGAATGGCTAGAATTACAGGCTTGAGCCACTGGCACCTGACCTGTACTTGAAATTTATTCTTCTGCTATGCAATCACTCAGTGGTTCCTACTCTGGGTACTGGGAAACCATGAGATATTTAGTCATGATGACAAAAGGAAGACGACCTCACTAGAGTTTAAATGAGTGAATGAGCAGGATCAGACGATGTAGGGGCTGGGGTTGGAAGCATGGCTCAGTTAGTAGAGTGCTAGCCAATGAGCAAAAACAGCAGGTACTGAGTTCAAGTCCCAGTCTTGTACACCCCCTCCCCCGGAGAGAGAGGGGGAAAGGGGAGGGAGAGGAAGGATGTGGGGGCTAAGAAGGAGCCACTGGGGAAGGGGTGGGGTGGGAGGTAGCTTTTATCACCTAGATGCAGGACCAGAGCCCGGCTGTAGGTTGTATGAGAGCCTGTCCATTGACAGGCTAACTGGGGAGCTCTGCCCCACTTGGAATTGGGGCCCTGGCAAGGCCTGCCTTGTAAGTACTGGTCTGCTTGTCCCTAGGTACACGAGTGTCTCCAGCAATTCAAGGTGACAAGGACACAGCTGCAGCAGATCCAAGCCAGTCTCCTGGGCTCCATGGAGCAGGCGCTAGCAGGACAGGCAGGCCCGGCCTCTAGTGTCCGGATGCTGCCCACCTTCGTGGGATCCATACCACATGGCACTGGTGGGTGGCATAGACAAGGGTGGGTGGCCAGGCCTGCAGGCCTAGCACTTCTCTTTATTCTTTCTTTCTTTCTTTCTTTCTTTCTTTCTTTCTTTCTTTCTTTCTTTCCTTCTTCCTTTCTTTTCTTTTCTTTCTTTTTTGAACTTAGGGCCTGGGCTTCTCTGTGTTCAAGACTAGCGCTCTATCACTTGAGCCACAGAGGCACATCTGGCCTTTCCTGTGTCTGTGGTACTGAGGAATGAAACCCAGGGCTTCATGCATGCTAGGCAAGCACTCCACCACGAAGCCTCTTCCTTTTCTTGTGGATCATGGGGTTTGAACTCAGGGCTTAGTACTATATCTGAGCTCTTTTGCCCAGTGCTCTACCAATTGAAGCCACAGCTCCACTTTTGGCTTTCTGGTGGTTCATGGGATATAAGAATCTCATGGATGGGCCAGGAGTTTGGCCTAGTGGTTAAAGTGCTTGCCTAGCATGCATGAAGACCCGGGTTCGATTCCTCGGTACCACATACATAGAAAAAAGCCAGAAGTGGTGCTGAGGCTCAAGTGGTAGAGCTCTAGCCTTGAGAAAGTCCAAGGACAGTGCTCAGGCCCTGAGCTCAAACCCAGGACTGGCAAAAAAAAAAAAAAAAAAAAAAAAAAAGAATCTCATGGACTTTCCTGCCTAGGTTGGCTTTGAACCACAATCCTCAGCTCTCAGCCTCTTGAGCAGTTAGGATGACAGCTCTGGTCACCATTTCTGAAGTCCCGTTAAGCAGACTTTTTCAGGTGTTGGGGATTTTTCTTTCTTTTGGGGAAGGACAGAGTTCTGGAGTTGCTTAGCTGAATGCTTTTTGTATTTCCCCCCATCCCCCTTGCCCTCTAGAACAAGGAGATTTCTTGGTGCTGGAACTGGGGGCCACAGGGGCTTCCCTGCGTATCTTGTGGGTGACTCTGACGGGCACCGAAGGACACAGAATAGAGCCCAGAACACAGGAGTTTGCAATCCCCCAAGAGGTGGTACTGGGCACTGGGCAACAGGTGAGCAATTACAGAGGAGGCCCTTGGGGGCCTAGGGCAGAGGTGGGCAGGGCTAAGCCCTCCCTTGGTCCCTTTGGGGTGTGGTGCTGGGTGGGCGGAGCTAAGCCATCGCCTTATCCCACAGCTCTTTGATTTTGCCGCCCGCTGCCTGTGTGAGTTCCTGGACACGCAATCCGTGGGCAGTCAGGGTCTCCAGCTTGGCTTCAGCTTCTCTTTCCCTTGTCACCAGACTGGCCTGGACAGAGTAAGATGGAGGGGAAATGGGGACAGTGGGTGACAGAGGCTGTAGTCTTTAGAGGTGACCCTGTTTTCTGTCCCCAGAGCACCCTCATTTCCTGGACCAAAGGTTTCCACTGCAGTGGCGTGGAAGGACAGGACGTGGTGCAGTTGCTGAGGGACGCCATTCAGAGACAAGGGGTCAGTAGGGGGAAGCTGGGACAGCCTGGGTGGCCTGGATTTCTACCATAGGTTAGCTCGATTTGTGCTTCTAGGCCCTACTGCTTTTCTTCCTAGTTTAGCCCTCGGGCAAATGTATCTACTATTTCATGTTATTTTATTTATTTAGTGATAGTCTTAGAGCTTGAATTCAGGGCCTGGGGCTGGCTTCCCGCTGTAATCCTCAGCTCTCAGCCTCTTTGGTAGCTAGGATGAGCCACAGGCCAAGAAAACTTTCTGTACGGTGGGGTACAGCATATATATATATATATATATATGGGGGGAAAATGCAGACACGGACTCAGTGTCTCCATCAAAACTGAAGCCCCATTGGGCACTGGTAGCTCACGCTTGTCACCCTAGCTACCAAGAAGGCTGAGATCTGAGGATCATTCTTCAAAGCCAGTGCAGGCAGGCAAGTTCATGAAACTCTTATCTCCGGTTAGACACCAAAAAAAAAAGCCAGACATATGGGGTAGAGCACTCGTCTTGAGTGAAAAAGCTCACGACCAGTTACCCAGGCCCTGAGTTCAAAGCACTGGCACACACACACACACACACACACACACACGTGGAGGCCCCAGGCCTGCTCACCCCCCCCCCCCCGACTCCTTCCTGTGCTCCTCCTCTCTGATGGTGACCCCCACTTTCTCCCTTGGCCAGGTCTCCAGCATTGATGTAGTTGCAGTGGTGAACGATACGGTGGGTACCATGATGGGCTGCGAGCCGGGCGTGGGGCCCTGTGAGATTGGACTCATCGTGGGTGAGTCCTGGGTCATCTGTGGTGAGGGGTGGGGGGCTGGGCTGCCTGGCACGGGGTGGGGGGAGGAGCAGACCCTGAGAGAACCCTCCCTGGCAGACACGGGCACCAACGCCTGCTACATGGAGGAAGCACGGCACGTGGCGGCGCTGGACGAGGACCGGGGTCGCAGCTGTGTCAGCGTGGAGTGGGGCTCCTTCGATGATGATGAGGCCCTAGGCTCGGTGCAGACCATCTTTGACCTCACCCTGGACCGCGAGTCTCTGAATCCTGGCGCCCAAAGGTGACCTGGCTGTGGGAATTGGCTCTGCTATTGCTCTGATCCTTCCTCCCATGTCGAGGCTCAGAATATTGGGGTCCCAGCTCCACTTCTGGCCTTGGGCTGGTTCATGGGAGATAAAGAGTCTCACAGACTTCCTGCCCCGGGCTGGCTTTGGAGTTACGATCATCCAGATCTCAGCTTCCTGAGTAGCTAGGGTGACAAGTGTGAGTCACCAGCGCCTGGCTAGAACCCCACGTGTGTAACCCCTTGGCCTTCTGACTAATCAACCCCCAAGCAAGTTGTGAGTTGGGGTGTTGACTTGCTGAGCCAAGTGTCCCCAGCTTTTGGGGGTCCGGTGGCTCCTTTAGGAGCCCCTGAAGTCCTTGGCGTTGGAGAGGGAAATGACTTCCTTTTAGGAGGAGCCGAGCAGATGTCAGGGTGCGGGGGAGGGGGGGGGCATGTCCAGCCGTGTCCAGCTGTGTCCAGCTGTGTCTCCCTGCAGGTTTGAGAAGATGATCGGGGGCCTGTACCTGGGGGAGCTGGTCCGCCTGGTGCTTCTCCATTTGGCACGGCGTGGCGTGCTCTTTGGCGGTTCCACCTCTCCGGCCTTATTGAGCAGAGGCAGCATTGTCATAGAACACGTGGCCCGCATGGAGGAGTAAGTAGGGCCAGCAGGAGGAGGGAGGGGGGGTCCCTTGGTTTGGGAGAAGGATAGATATCTCTGAGGGAATTACTGGAGTCCCAAACCAACCCCCCATGGCTTCCCCCTCACTGCAGCCCCTCCACGGGAGCCGCATGTGCCCAGGAAATCCTGCAGGATTTGGGCCTGAGCCCAGAGGCCTCCGATGTGGAGCTGGTGCAACGTGTATGCACGGCCGTGAGCACGCGGGCCGCCCAGCTCTGTGCAGCCGCCTTGGCTGCTGTCCTGGCTCGTCTCCAACACAGCCGTGAACAACAGAGGCTCCAGGTGGCTGTAGCCATTGGCGGCCGAGTTTTTGAACAGCACCCCAGGTATTGTAAAAACACGATCTGGTGTGTGTGGTGGGGGTTGGGGGGGGAAGAGCAGGTAGCCTGAACACGTGTGTGACACACCCAGAGGAATGGGCTAGAATGACCTGTGGATACAAGCAGCCATGCTTGAGGGGGTTGAGGGCTGTCATCCTAGCCATTCAGGAGGCTGAGATCTTGAGGATCAGGGTTCAAAGCCAGCCCAGCTGGGAGAGTCTGTGGAACTCTTATCCCCAACAAATCACCAAAAAGTCAGAAATAGAACTGTGAAGGCTGGGAGTGTGGCCTAGTGGTAGACGGCTTGCCTAGCATGCATGAATACCTGGGTTCCATTCCTCAGTACCACATACACAGAAAAAACAGGAAGTGGTGCTGTGGCTCAAGTGGTAGAGTGCTAGCCTTGAGCAAAAGCAGCTCAGGAACAAGTGCTCAGGTCCTGAGTTCAAGTCCCAGGACTACCCATCCTCCTTCTCTCCCCCCCACCCCCCAAAAAAAGCAATCCAAGCAGAGTAGGGGACCCACTGAGGACCCTGTCGGTGGGGAGTGATCAGGAGACATCCAGGGAGAGACAAGATGCTGCTTTTGATTTGTGGGTGGCAGGGAGAGGACCACTGCGAGTACTAGGTAGAAAATGTATAGCACACATTCAGGCAGGAGTTGTTACAGAGCTCAGGCCCTGGGGGTCAGGTGCCCAGATGCCAAGCTTGGCATATTCTCGGTGTGTGTCTGTCTAGGTTCCATGGCATCCTCCAGGACATGGTGGTGCTCTTAGCTCCAGACTGTGACGTGTCCTTCGTCCCCTCTGTGGATGGCGGTGGCCGGGGTGTGGCCATGGTGACAGCCGTGGCCGCTCGCCAGACTGCTCAACGCCGCCTGCTGGAGGAGACGCTGGCACCCTTCCGGTTGAGCCGTGAGCAGCTGGTAGCGGTGCAGACGCAGATGCGGGAGGCCATGGCCAAGGGGCTCCGGGGAGAGGCGTCGTCCCTCCGAATGTTGCCCACCTATGTCCGGGCCACCCCAGATGGCAGCGGTGAGCACTGCGCTGTAGAGTCCTGAGAGTCCCTATGGGCGCTGTGTCCTGACACTGAGGCTTTCTGCCCCACAGAGCGAGGGGACTTCCTGGCATTGGACCTGGGGGGCACCAACTTCCGAGTCCTCCTGGTCCGTGTGACAGAAGGGGGTGCACACATCATCAACCACGTCTACTCCATCCCCGAATGTGTGGCCCAGGGCTCTGGGCAGCAGGTACACAACCGCTCAGGCCCGGATAGCCGAGGTGGGGTACAGCTAGGATGGGGCCCTGCCTGACCTGTGACCACCCCCCCACAGCTGTTTGACCATATCGTGGACTGCATTGTGGACTTCCAGAAGCAGCAGGGCCTGAGCGGGCAGAGCCTGCCCCTCGGCTTCACCTTCTCCTTCCCCTGCAAGCAGCTGGGTCTGGACCAGGTAAGGCCAGGCCCTCCACCAAGAGATGCCTTAGGCTTGGCAACGTTTCTCCCTGCTTCTAACAAGGGGCTGAAAAGCCGAGCTCCAGGAGCTCATGTCTGTCATCTTCAGTGGGTTGAGATCGGAAGATGGAGGTTCAAAGCCAGCTTGGACAGGAAAGTCTATGTGATTCTTATCGCCAATGAACCACTGTACAGTCAGAAGCAGAGCTGTGGCTGAAGTGGTAGAGTGCTAGCCTTGAGTGAAAAAGCTAAGGGACAATGCTCAGAGGCCTTGAGTTCAAGCCCCAGTGTGTGTGTGTGTGTGTGTGTGTGTGTGTGTGTGTGTGTGTAGCTTGAGCTCAAAGCCTGGGCTCTGTCTTTTATTTTGCTTTTTCTTTTCCTTCCTTCCTCCCTCCCTGTCTCAACCTCCCCTCTTTCTCTTTCTCTTTCTCTTTCTTCTTTTCTTTCTTTTTACCAGTCCTGGCACTTGAAACACAGGGCTTGGGCAGTGTCCCTGAGCTTCTTTTGCTCAAGGCTAGCACTCGACAACTTTAGTCATAGTGCCGCTTTCAGCTTTTTCTGTTTATCTGGTAGTGAAGAGTCCAGTCCAGGGTTTGATGCATGCTAGGTAAGCACTCAACCACTGAGCCCCATTTCCCAGCCCCTTATTTAGCTTTTTCATTCAAGGCTGGCACTCTACCACTTGCGCCACACCTCTACTTTTGGCTTTATTTTTGCTGGATCATTGGAAATAACAGTCCCACAGACTTTCCTGCCCAGGCTGATTTGAAACCATGATTCTCACATCTCAGCTTCCTGAGGAGTTGAGACAACAGGCGGGAATCACTGGTGCCTGGCTTTAATCATTCTTAACAGGTGTCTTCACAGACTTGGGGACATGAGGCAGAAGACGAGGCTATGGACAGATAGGGCAGAAAAAGTGAGGGCTATAAGTCAGGGATGGTCTTCTCCAGGATTGGAGAAGCACAGAGGGGGTTCATTCTTCCTTCACCCCATGCAGGGCGTTCTCCTGAACTGGACGAAAGGTTTCAACGCATCTGACTGTGAGGGCCGAGACGTGGTGTGTCTGTTGCGGGAAGCCATCAGGCGCAGACAGGTAGGAACTCTTGCCTCTGAGGGGGGCTTGAGTGGAGGGGGAGAATGGGGGTTGGCAAGCCTAGAGGGGAGGGAAGTGTCATCTGTTTCCTAAGATGGGGGCTCTTTCTAATAGAGACCTCTGGGTCCAGCACTGGTTGCCATGACGACCATGTTGCCTGGCAACCAGCAGCATCTTTTTTGTGTGCAGGCAGTGGAGCTACATGTGGTGGCCATTGTCAATGACACGGTGGGGACCATGATGTCCTGTGGCTATGAGGATCCCTGTTGTGAGATGGGCCTCATTGTTGGTGAGAGCTGAGTCCTTTCCTACCCCTACTACCTGATAATTCGCTGCTTCCTGTTGATTCCTCTGACTGTGTGTGTGTGTGTGTGTGTGTGTGTGTGTGTGTGTGTGATCCTTCCTGTCTGAGACAACGGCTATACTGGGCTGGCAGTGTCAGCTACCCCACTCAACAGCCATTGATTCTTTCTGAGCCTCAACTTGTCCGTCTGGTGAATGGATCTCTGCTGTAGAATGCCACGGCCATGCTTGCTTTATTGCTTTTACCTGAGTGGCAAACCACTGGGGCCTCAACTTCTCCATCTTAGATACAGGGAGAGACTATGCCTATCATGGGGTCACTGGGGTGGGATGAAGCAGGGGCAGGTAACAAAATGAGGCATGGTGCCAGACTGCCGGTGCATCGTGGTGTTTGAAATTGGGGGGTGGAGTAATGTTTGAGGGTTCATCAGACAGTCTAAGATTCGAGGTCTTTATTAAGCCCATACTTTGGGGGCCAGCTGGCAGCTGGAGAAAGAGACAGAAAGGAACAAAGAAGTAGAGGGCTGCTTGCCTAGAACTGACCTTGGGGACAAGGGAAAGGAGGGGTAGGTGGTGACCCTTAAAGGATCTGACTCTGAGCTCACACCAAACTCCTTAGGAGACTGAGGTTTGAAGCCAGCCCCAATCAGACAGAACTGTGAGACTCTTATCACCAAGTAACGAGCAAAAAAAAACCACCCCAAAACAAAACTAGAAGTGGAGCTGTGGCTCAAGAGATAGAATGTCAGCCTTGAGCATAAAAAGAGCAGAAGGCCCTGAGTTCAAGCCCCACAAGGAGAGGGGGAAGGGAGGAAGAGGAGGGATGGCAAGAGAGAGAACTGTCTTTGACTCCACATGTAGGTCAACGTTTGAAACAGAAGCCTTCATGGACGAGGTTCAGCGAGGTTCTTAGGTAGAGGGCAGGCTACCATGGGCAAGAATTTCTTGAACACAGGGCTTGGCACAGGGAGGTGTGCAGGTAAACTATGGGATGGAGGAATTTCAAATTTCCAAGACTAGCACTGTACAGGAGAAGGTAGGAAATATATTTTATTGGTTTCATCTTTCTTTTCCCTTTTGGTGCCCATACTAGAGCTTGTACTCAGGGCTTGGTCTCTGTCCCATACCTTTTCCCTCAAGGCTGCAGCTCTACTACTTGGCCCACATCTCCACTTCTGCCTTTTTGGTGGTGAATCAGAGATAAGAGTCTCATGGACTTTCCTGCCCTCGTTGGCTTTGAACTGTGATCCTCAGATCTCAGCCTCCTGAGTAACGAGGATGACAGGCGTGAGCCACCCTCCCCCAGCTTCAGGGGAAGGAGTTGAATGTGGGGACACGGAGCAGGGTGTGAGGCAGAATTTTGTCATTCAGGGGCAGGAAGAGCCTGGGAGAGGGGATGGGGGGTCTTTGTCTGCTTCAGTACATGGCCGCCACCCTGTCTGCAGGGACCGGAACGAATGCTTGCTATATGGAAGAGCTCCGAAACGTGGCCAGTGTGCCCGGAGATCAAGGCCGCATGTGTGTCAACATGGAGTGGGGTGCCTTTGGGGACGACGGCTCACTGGGCTCGCTGGGCACCAGTTTTGATGTGAAGGTAGACCAGGCATCCATCAATCCGGGCAAGCAGAGGTAGGCTGGGAATCCTGGGCAGGGGTGGCTAGCACTGATGGGGTCCCGTGGCTTGTGCAGAGACTCACACAGCTTTCCTCATGCAGGTTTGAGAAGATGATTAGTGGTATGTACTTGGGAGAGATTGTCCGCCATATTCTCTTGCATTTAACCAGCCTTGGAGTTCTCTTCCGGGGCCAGGAGACCCAGCGCCTTCAGACCAGAGATATTTTCAAGACCAAATTCCTCTCTGAGATCGAAAGGTACCTCAGGCTTGACTGAAAAGGAGGCCGGGTCGGGGAGCCCATTCTAGAGGGTAAACTGGGGAGATCATGTCTATAATCCTAGCGGCTCAGGAGGCTGAGAGCTGACGATTGCAATTCAAAATCAGCCCGGGGCAGAAATGTCTATGAAACTCTGATCGCCAATGAACCATTAAAAAGCTGAAAGTGGAGCTGTGGCTCAAGCGGTAGAGTGCTACACTTGAGTAAAAAACACCAAAGGACGACACTGGAGCCCGAGTTCAAGTCCAGTCCTGCCACTAACAAAGCAAATCAAAACAACAATCTCCCTCAAAACTAGGGGATGCTGTGCGAGAAAGAAGGTGAGCTCATTCAAGGACCCATATTTCTGTATTCTGTTCCTTCCTGGTCCCCAGTGACAGCCTGGCCCTGCGGCAGGTCCGAGCCATTCTGGAGGCCCTGGGACTGCCCCTGACATCTGATGATGCTTTGATAGTCCTGGAGGTGTGTCAGGCTGTGTCCCGGAGGGCTGCCCAACTCTGCGGGGCCGGAGTGGCAGCTGTGGTGGAGAAGATCCGGGAGAACAGGGGCCTGGAGGAGCTCGCGGTCACCGTGGGAGTGGACGGGACCCTTTACAAGCTGCATCCTCAGTGAGTGTTGTGCATGGATGGGCCCGGGAGGCGGGATGGCACCCTGGAGAGCGGAGCCAGGTGAGGCCTGGCTTGGTCAGGGACCTGACAGGCGTGGCCACGGACCTGGAGGCCATGTAAGGCTTGGTCAGGGGCCCTGCAGACGTGGGCAGATCCCAGAAGGTGTGGCAGAAGCCCGAGGAGGTGTGGCCAGTCCTGGCTGGTCTTGGGCCTAGGAGGCGTGGCCAAAGCCTAGGAGGCGTGGCCAAGGCCTAGGAGGCGTGGTCAGGGCCTAGGAGGCGTGGCCAAGGCCTAGGAGGCGTGGTCAGGGCCTAGGAGGCGTGGCCAGGGCCTAGGGGGTATGGCCAGGGCTCGGGAGGCGTGGCCATCTGAGTCTGGCTGGTCACAGGCTCACCATCCCTTTTCCCTCCCAGCTTTTCTAGCTTGGTGGCAGCTACAGTGCGTGAGCTGGCTCCTCGTTGTGTGGTCACCTTCCTCCAGTCGGAGGACGGGTCTGGCAAAGGGGCAGCTCTAGTCACTGCCGTTGCCTGTCGCCTTGCCCAAGAGGCCCAAGTCTGAGGAAATCTCCAAGGAACCACAGCACAAGATCTGGGGTTCAAGCTGTCCCTCAGCCATGCTCCCAGACCAGACACTCCCGTGTGTGTGTGTGTGTGTGTGTGTGTGTGCGTGTGTGTGTGTGCGTGTGTGTGAGACCCCTCTATGGCCATCAGTCCCTTGTGCCCTGACTTTTTCTCCCCCCCCCCCCCCCCCCCCCCCCCCGCCCAGGAGAAGCAGCACACTTGGGTTAGCAATATATATATATAATTTATTTACATTCACGTCTGCTAAAATCCCTATGCGCCCCCGGCGGCTGGGCAAGGCTGTGTACATAAGGCCAAGTATAAGTGCACGAATGCACTTAAGACAGAGTCAGGACACAAGCTCCACACAACAGGCCCCACTGGAGGGGGTAGAGGGGCTACCGGCCAGCCCCAAGAACGGCACACACACTCCCGCCATTGTACAGCCCGGGACTCTCGTTTGCATATTCACACGCCCCCCTGCCCCGCCGGGCAGGGCACCTCGAGGCTGGGGACAGAGGAGAATCAGGGAAGGAAGTCATTGGGTGTCCCTGGACGGATGGGTGGGTGGAGAAGGGTAACGTATGGATCCACACTGGGCATGAGAGAGGTGAGTGCCCTCTGGCACACAGCATGTGGTGGTGAGACGTGGGGGGGGGTGCAGGGGAGATGAGCACACAAGCGTGTGCTTGTGTGGTGATTGTGTGCCTGAATTGAGGGGCCACCCCCTGTCTGGCTGAGGCCCTTGAGCCCTCAGGCTTGGAGCTGGGCCCCACAGATGCACCCCTTACCCAGCAGGCACAGAAATGTTTGCATAAGGGCCCAGCTTAGGCAGGAGTCTGGGGACCAAGCCTCAAGCCTGGGGTGTGCGTGCATGCCCGTGCGTATGTGGGGACAGGAGAGGTAGCAACACACGTGTACACACACACACACACACACACACACACACACACACACACACACAGATGGGCTGGACCCGGCCCAGGCTCCAGGCACTGTCTACCCTGGGCCCTCAGGGCCGGGGTAGATTGTGAGAAGGTGGCCATACCAGGCAGGCCATGAAAAGGATGGAGTTCGGGCAGGGTCTGGAGGCAGCGTGAAGGGACAACCTGGGCCAGGAGGGAGCCTGTCCAAGAAGCTCTCCTTAGCGTCGGGGGGTAGGGCCCCTGCCCGGCTTTTTGTTTTTTGTTTTTGTTTTTGTTTTTTTGCCTGTCCCTGGCAGGTGCCAAAGCTGGTGAGAGTGTAGGCGGTACAGGCCTAGCTGGCTTCAGCACTCGGCCTCAGATACGGTGAAGAGGCCAGCGTCTGGCTGGCCCAGTCCGGCCACTGCTGCGGCAAGCTGGCTGAGGTTACCGTTGGGAAAGTGCCGGGCCTCCCACAGATTGAGGATCATGGCTGTGGGGCTGGGCTTGGAGGCAAAGAAGCTGAGATGGCTGAGGAGAGAAGAGGAGGCCTGTCAGAAGCCCCGCCCCCAACCCATGCTGCCACCTCCTGTCCCCAGCCTGACCACCCTAGCCACTAGCGGACATGGTCCAGGCTCTAACGGGCCTTCCTGTCTACTCCACCTCCGGAGCCCTCGAACCCCTCCCTGCCCGTCTCCCACTCACCTGTCCAGGTGGAGTTTCTGGGCTAGAGTCCGCCAGTCGGCACCCCGACTGCAGGGCGGGTCCAAGCTGGAAATGATCTTCTGCCGAATGAGGAAGGGAATCTTGAAGGCACTGGGGCCCACCAGGGCTGGGACCCCCCCTTCGTTCTCCAGGGCCAGCAGTTCAGAACACCTGGTGTCCTGCAGCGGTGGGAGACAGAGGGAAATGGCTGTGAGAACTCTGTCCCCACGGGAGGGACCACTTCAGAAGCCAGGGATGGAGGTGGGGGGGTGGGGGGGACAGAGCCCTGGGTACCCCTGTTATCTACAGCGATGCAGCCAATGAGCAAGGAACCCCCTCCCCAATTCCCTTGCCCTCCCTTTCCACCTCCCTCCCCGTCTCATTCCACCACCTTGTGCCAACCTCCCACTACCTGCTTCTTTCTGCTTACTACCCACGTTCAGGAAAGCCCTGTCCTACATGCTGAGTCCCCCAGGCCCCAGGGAAGAAGTCCTCAAGGAAATCCTGCCCCCCCACCCCCGCCCCTCCTCCTCCTGCTATACTTTCCTCCTCCGCTTCCTGCAACTTGCCAGAAGGAGGGTGCACAGCAAGAAAGCACGGTAGGTCCCTGTATGTGTATATATATATATATGGTGCTTCTAGGAGGGGAGGGATGGGAGGGTGCACAGCAAGAAAGCACGGTAGGTCCCTGTATGTATATATATATATGGTGCTTCTAGGAGGGGAGGAATGGGAGGGTGCACAGCAGGAAAGCACGGTAGGTCCCTGTATGTGTATATATATATATATGGTGCTTCTAGGAGGGGAGGGATGGGAGGGTGCACAGCAAGAAAGCAGGGTAGGTCCCTGTGTGTGTGTGTGTGTGTGTGTGTGTGTGTGTGTGTGTGTGTGTGTACTCACCTTGGTGATGTTGAAGTTGATGTTGAAGCTCTGGCCCTCGCCCTCCACCTGCCACACCCACACCTTGCAGGCCAGGTCGCTGGCGCTGGGGTGGACCCGCTCTAAGGTGAAGGTGCAGTGCAGGTACTGCTGTGTGCCATTCCAGATGTGGTAGAAGGGGATCTCCTGGGGATGGAGAGGCGGGGTTACCGATGCCCCCCCCCCCGCACTGGTGCCCTTGCAGTATAGGCCCAATGCCCAACCTCACCTGGTAGCTGACCAGGAGTTTGCTCTTCCACAGGGAACTAGCCACATCGTGGATGGACAGACGCAGGTTGTGGTAACTGTCCTTGAAGTGCAGGACTCGTGGCTCTTGGATTAACTGTCCGCCCAGCTGTTTTTCCAGCTGTACCACCTCCTGCAGCCATCGGGGAGCGGGGGGGGGTGCATGAAGGCTCTCCCCTCTGCACCCCCCACCCCAGCGTACATCACGGTCATGCCAGAGAGGAGGGCTACCTTGAGCGCATCGTGGGTGTCGTGCAGGCAGTAGACCCGGATGTTGTACTCCAGGGAGGTGCAGGCCAGGGGCGCGAACAGGAGGAGCTTGAGGCGCTTGGCCGCAGCCACGCTCAGGGCCTCCCCCACCAGGGCGAAGCGGCCCAGCTGCTCAGTGAAGACATAGCAGGCGCCCGCTTCCAGCTGGCAGTAGTACAGCTGCGAGGGCAACTCTTCACCCAGGTGTAGCACGTCCTGTGGGCCGGGACCCCACGTGTCAGAGCCCCTCCGTGACCAACCTGAGGCTCTTACAAGAAGCTGGGCACTGGGCGGGGCCTCACGCCTGGCATCCTAGCTACTCAGGAGGCTGAGCGCTGAGGATCGAGGTTCAAAGCCAGCCTCCAAGTGAACCAAACCAGAAGTGGAGCTGGAGTTCACAGGGTAATGAAAAAGCTCAGGGACAGCACCCAGGCATTGAGTTCAAGCCCCAGGACACACACACACACACACACACACACACACACACACACACACACAGTAGTCAGAGACTGGGAAGGGATGGCGTGGCCTCTGGAGCTGGCCCCACTCACCTCCCATGTGCCCTCGCATGACTGCTTTTTGAGGCGCAGGCTCCAGCTATCCGGGCTGGGCTCCCCACAATGATCCATGGTGAGGATAACCGGCCTTGTGAGCAGGACGCCTGGAGGCCCGCAGCTTACAATGGGACTCAGCAGGGTCTGACAGCCGGCTAGGGGCAACCTCAAGTGAGGAATACGGGTGGGGAGGGAAAGACGTCAGAGGCCCATCCTGAAGTCCAAGGAGTGTGTGTGGGGGGGTAGGGGGTGCCCCCACAGGACCCCGGGGTTGGGTGGGCACAGGGATGGCTCCTCCCTCCACCCTCCTCCCGGCCGTGGGGGAGCAGGGCCACACCTCACGTCCTCGGGCTTGTGCAGCGTCAGGTATATCTCGTAGATTTTGCCTCGGGGGATGGCATCTGGGGGAATGAGGAGGCTGATTCCTGAGAAGGCAGGAGGGAGAAGAGGTTGACGCACAGTTTCTCAGTTTCTCCAGCAGCCCTGCCCCAGCCCTGAACTCATGGCTTAACAGTTCTGGGTCGTCTGCCCTCCATTCATTCCCTTTCTCCTGACCCTTTGGGGTCTTGTCCACTCTCCGTTACAGTCCCTCTGTCTGCACATGGGGCTTGGTCTTTTACAGCCCCGTGGACTTGGAACCTAAACGTCAAGAGGGGCTCTAAGCTCCTGCCAACAGCAGCTGTGAGGTGGGCGGGCTGGAATATCACGACAGCCATGTGTCACATAAGGACATTCTGCATGCAGCCAACCCACAATACATGTCTGTCATCTTAGGCTTTCAGGAGGCTGAGATCTAAAGATTGCAGTACGAAATGAACCCTGGACACAACAGACCATGGCTTTTTTTTTTTTAAACTGGTCGTGGGGCTTGAATTCAGGGCCTAGGTGAACACTTTACCACTTGGAGCTTACAGCACCATTTCCAGTTTTTCTGGTGGCTCATGAAAGATAAAAATCTCCCCACCTTTCCTGCCCGGGCTGGCTTTGAACTAGGCCCCTCAGATCTTAGCCTCTTGACTAGTTAGGATTATAGATTCGAGCCATCAACCCCTAACCCATGAGACTCTGAACTCCAATTAACCAGCACAAATCTGGAAATGTAAGCATGGCTCAAGTAGTACAGCTCCAGGCTTGAATGCAAAAGCTAATGAGAGTGTAAAGCTCTGAGTTCAAGTCCCAGTCTGGGGCGCGCGCGCACACACACACACACACACACACACACACACACACATTGTATCTCCTGGTGCCAGCACAGTTTTCTGGGTTTGTTACAATATTCACAGGAGGGACAAGTTGTCTAACAGTAGATGTCTCAGGCTGTGTCACACCAGGAGGGGACACGTGACTGTGTCACACAAGGCTGCTGCCCTTACAACCTGGTGTTGTTATTGCTAGTGGCGATTTCAGAGATTGGGGTGTGAATGCTTGCAGGGGGGCGGGGGGGGCAGTACAAGCACCTTCCTGCTTTCCTTAAGTGCTCAGGAGGCCAGGAAAGCAGAGGCCTGGCAGGCTGTCACTGTCTGCCCGCCTTCTCCATTAGAGTTGACAGGTGCCATCACACCTCACTGTCCTAAAGCCCCAGAAGGGTTCATTATCAGAGGGGGAACACAAGGCCCAGCCTGCAGAGCTGTCAAGCCAAGACCCCTAAAGGAGAAGGTGCAGATGAGCTGGACGAGCAACACAGGGGCCCCATCCATCTGTGCAGGGGGTACAGATACAGCTGGGGGGTATGGAGGCCCCACAGTGGCTGCCACGGCAGTGGCCACAGCAGCTGGCCAGCAGGGCAAAAATCCTTTGCCTTGTCACGTGGGCTTTGCAGGGAGCCCGGATGGAGCTGAGGCAGGGGGAGATGGGAACTGAGCTAGATTCATATCATGATTTGGGGGGAGGGCTAGGAATGAGAGAAAGGGGTGTGGTAGCTTGGGCCAGTGAATGCATGGAGGACAGACAAGATGCAGAACTTGCTGAGAAGGGGCTGGATGTGTGGCATGAGTCTGAGAGGGCAATGAGGAAAACCCAGGGTCCAAGGTGACCCCCCAGGGCCCATTTCTGACTTCCTGAGGGTGCTGTCTGGGGAAAGCCGAGGAGGAGGCAGCTTGTTGATGGGGGGAGCGTGGAAGATGGTTCTGTTTTAGGCCCAGGGATCTTGAGGTACTGTGAGACATCCAGATGGCAGTGCCCAAGAGGCAGCTGGGTGAGTGGTTCTGGCACAGGGAGCTGTAGTCTGGGGTTGGATGAGGGGGAGGGATTGGCACAGATGCGGCGATTAACGCTGTGCTGTTGCTGCTACCAACACCGACGCCGCAGACGCCACCACTGCCATGGCACCATGGGTGAGCTCTCTGGAGAAAATGGTGCCACCGGTAGAGAGCTTGGAGAAACACATTAAGGTACCTGGAGCAGCCAGAGTAAGGCCAAGAAATTGGGGGCATATGGAATCACCTGAAATTGAGGGCATCATAGAAAATTTCAGGGCAGTGGCCAGCCTCACCAGAGCCTGTGGTTTCTCTGCACCCTAGGGGAAGACCCCTGGGTTCTCTAGCGTCTTGGGAACCTGGGATGTTGGGCAGAGACAGGTTGCAGTGGGGACCCCAAGGGTCTAGGCTGTGCTGTGTCTGTCTCTCCATTTGTTTGGAAGTTCCTCCATGGGTCTGGGCCCAACAGAGCCCAGCAGGAATAAATGTGTGCAGGAATAATTGAATAAAAGCCAGGTGCTACTTAGGAGTGTGAGATCTGAGGATTATGGTTCAAAGTCAGCCTGGGAAAGAAAGCCTGTGGGTGTCTGTCTGTCTGTCTCTTTGCTAATGGGGTTTGGCTGTTGTCCCTGAGCTCTTTTGTTCAAGCCCTCTACCACCTTGAACCACAGCGCCACTTCCAGTTTTCTGGTGGCTAATTAGAGAATCTCACCAACTTTTCTGGCCAGGCTGGCAGAAAATCTGCAATCTGGCAAGATCTGCAGTCCTCAGATCTCAGCTTCCTGAGTAGCGAGGATGACAGGCCACCAGTGCCTGACCCCACGAGACTTATCTCCAAGGAACCACCAAAAAAGGCCCAAAGTAGAACTAGCCTTGAGCGCAAAAGCTCAGGGACCCTGAGTTCAAGCTCGAGAACCAGCACAATAAATAAGTAAGTAAGCATGAAATGAGTAAAACTTGCATCCAGGGGTAGCAGACAGAAGCCAGCTCTGGCCACTCACCGGGTTCCATTGCCCCTGGCTGGCTATTTGGGGTACGTGGGGTGACCCCCCCCCCTGAAGGGAAGCAAGAGGCAATGTGGGTCTCTCCTACCTGTGTTAGGGAGCATCAGCCGGCCTCCAAGGAAGTTGAAGGTCCCGTAGGCCATGTTGCTGGTCCCTCGGGGCAGGGAGCGGAAGTAGTTTTGGGTGGAGAGGCGGGAGACGAAGTCTTCCGCCTCAGAGGTGGGCGAGCTGTGGTGCAGAGTATGGCGGCCTCCACCCAGAGGGCTGAGCAGGTGTCCATTGGTGAGCTGGAACTTGGGGCTGGACCCGTCCTGCCGGGGACACAGGCTACCCTGGTATGTAGTGGTGGTGGTACTTAGGTCTGGCTGGATGGTGAGTAGGTGGGGATTGTCTACAAGGACAAAGGCAAGGGCTTAGAGACCGCCATTTCTTCCTTCCCTCCTTCCTTCCTTCCTTCCCCAGTCCTGGGGCTTGAACTTAGGGCCTGGGCGCTATCCCTGAGCTCTTCAGCTCTACCACTTTGAGCCACTTCTGGTTTTCCTGACTGGGTTGGGCTTCAAAACACGATCCTCAGCTCTCAGCCTCCTCAGTAGCTGGGATGACAGGCGGGGGTCCCCGGGTGCCTGGCTTGGGAGCGGCCCTTTGATGTGGGGTCTCAGGGAGGGGTGCTGACACCAGGCCCCCCCCCACCCCGCTCACCGGTTTTGCTGGGTTTGATGCTGACGGGCTGGAAGCCTGAGGTAAGGATGGAAGAGTCAGCCACATCTGAGTCCAGTCCCTCCTTCTTCCGGCAATAAATGAGGACGAGAACCAGCAAGAGCAGAACGAGGCACACGGCCACGGCGATCAGGCCCACGTAGAGGGCCACGTCCTCAGGGCCCGAGGCGGCTGTAGGAGAGGAGGGGCCTTGAGAGAGGCGGGGTGCAGGGGGGTGGGGAGAGATGAGGGCTCCATCCATGTTCAGAGGAGCCCCCATTCCTCCTAGGCATGCCTCAGGGAATGGAGAAGGGGGGTACCACCTCCCCCAGATAGGCAGTGGGGCCCCAGGGACTCTCAGGATTCCCAAAGTGAGTAGTTTGAGGATGACCCGAAAGGATTTGGTGTTGAAAACTCTGTGCCCGGTGTGGCAATGTCAGAGGTCTATGTGACCACTGTTCTCATGGGACCCCCAGCAAGTCCTGTCGACAGGGTTCTTATGAAAGAGGAAGAAAAAAACCAGGTACCAGTCACTCACACCTGTAACCTCAGCTATTCAAGGGGCTGAGGCGTGAGGATTTCAAGTTCGAAGCCAGCCTGGGCTGGAAAGTCTATGACTTCAATGAGCCACAAAAAAGCAAAAAGTGGAGGTGTGGCTCAAGGGGTAGTGCCCTAGCCATGAATTAAAAAGCTAGGGGACAGCGTCCAGGCCCTAAGGTCAAGCTCTAGTACTGATATGCACACACACACACAAACACACACACACAGCGTGCAAGACTAGCTTCTTTCTAGTCTCCCTGCCACAGAATGACAGAGCTGCAGGCACCCTCACAGAATCAGCATCACACCTCTAAAATGGGGAGCTAAATAAACCTCCTCTCTTTAGGAGGCGCCCGACTTCAGGTGTCTCATGATAGCCCCGGAAAGCAGACACATGCACGGGGCATCTATTTCCCGTGTGGTTGTAGGCCAGCGTTCCCTTGCCCAGAGCTGAGTGAAGGTGGGAGGCGGGGAGGTATTGATTTTGTGCATCATGGAAGAAATTGTCTATCAGAAAAGAATGGACACAGATAATTAGGTTTTTAATTGAAAGAATGGAGGAGGGTGTGTGTGTGTGTGTGTGTGTGTGTGTGTGTGTGTGTGTGGTGGGCGAGGGAAGAGAGAGAGAACTACCCCCACAGAGATCTTTAATTGTTAGTTATGGCCTTGTAATTAACAGGCCCCACAAGGCTGGCACAAACCCAGAACCAGGAGTGGGGGGGGGGGTGGAGGGGAATGGGTGTACTGCGGGGGAGGTGCTGGGATCAGCAGATGGGTGTGTAAGAGGCTGTCTTAGGAGGGGTGGGCAAGTCCCTAAGACTCTAATCTCCACCAGAAAGCCAGAGGTGGAGGTGGAGCTTAAGCCTCAGTGGTGCCCGCCCCCCATAAAAGCAGACTCCCCCCACATCCCGGGACAGACAGGACTCACTGTGCACGCAGAGGTCGCTGGTACAGTTCCGGGTGTCCAGGTCAGCACCCCGGCACTCCTCGCCTCCGTTGCGGGGCGCGGGGTCCGAGCACTCCCGGCTCCTCCAGTGCGTACAGTCGAGCCCACAGGCTGACCACTTGCTCCACGGGCTCCAGCTACCGTCCACTAGACGAGACACAGACACAGGCAGAGAGGAGACGGCCATCAACCCCAGGAAGTCAGCCCAGAGGAGACTGCCAGAGTGGCCCCACTGGGCGTCTGGACGGAGCAGGATGAGCTGGACGGGACCTGGGTTCGAGGCCAGGGCCATCTCTGGTGTCCACCAGCGCCCTCTAGTGTGTCCACTGGTCTGGATGTGACACATGCTAATGGTGGGGTGGCTCGATGATGCCCCTGCTCCGGGACCCTTCTTGTCCCAGACCCGGGCAGCGTCTGCAGCCCAAGTCCAGCCCTAGACTCTGTCCTCGGCTTCGCTTTAGACCCTGTGACTTGGCCCCGATGGTGGCCACTGACTGAGCGCAGGTCGTACCCCGTTCCCTCAGACCGAGCCTGGCCGTGCGTGGCGGGCAGGTGTGATGGCGTCATGGCGGGGTGGGAGCAGGCTGGTGGGCACGGAGATGGCGTGGTGAGGAACGATGCGGGAGGCAGAGGCCGCTGGTACCTGGGCACAGGGTGGCGCAGGCTGTTTTCTGGACATTCTGCCCCTCACAGAAGGCACCCCCGTTGAGAGGCGCCGGGTTGGTACAGCTCCGGCTCCGTTTCTGCCAGCCGCGCCCACAGCTGGCACTGCAGACGGACCACTCCGTCCACGTCGACCACCCACCGTTCACTGGGCGGACAGAGAAGGACTGGGGTCAGGGAGTGGGGGGGGCTCCAGAGGACAGGGCCTGGGGGCCGAGGGCATGGAGCTGCTGGGCCCCGGGTGAGGAGAGGGGCCCAACCTGTGTTTCCCCGCCTGCGGAAATTCTGCAGAGGCCCTGGACCCCAGTTTCCCAGAAACTCTGGCTGCTTTCTTCTTTTGGCTGGCCCCGGGGCTTGAACACTGGGCCCTGGGCGCTGACCTTGAGATCCCTTTTGCTCCAGGCTGGCACTCTACCACTTTGAGCCATAGCGTCACTTCTGGCTCATTAACCGGACGTAAGAGTCTCACAGTCTTCCCTACCCAGGCTGGCTTCGAACCCTGATCTTCACATCTCGCCTCCTGAATCGCTAGGCATGAGCTTACTGGCACATGGCTCTGCCTGTTTTTTGAGGGTGTCAGGGATTACGTGGCCCTATCTTCCATTTTGGGGACTCACCTATATCACCTCCTCCTGCTCACAGGAGGCCTATGCCAGATGGCCTGTACCAGCTATCCACCCCCCCACCCCTAATTGTCCCCCACAACCTCTGCTTGTCCTTGCTAGTCAGGCCACAAGCTGGCGAGCCTGGCCACGGTTCCACGCACCCCCCCCCCAATCCCTGCTTTCTCTGAGGCCACCTCGGGGTGGCCGAGGGCCTCACCGTAGACGATGACCGCGGCCGAGGCACTCCGGCGACGGGCCACAATGTTTTTGGCGACACAGGTGTAGTTGGCCGTGTCCGCCAGGCGTGCCTGTCGCACCACCAGGCTGTGTTCTCGGGTGATGTATACATTGGGGTCCAGAGATGGGTCCACGAGCTCCTCATTCCGCAGCCACTCCACCTATGCGTGGGGCAAGCCAGGTCACTGCACTGCTTGCCCTGCCCGGATCCGGGGGGGGGGGGGGTCCCCTGGGGTGGACCTGCGCATGCGCACACAGGATCCTCGGAGGCCTGGGGGGGGAGGGTCTCACCTCGGCGGGGGGGATGCCCTCGGGAGGACGGCACGGCAGCACGATGCCCTGCTCCAGGGACACCTCCTTGGCTAGTGGCTCCTGCTCGAAGTTCTTTCGTAAATCTGGAAGAACAAAGCAAGCCTGGCGTGCTGTCCCCTGTTCTTCAAGGGCTATGATACACCATCGATTTCTGGGCTCTTTTGATGCCAGTCCCAGGGCTTGAACTCAGGGCCTGGATGTTGTCACCCAGTGGAGCCACACCTCCACTTGTGGCCTTTCTGATGCTTAATTGGAGGCATGTGGACTTTCCTATCCAGGCTGGTTTTGAACAGCGATCCTTAGATCTCAGCCTCCTGAGTAGCTAGAGTTGCAGGCGTGAGCCACAGCACCTGGCTGACTGGGTGGGGGTAGGGGGGGGGTTCTGGCCAGCCCCTCTCTTTTTTCCAGGAAGCTTGCTGCCCCCCTCTCCGGGGCTACCCCCTTCCCCCCAGCAGCCTGGCCTGGGACTCACAGGCGATGCGAATGTAGGCCTTCTGGCTCTTGGTGGTACCGGAAGAACTCCAGGCCACGCACTGGCACCAGTATTCCTCCAGCCCGAACACCTTCTCCACCTGCTGCCTCGACACGTTGATGCGGACTTCCATAGCTGGCAACCCTGGGGGGGGGTGGAAGACTGGCTAGCAGGAGGCAGGGGTTATCTAGAACCTCTCTCATTCAGACCTCTGACCCTCCAAGGCGGCACAGGGGTGCCTCCCCTGGCCTCTAGGTGGCGCTAGAGACACCAACATGTATGGCCTGGGATCCGTCTCCAAAACCTGGCAGTGTTATACTTTGTCACTTGAGGCTTAGAGTCACAAACAGAAATGTCCTTAATGAGCATTTTCATTTATTTCTTATTTATTTGTTGTTGGTGGTCATGGGGTTGGAACTCTGGGTCTGGGCGCTGTCTCTGAGCTCTTCAGCTCAAGGCCATACCCCTGAAGTCATATATAGCGCCACTTCTGCTTTTCTGGTGGTTAATTGGAGATAAAAGTCTCCAGGCTGGCTTTGAACTGCGATCCTCAGATCTCAGCCTCCTAAGTCGCTAGGATGACAGGCGTGAGCCACTGTGCCTGGCAGCATTTTCATTTATTTATGTGTTTATTTGGTACCAGTGCTGGGGTTTGAAACAGGGCCTAAGTACTGACCTTTAGCTTTTGTTGTTTTGTTCACAGCCAGTGTTCTACCATTTGAGCCACAGCTCAGTTTCTGGCTTTAATTGAAAAGTCTCATGGACTTTCCCGCCTGAGCTGGCTTTGAACCTGTATCCTCAGCTTCCTGTTCAGCCGGGATGACAGGGGCAAGCTTCACAGGTGTTCGGTAACTGGTTCTGGTTTTTAAGGACTCCAACTAGAAAGGGTGGGAGCAGACAAGCTGAGCTCTGGAGCTTTGGGGGGTCCTAGACTGCCTGCCCACTTCCCTGGAGGCCCCTGGTAGATCCTTTGGGGCCATTAACAACCTAATTACAGTCGCTGTGTCAGATGATAGACCCTGGGGACTTCTTACAGCTTCTGACATGCCAGGGTGACATCTCACTGGGGACCCCACTCTTTCCTGCTCTCACTTCTATTCTGGGAACGAGGCAGATTTGCCTTCTGGGTTTAGCACGTCCATAGCTGTTGGGTCGTTTGGGCTAGGGGTGCCAGGACTACAAGAACCAACGCTGGGCACTGGGCACAGATGGTGGTGGGAACGCTGGCTTCAGGTTGGGGGGGGGGGTCTGAGGACTCCCTCTACAGCCTGGCGTCAAATCCTTCCCCTGCTTCCAGACAGCGGAGTGTGCCAGGCCAGGCCTGCTCTCTCTCTCTGACAACCCAGAGTGTGGGGGGGAGGGTGCCAGGCCTGCCCCCCTCTCCTGGGCTGCAGCCAAAACCAGTGGCCCCAGCAGTGAGAAAACACTGTTTGCTTCCAATTTCTCCTCCTTCTGACCCCAATTTTTCTCGGGTCACTGGCTTATCAGAAAGAGAGAGAAGGCCCGCTGCCAATGTGTTTCCATTGTGAACAGAGAAATTCAATTAGGGCTGCACGGGCGGAGGAAGACCAACGCAGCTGCGTGCTGCCCCTGTTTTCTCTTGGTTTCTCCGATGTGTCTCCCCCCCCACACCCCTTCTTACCAGACCCGCCCCCCCCCCAACAGCCAGATCCCTCCAGATCTTGCAATGGGCCCTAGAAGAAGAGAACTTTCATTCATTCTGTCCCCAGGCTGGGGAGTGATCAGTAGTGGACTTCTGATTTCCCTTCTAGCATCTCCTGCCCCTGTACTCTCCACGGTACTGGCTGCATACCCCTGTGGGGTATGATGGGAGACTCCAGAACATTCTCCACTGATTTCTCTTCCCCTGGGTCGAAAGACCTATGGACAGTCCCTCTGTCCTCTATAGTGTTTGCCCTTCACACAATCCTCCTTTGGCCACCTCACACACCAGCCTGGCCACTCAACTTGGTGACAAAAATCGTTTACTAAAGTTTACCCCCTGTGGGGTGTATGGGGCCAGTGCCTTCTTTCCGGGCTTGAACTCAGGGCCTGGCTACCATCCCTGAGCTTTTTTTTTGCTAGAGCTCTGCCACTGAGCCACCGCACCACTTCCGATTTCCTGGTGGTTCGCGGAAGATAAGCATCTCACAGGCATTCCTGCCCAGGACGTGTGTATGTGCCACAGTGGGGGCCTGCTGGGTGCTTCTGGGAAGTGGCAGGTTGGTGGGGGGGGGGGCTCTGAGACCAAGCTGCACCTCTAGTTCTCACCTCAATCTGATCTGAATAACTAATCAGTTAGTTTAATACACAATAAATTATCCTCCCGGACCAGACGTGAATGCCAGCTTTCACACATTTCAAGCTTATGTGGCTTTTCCAGCCTTTGGCGTCTGTGGGAGGGGGGGAATGACACATGGGTGCTTGTCTTCTGGGGGGGTTATCTTCCTGCTCCCCCACCCTCTCACCCCCTAACAGCAGGCCATGTCATAGATCTAGGCACACCTCTGCCCATCTCTTTGCCCCGAAACAACGTAGCATAGGACAAGGAAGATTAGTCTGAAGCTTTCTCGAAGATTCCAGGCTTAGGGCTTCAAAGTCACAGGAAGGCAGGCTCCAAGCTGTGGCTTCCTATTTCCCTGTCCTTCCTTCCCTAGTGGGAGGTGACTTACCAGGTATTCAAGGTTGGCACATTGCGTGGGGTGAGAACGGAGGCGTTGTTGGGGTTCCAGCTGGGCTCGAGCCATCTCCAGGCTTCTGGCCTTCAGGAGCTGTTCACCTCTATTTAATTACTATTATTATTATTATTATTATTATTATTGGTACCAGTGTTGGGGCTTGAACTCTTGGTACTGTCCCTGAGCCTTTTCACTCAAGGATAGTGTGATACCACTTGAACCACACGTCTGCTTCAGAAGCCAGAAGAGACTCACAGATTTTTCCTGCCTGGGCTGGATTTGAACTGTGATCCTCAGATCTCAGCCCCCTGAGTGGCTGGCGGGAGGCATGGGCACCTGGCTGGCCCTCACTCACTTTGTAGCTGAGGTAACTGGGCCCAGGGAGATGGGAGGACATGCTCGAGCTCCCTTCTGCTGCAGACTCTCCCACTGGGCAAGGTGGATTCTAGAACTTTCCTCAAGCCAGGCACTGGTGGCTCATGCCCATCATCCTGGTGACTCAAGAGGCTGAGATCTGAGGCTGGTGGTTCTGAGGCAACCTGGACAGGAAAGTATGCCAAAGAACGCTAAAAGCCCAAAATGGAGCTGTGGCTCAAGTAGTAGAGCGCCAGCCTTGTGTGGAAAAAGCCAGGAACTCCAGGGTTTTTCAGCGCGTATTCAGATCGACAACGTCTGAACAGCTTTTCAAGCCACAGCCTCGCCGGCCAGACTGCCAGCCTGCCAGCCTGCCAGCCTGCATCAATTCCGCATGACCTTGCCCGTCTGGACATCTGCCTGTCCCCAGGCTCACTGCCCCATTTCAAACCTGACCCCATGCCCCCTTCCAGGGTCTTCCGTGTTCATTATTTTTGATACTGGGGATTGAACTTTTGGACCTTGTGTTTCCAAGGGGGTCACGACCTCCACTGGCACCTGTAGTCCCGTTTTCTGCTGGCAGAAAACAGAGCATCTCGCTCCCTCTCCTGGCTGCCTGGCTAGGCTGCCATTTGCCCATTTTAGGCTGACGTAGCTAAACCCACGTCACCACGCTCTGGTTCCTGGTGGAAAAGGGGTCTCTTGGATGTATCTAAAGCCACGGGTATGTGGCTTTTTTTTTTTTAAGGCCTGAGGGTGGCCATTGTTCTTGTGGCTGCCTCCCTGGCATGCCGGGAGCCCTACGAACAGTTGGTCTCTGCCCAGCTTCGCCTGGTTTGGACCTCACTGAGCTCAGGGCCACATCACCGGGTAGTCTGAAATCCCACAGGACAAGTGACATTAACACAATCCCCCGGGGGCCCCTGTCCACCAATTGCCTGACACGTGGGGCCTTCGCGTGTGCTGTGGCCTCTGACCAAATCTTGGTCCTCCTCAGAGGAGAAGTCTCCCACTGGTTGCTTCTTTTTTTTGGAGGGGGGGCAGAGCTGCATTCCTAGCATGGAGGGGGCACTCAGGGAACATGGGAATGAATGAATGCATGAATGAGTGAAAGGAATCTGGGAGGTCTGAATGCTGGGATCCTGGCTCTGAACTCCTTCCTTTTTCTTTTGTTGATCATGGGGCTTGAACTCAGGGCCTGGGTGCTATCCCGGAACTCTTTTATTTAAGGTTAGTCCTCTACCACTTGAGCACAGCTGCACTTGTGGTTTTCTGGGGATTAACTAGAATTTTAAACTCAGGGATCTGGGTGCTTTTTTGTATGTGTTTTTGCTCCAGGCTGGTGTTTTTACCACTTGAGCCACAGCTCTATTTCTAGCTTTTTCCTGGCTAATGAAAGGTAAGCGTCTCATGGACTTTCTTGCCCAGTCTGCCCTGCCCGGCCCAGTTGGGGATCGGGTACAACGCCTCTTGCCCGCCCCCCCTGCCAAGCTGGGGAGGGTGAGGCTCCAGACAAGGCCTCTGTGTCCAGACCTGGGGGCGGGGCGCAGGTTGTAGGACGCCCCCCCCCCACATTGCCTGCCGACCACAGGATGGTGGGCACAGAACTGGTTCCGTGGGGGAGGCGGGGATGCCCTCTGTCCCAGTCCACCCTCCCGCCCGCCTGCCCGCCCGCCCATCCTCACCACTGCTTCCGTCCGTGCTACGCTCGATTACATGATCCACCTGCCGTACCCACTCCCCGTTACACTTGAAGAAGATTTGCGTGGCGGGCAGGGCCTTGCACACCAGCAGTACCGGCTTGTTCTTGACAATGTACACGTCCTCCGGCTCCACCAAGAAGTGAGGAAGCAGGTCTGGGTTGGTGCCAGGAACTGGATTGCCCACGGTGGCACTCTGCTGAGCACCTGTAGCCGGGGCAGAGGTGGGAGGTGAGCCAGGCCTCCTCCAGAGGCTGCCGGGAGTGGGGGTGGAGGGGAAATGCCACCATCCTAGTCCAGCTCATGCCTGTCAGCCTACATACTCAGGAGGCTGAGGTCTGAGGATTGCGGTTCGAGGCCAGCCTGGGCAGGAAAGTCTACGAGACTCTTTATCTCCCAGGAACCAAAGCTGGAGGCAGAGCTGTGGGGCAAGTGGTAAGGCACCAGCCTTGAACATAAAAGGTAGCCAGGCTCTGAGTTTAAACTATAGTACACACACACACACACACACACACACACACACACACACACACGAAGCAAGGGTACTAGGATTGGATTGGAGATTCCAGGGCCTGGAATCACTTTCTCTCTTTGAGAGATCTGAACACGGGTTTCCTTCTGATTTTAACCCAAACTCACAAGTCAGTTGTTGCTCATGACACAGGTAACTGGCTCTGAGGCATTGGCAGAGGCAAACCCCAGGGCTGTCTACACCTCTGCCCCCGCCCCCCAAGATGCACACCAAACAGCCCCCCCTCGGGGCTGCAGTGAACTTCAACAGGCACATAACCAGATGGGCAGAAAGAGGAGAACTGCCCCCAAATAGGGGTTTAGGAGACCCCCGATCTGGTCTGCTCCACAGTGGTGCTGACCTTACCCCATGGGGGAGTCCAGGGGTACCCCCTCTTCCTTCTAAATCTGAAGTCCACATGAAGCCAGACGCCTGTTGCTTTCCATCTGTCATCCTAGCTACTCAGAAGGCTGAGATCGGAGGATCATGGTTCAAAGCCAACCTGGGCAGTAAACTCTGAGGCTCTTATTTCCAACAAAGGCTGGATGTAGGGATGGTTCAAGGCTAGAGAGCACCAGTCTGGGACATTAAAGACAGAGCTCAGGCTACGAGTTCAAACCCCAGGACCGGCGCGTGCACGTGTTTCTCTCCCCACACCCCATCCCCCGCCTCCCGCCTCCGGTAGGGAAGCCTGGCTCCTGTGGGTGTAGAGGGTGTTTGTGCCAACAGCTGACTTCCTAATTCCCTGCAGCCCTTGCAGGGCTCATCTTCCCATGTCCTGTCTCCCCATCTACCACGTTTGCTCACTCCCGTGCTCTCAGAAGCCCCTGCTCAGGAAAAGTGAGGCCCAATCTGGCTTGCTGCTCCACTCCTAAGGTCTGGAGAATGAAAGTGGGAGGCGTGGAAAGGGCTTTGTGTGGCACTGGCTGGCCAAGTGGACAAGCCACAGCGGCTGGGTGCCAACCCAGGCTATCGAACAGGAGGCATGTGGGGGCCCCCCCTGGCAGGTGCCAGTCTGCCTCATGTCCCCTCAGTGAGCAGAGGCCCAGTGGGCTGGGCTGAGCCTGTCTCTGGGGGGCGGGAGGCTGGGTGGACAGGGGTGCCCTGGGCTGGGGGAAGGGTGGGCACTCCTCTGTCCCACCCAGCTATCGATCAGTACACGGGGTGCTGCTCACGTCATCTGCCCGCTGAACCCTGCCCAAGCCGCATGTCTGCATTTAACTGCTAATGAAAAAGAAATGTTCTGTGACCAATAAGGGCCTCTGTCACGCCACGCTGGCCTGGCCTTCCCCTGCCTCGGGGGGGGCCCCCTGGGGGCACTTCCAAGCTGTGCCCTCCAGCAAGGACGTCCTATGGCCAGAGGGGAGCTGGCACAGGCGGGCCTGCCTGAGGGCTGCCTGGGTAGTCAGCCGGCTTCCCTGGAAAGCCCTCGTGGTGGCCTCTGCCCAGTGGCCAGCACCTGCGAGCTGCCCCAGGCCTCTCTCCTGTGCTCGGCCACCACCCAGACCTCAGGTCTCACCCCTTCCACGTGTCAGGGCCCTGAGCCCTCCAGCTCTCCTCCAGAGCGCTCCAGACCCCGCTCACCTCTGCTGCACCCAGAAAACTCCATGACCCATCTCTCCCTTGGCACTCAGCGCTGCCCTACACATGCAGCAGGAACGGCCAGGTGGGCTCTGGCATCCGTCTCTACCCCTGATCGTCCTTCTGGGCCTCTGAAGTCCAGCTCAAGGCTGCCTCCCATTGGGCACTGGAAGTGGAGTGCCTCCCACTGGGGCCTCCCTCCAGGCTACCAAGGGCCAGCCTGGAGGAGAGCACAGGCTGTGCACTGGCTGCAGAGAGCTGCAGGGCCTGTGAGTAAGAAGCTCACTCACCCCCAGGCCTCAGAGGCTCCCTCCCAGAAGCTCCTCCCCCAGACCCCAGAGGCTCCTCCCCCAGACCCCAGAGGCTCCTCCCCCAGACCCCAGAGGCTCCCTCCCAGAAGCTCCTCCCCCAGACCCCAGAAGCTCCTCCCTAGACTCAGAGGCTCCTCCCCTGGATCTAGAAGCTCCTCCCTAGACTGAGGCTCCTCCCCCAGACCCCAGAGGCTCCACTCCCAGGCTTCCCCCTAGACTCAGAGGCTCCACCCTCAGGTCCCAGAAGCTCCTCCCCCAGACCCCAGAGGCTCCTCCCCCAGACCCCAGAGGCTCCTCCCCCAGACCCCAGAGGCTCCTCCCCCAGACCCCAGAGGCTCCACTCCCAGGCTTCCCCCTAGACTCAGAGGCTCCACCCTCAGGTCCCAGAAGCTCCTCCCCCAGACCCCAGAGGCTCCTCCCCCAGACCCCAGAAGCTCCTCCCTAACCCAGAGGCTCCATTCTTAGGCCTCAGGGGCTCCTTCTCCAGACCAGGCTTTCCCCAGGACAAGTCCTGGCTGCCCTGTGGGAACTCAACCGGCTTCCTTCACTTAGGAGGCTGGGGGCAGAGTGGGGTGGAGGGGGAGGCAGCTACAGACCAGGGGGAGAGCAGATGAGGCCAAGGGCATCCTGGTGAGAGGCCTGGCCAGGCCGGTGACCTGGAATGGATGTGTTCTTTGAGCACAGGCTGGCTGAGCATCTGCGGTGCTCCAGAAACGGCCGGGGGCTCGGGTACAGCTCTGCCCAGCCCCTCACAGCCCTGGAAATGCCAGCATTTGCCACACCAATGAAAGCCAGGAGAAAGAGGGGAGCCATGCTTCTGAGGGTCTTGGAACCGGGGCCCTGAAAGCCAGGGCTCAGTTGGAGTCTGGGCCCCATGGCCGCCAGAGAGGATGCCAGCTTGGCAAGAGGGCACGGGGAGGGGAGGGGGGTTGTAGCTGACATGGCCGTGGACTGCTTGTTGAATGACTCAGTGACCCCAACTCTTCTTCCTAGAACTTAA